>NW_025999999.1:18621716-18692033 GCF_001458135.2 Marmota marmota marmota
TATATATATATATATATTTATTTATTTATTTATTTTTTGTGGTGCTGGGGATTGAACCCAGGGGTTTGTGCATGGGGGGCAAGCACTTTACCAACCGAGCTATATCGCTATCCCTAGCTTTGTATCTTTTTATGATTAATTATATATAATAGATTTATATTATCATTTTCTACTATACATGCCTGATTATTTAACATTTATAGTAATCTTTAAAAAATATTTATAGTTTCAAATAAAGCATTATTTTAGAAAAGGTCTAAGTTTCATGTTGCTTTTAGAAAACTGTGTCAGTGATTGGTTTTCTGGTAAAAGGAACTTAAGGGAAACTCATCTTTGGAAATGAGAGGCAAATGTGAATTTAGCAATATTCTCCAGTTACCATATTGCGGCATCAATGTTTAAAATTCACAAATTGAAGAAAGGAAATATATTTCAAGATTAATTTTGCCTAACGGCTTCTGAGAAAGCTTTGTTAATAAGTAGGATTATTAATAATTGATAGCTTTAAAATAGATGCTTTATTTGTGAAAATGAATTTCTAAGGGCATTATTTAAAGTAATAATAGAAGATTTAGTTTTTAATATATAGAAGTTCAAATGAAAATGAAACCAAAGTGAAATAGTAAAACTAGAATAATAAGAAACTTGAGAATATATTTTTCACAAATCTGTATTTCTTTTTTCTTGGTTCCGGGGATTGAACCTAGGGTACTTAACCACTTAGCAGGGTGTTGCTAAGTTGCTTAGGGCCTTGTTAAGTTGCTGAGACTGGCTTTGAACTCTCTATCCTTTTGCTTTCAGTCTCCCTAGCTTCTGGGATTACAGGAGTGTGCCACTGTGCTTGGCAAAAATTTGTATTTCTTTTAGTATTTGGTAGATTTTATTTACTTGTCTAATTTAAAACTTGATATTTCTTTACAATTAAAGGCAGTCATTTCTTAAATTTGATGACAGTTTTCTTGTGGATTGATTTTTCCAATCCTTACACATTTAAAAAAAATCACAATGAATATTTTATAATTTGACATTAAAAGCCCCCCAAATAAATAAAATAAAATGATTGATTTAATGTTCTTTAATTCAAGTATAGTCTCTACACTATCCATAACATTAAGGACAATAGCACAGCATATATAACCTTTCCTGTAATACTGTTTTTTTTTTTTTGATTAAAAAAAAATGACAGCGGAATGCATTACAATTCTTTTTTAAAAACATTTATTTTTTAGTTATAGGTGAACACAAATCTTTATTTTATTTTTTTTATGTGTGCTGAGGATCAAACCCAGTGCCTCATGCATGCTAGGTGAGCGCTCTACCTCTGAGCCACAACACCAGCCCCTGCATTACCATTCTTATTACACAATATATACCATGATTTTTCATATTTCTGTTTGTATATAAAGTATGTTGACACCCAATTTGTGCTGTAATACTATTTATCTGTAAGAAAAATATAAAACAAAAATCTGTTAGTTTTTGAGTCATTATTAAATACTAAAAAAATGATTTTTTTAAAAAAAAGTTTTTCAACAGTACATGTTATTTTCCATTCCTGAACCAAAATGAAACCAACATTACCCTATTCAATAGTTTTATATTGAAAATGAAATCCAAGAGACTTAGATGTTGCTTTGAACATGACATTTTATAACTTGTCCTTAAATCCTAAAATTGATTAGATAAACAAAACTAAAAGATTAATAGTTTGTCATTCAGGGCAAGAAACCCAGGATTCTTTAACCTAAGATTTCCCTACCTGTTTAGAAAGCACTAGCAGGAGTGTTGTATTGAGAATAATTTAATTTGTCTGTAATGCTAAGATATCTTAATGATCCTCTTTCCTTAAAAATAATTCTAAGATAAAATTTGTTTTCCTAGGAAATACGCATAGGCTATAGTATATTAGAAATCAAATTTATTCTGCGTAAGACCTAGGTAAATTTTACTGCAAACCATCACATGATAGTAAATAATTGGAATGTGAACATACCATAACTAATTTGATTTTTGCATTATGTCCTATGAATTATACAGCAAGCCAATATAGTTTTGAGGACAATGGGAGTAAACCAGTTAATAGTACCATGGACTAAGTACATAGACATAAGAGAAATATTTCAAACCACATAAACTAAGGAGGGATGGCAGGATATGAAATGTTCATTTTTCTTCTAAATGAAGTGTCATTCACTACTGGGCACTGTTGGAAGAAATGTGAATTTCAAAGGGAAAACTCTTCATACTAATGAATTATTTGTCTACAAGGTTAACAATAGCTGTTTGTGTTCAATGACTCAGAGTAGTCTTTCTTTTTTATTTCTTATTAAGGAAATATAAGAGGTAGTACTTACTCTCTATCTTCTTTTATCCAATCTCTTGAGATTGGATAAAAGAAAAGAATTCACAAAAAAGAATATCATCATTGATAAATTCTTCAGATCTTTAATGTTCTAGTGTGTATACACAGCTACCATAATGAGTTCCTGATATTCATCAAGAAACCCACACCATTCCTATTTATAGTAATCTGAGGAACATTTTTCTTTCAGCAATGTTAAACACTGAGTGCCAGCTAAGTTGTTAATACTACACTAATGAAACTGAGTCTGCCAGAAATTTACCTTGTTTTTCCCCCCTCTGGACTTTTCTAGCAAGCGATAGAAAACATCATTCATGGTGCTTTAAATGTATATCACTATTTTTTTAATAGATAAACAATTCTCAAATAAAGTATACCAGTCATAGCAAAGTAAAAATAAAAGAATTACAGAATATTTCAGCCCAGTATAGGATGCTGGGATTAAAGCTTAAAGCATCACATAGCAATGATTATGAATATGATGATGTCAGACTTTCATGACATCACAACAATAGTAAGTGTAGCAAGTCTCATAGGTTATACCTCAAAAAGTTGAGCTTCAGCAAATCAGTCTTGGAGAGATATCCTGCAGCCCTGAAAGAGTGCACATAGCTGGTTGTTACTGAAGCAAGTATTAGGTTCCTTTGTTCCCACTCGGTGTGCTCTTGGGGTGAAATTGAGTTTATTTATATAAGCAAATATTAGTATTTTGGACCCTTGGGAAGAGCATTGGTTTTGTGAAGCAGTCTAAATGGGGTTCAGGAATCTCAGGGAATGGGCAGGCATCACTTATACTTGATGTCCAAGGGGAAAGTGCAGAGGTTCTCATTGAAGGACCCGTAGAATGTATAATAGGGGTGGCTAACACAGCTCTGTATCACAGACAATGGTACAGCTCATTTGTAGGCACCTGGATCAGCTCCTGAAAAGTATTAATAGTGAGAAGGTCCTCAGGAGTCTCTAAGTTTTGACTTCATTTTTCTCCATGTCATGATTATCATCCCCCTTTAAAAAAATTGCCCAATTCAGTTCATTTATCTCGTCTTTGTTCATTATATATATTTTATTTGCTTGCCAATTCCTATCTCATAGATACTAGTGCAAAAATACATTAACTTCATTAACTATAATTGATGACACTATCTTTTTTCATAATTAAGTTTATTTTTCCTTTAGCTTACAATTCTATTTGACTATAAAGTCACATAACATATTTTTTAATGTTTCTATCACACAGCTCAGAATTGTTCCGGATTGAGAACCTGTGGACAGTGTTTAGAACAGCCTGGATGTGGCTGGTGCAATGATCCTAGTAATACAGGACGAGGACACTGCATTGAAGGGTCTTCACGGGGACCAGTGAAGCCTGCTGGGATTCACAGTAGTGAGATGGTACTTGACAGCAGTCTGTGCCCTAAAGAAAGAAACTATGAGTGGTCCTTTATTCAGTGTCCAGGTAATCAAAATGTGATGAAAATAATTACAGTTTATCCTTGAATGAACCAATATTGTTCATACCATTGTATATCTTAGAGTTCTCTAGAAATTCAGTATACACACTGAAACTTTATGGTAAGTATTGTAGTGTTGCCTGTAACATCTGTGAGTCATCTGGCCTTATTTTGAAAGCTGCCAGTGGTATTCATTACTAATCAATTTTGAAGAATTAAATGTAATTTTTCAGGGGCTTACTTCATAGGAAATCAATACTTATGCTAAATATAATCAATCTTCTTGAAAATTAATTTATTCAGACATTTTTATAGAGTGCCTACTTGTGCTAAAGAGTATTTTAGGTATTAAAGTCACAAAGATTAACGAATTAGACTGAAATCATTGCATTTATGTAACTCATTTTAATTAAAATTCATAAAATTAATTTCATACAATGAAGTTAGAATAGTGGTAAGTGCTAGTATCTAAATAAAGGAAAGAAGAGGATGAGGCTTGCTATTTAAAGTAGATTGAGAAAATACCACACTAAAAAGTGAAATAAACACCTGAAGTAGATGAGGGAACAAATCACAGGGTTAATTGGGTAAAGAGTGGTCCAGAAGAGGTAACAGCCTGACAAAGGTAGTTGGGTGAGGTGATTTATTTGGGAGATGATTTTAGGAGGCATAGTGAGGGAATGAAGAGAGTTTCAAAAAGTAACCAGAAAACTAATAATATGTACATTATGAATCTGGTTACCACACTGGGAAACTGGGACTCAGACCCACCAAGGACTTACAAAGAACTATGTCGAATGCTCCTCAAAATTAATCCCACTGAGGTACTGGGAGGCTGGGGCATATAACCACTGCCTCCTATCCCCCACTGGTTAAGCAATGTTCTTGTAGATGTTAATTCCCTGCTAGTTCAGAAGTATATCAGCATGTCTGACCAATAACTTCCCCTGGCACAAGTGAAAACCCTGAGGAGAAAATAGAGAGATGCTGCAGAACATGCCTTAGATGAGACACTGACAATGTACAGTACTGAGACCAGATGAACCAAGAGAATGTGGCACATATTGTAACAGTACCCTATACAAAGACTATGTTATATATATATAAAAAACAATAACATGGATCAAACTATTGATTCACAGAAAAAGATAGATGAATCATAAATGTATTTTGCTTAAAGGAATAAGCTTGATCCAATGACTACAGTTTGTATTATTTCATTTAGAAGACAATTTGAAACAGACGAAAGTATGTGGATGAAAAATTAATCAGTTATTTGCTAGGAGTAGTGTTAAGGATTGATTTTAAGGAGACATCACTGTGAAATTATGAGGTACAGAACTTCTGGGGGTATGTTACTGAGATAGTAGATATGTAACTCTATGCATTTATCAAATCCATGCTTTATGCTAGGGATGTAGCTCAGTAGTTGTTATAGTCAGCCTTTTCACTGCTGTGACTAAAAGACCTGAACTGAACAATTTTAGAGGAGGTAAAGTTTATTTGGAGCTCATGGTTTCAGAGGTCATAGTCCATACACAGCAAGTTTTTTCCTGGGGGCTTGAGGTGAGGCAGAATATCATGTGGAAGAGTGTGGTAAAGGGAAGCAGCTCACATGATGATCAGAAAGCAGAGAGACCCCACTTGCCAGATACAAAGTATATACCCACTACTTCCCCAATGCCCATCTCCTCCAGCCACACCCTACCTGCCTTTAGTTACCACTCAGTTAATCTCATCAAGGAATTAATTAAGGCTCTTATAACCAGATACTTTCACTTCTGAATGTTCTTGTATTGTCTTATACATTAGCTTTTGGGGGACATATCAAATCCAAACTCTATCAGTGATAGAGCACTTGCCTAGCATGTTCAAAGCTCTGTGTTTGATCCCTATGACTATCCACCCCCCTCCAAATTCTTGCTGCATATCACAAATTTAAAAATAAGTTAACCATGAAGTTAGGGGATCCCAGGTTTGAAATGTAAATTGTGAGAATTGAATCTACCCATATTATTGCAAATGCCATAATCTCACAAAAAAATGACTTACTTAACTTTTGGAAAAACAGTGTTTTGATACTAAAAGGAGAAACCCAAACATAAATACACTGTACTCTGGTAAATGTGTTTCTCACAGGTACAAGTTAACAGTTTCTAGCAATACTTTATTTGTATACTGGATTTGAACAAATAAGTAATTTGTATTTAATGGGAGCTAGGCTTCTTACTTTCAGAGAAAAGGTTAAAAATAAGCAAAGAGTTAAGGCTAAATGAACTGTTTGGTGCTAGATAAAAGCCTAAGAGAGTAGTATGAATTCATTTTTATTTTAAAAAGTACATAGAAGTAAATATGTGTGTGTGTACATGAGTTAGTATTCATGCAATTGTTTCCTAGCTCTGTTTGTTGAGAGGGTCTAGAAGCTTTGACAGCCATCAGTGGATGTATTAAATAGATGATTAGATATAATTGAAGAGATCATTAATAAACTAGAAGGTAAATATGAAGAAAGTGAAATTCAGAGTTCAGAAGAAATATATATTTCTTATATATAAAGGAAAGAGATTAATTTAAGCAATACAAGATGCAAAGTATGAAAATAGGTTGTTAAATATAGGGAGGATATAATGAAAAATTCTGAATATTTTTAATAGAAATTTTAGAAGGAGAAAATGGAAAAGGGTAGAACGGTTACTACCATCCAGTTCAAATATAAAATAGGATTTGCTAGGAAAATTTTGTAATTCAAGAGTTAGAAGAATGCATGTGATTTCATAAATTCTTTGAATATCGAGAAATTTGTGTTTAGGTCAGACATAATTGTTCTGCATGCAGTGGCATTGCAGAAGAAAAAGATATGAACCCTACAAGTCTCTGCAATTTTTTTTTAAGGGACGAGCAGGAATAATATATGTGACAAGAGAAATGAGTGCTTCTTTGTCAAGAAAAAATTTCAGTTAGCAATGATCCAGAGATGGTCTCTGGAGTTCTGTGACTGGTATTATCATAATTTTGCATTGAGCATTCAAAAAGCAAGAATAGAAAAGTATAGATACAAATTTTTATGATTACCTGTTGTCAGTGCTTATGATGAATCCATAGTAGTTAAAGCAGTGTAGAATTGGTACAGGAACAGACAGATAAATCCATGAAAAATGATAGAAATTGTAAAAACATGCCCACATTAAAAACAGTCCTTGACTTAACATGGTTCTACATAACTATTTTTTGACTTTACAGTGGTATGATAGCAATAGGCATTTGGTAGAAACTCTACTTTTAATTTTAATCTTTTCCAGGCTAGGGATAGGCACAATACTCTTGTGATGCTGGGCAGCAGCAGTGAGCTGACTTCCCAGTCATCCATGCTGTCACTAGGGTGAACCACTGATACACTGCAGTGTACAGTGTTGCTAAGCTGAGAAGTTGGGTAGGTTAGTTGTATTAAAAGCATTTTTGAAGTAAGGCTTTTTTTTTTTAACCTTAAAATGGATTTATTGGGATGTAATCACACCATGATCGTGGAACATCTGTGCTTATGGTTTCTTTGTTCTTTTTGTGTTCTTTATGAAGCTGGGTACTTCATAAAGGAAAGAGATTAATTTAACTCATAATTTTAAAGTTCAAGATCAGGCAGCTCCATCTGTTCAGCCTCTGGTATATCACAATGTGGCAGAGAAATGGAAAAGGAAACTGCAGTGTGTAGAAGAAGCCAAGCACACTGGGTGGCCTTGTTTTATAACATCCTCTCTTGAAAGAACTAACTTTGTCCTGGGGGAACTACACTGATCCCTTCTAAGGGTACTGCCCTAATTACCTTCCAGTAGGCCACACCTCTTAAAGGCTCCATCATCTCAACACCACCACACTGAGGAACAGGCTGCCAGCATATGAACTTTTGGGGGCACATATCCAAACCATAGAATATGGGGGAAAAAAAACAATGACATGCAACAGGCAAGGATGGTCTTTTGAATAAATGATGCTGGGTTAGATTAGATCTCTGAAATTTGTATCTAGACCCCTATGTCATATGGAAAAATTAATTCCATACAGATTTTGAATCTAAACGTGGAAGCTAAAACAGTGAAACTTCTGGTATATGACATTAGCATGACATTTTTAAGAACTTTGAAGTAGGCAATGCTTTTTTAAGCAGGATACAAAAAATCAACTATTTGGAAAATTATGATATAGTGTACTAAAATATTGAGAAATTCTATTTATGAAAAAGCATCATTGAGAGAGTGAACAGAGTAAGCTATAAGATGGGAGAAGGTATTTATAATACATACACCTCACAAATAAAACTTATCGAGAATTAAGATTTTTCACAAACCAGTAATAAAATGTATAATAGAAATATGGGCAAGACACTTGAACAGGTACATCACAAAGACAATATTCAAAAGGCTCATACATTGATAAGGTGTTTAACTTCTTTAGTAATGAGAGAAATGTAAATTAAAAGCACATTAAAATGTCACCGCTCACCTACAAGTATATTTAAAATGAAGTGGTAATTTTTAAGTGTTGGCATTAATGTGGAACAATTGGATATTTCATATTCTGTGTTTTGAAAGTCCAAATGGTAAATATTTTGGAACTATTGTGTAGGGTATGCTTGTGATCCAGGAATTCTGGGTGTAGCACACCAGGTAAAAAATTTGCCTGGGACTTTACTTTATATTGCTTCTAAGCCTGGATGATTTTACATTTTTAAGTGGTGGAAAGAAGAGGGAAATAAGGACAGGAGGAATTTGCGACTGTATTCACACCATCTGAAATGTTTATTCTCTGGTCCTTTATAGAAAACATTTGCCAACTCTGCTAGAGGTTAATACCCAGCAGAGAGTTACACAGGCTCTCCAGGAGAGATGTACAAGAATGTACATAGCAGCATGGTTTCAGTAGATCAAATCTGGAAGTCACCTAGGTGTTTAAATATTAAGAGTCAGATCAATACAGAAATTGGAACAACTCCATATACTGGAACAATGAAGATGGCAGGAACAAATTTGTAACATTGAGACAAAGAAGCCAGACACAAAACAGGACTTGGTCTATTAATCAGTCTACCTAGAGGTCAAAGATGGCAAAACTATTTGATGGATGAAAAGTCAGGGTAGAGGGGGCTGTGGTTGTGGCTTAGTGGTAGAGTGCTTGCCTCACATGTGTGAGTCATTGGGTTCGAGTCTCAGCACCACATATAAATAAATGAATAAAATAAAGGTCCATCAACAACTGAAAAAAATAAAAAAGAAAAAAGAAAAGTCAGGGTAGAGCCAGGTATGGTGGCACATGCCTGTAATCCCATTGGTTTAGGAGGCTGAGACAGGAGGATTGCAAGTTCAAAACCAACCTCAGTCAGCAATGGTGAGGTGCTAAGCAACTCAGTGAGACTCTGTCTCTAAATAAAATACAAAATAGGGCAAGGAATGTGGCTCAGTGGTTGAGTGCCCCTGAGTTCAATTCCAAGTACTGCCACCAACAAAAAATCACGGTAGAGATTACTTTTGGAAGATGGGGGCTAGTGATCAGAAGCATGCCCAGGGGAATTCTTTTATTTCTGAGAAGTATTTATGAATCATAGTTTTAAATATTAATTTTTTTCCATTTCTGCCCATCTTTGTTTCTTCCTTTATTACATCTTTCTTGGTTGTTCTCCTTTTTTAAAATGCCTCATTAAACTTTCAGGGGAGTCTGTTCTTCCTTGTGTACTTCATAAAATGAGGTACTTCCCCCCTCATTTCTTACCAGAGTTTAGTTAACTCTGTTTTCTTCTTTCTCTCTTTTATATCTATTCTATCTGTAATGCTTGAACTTCTGATTTAAGATGGGTTCTTAAACACTCTAATGTTGGCTTGGTTGTATTTAATTCTGTTTGGAGAGCTTAGAGTCTTCTGCTTTGTGTTTGAATTTTCCAGAGGAATATGCATTGATTAGAGAGTGATGGAACTGGTTTCTTATTTTTTAAATAATAACTATAGATTCACTAAATTTTTGGGGCACTGTTTTAATTTATAAGATTCCTAGTTTGTGGTAATATCCTCTGCAGGATAGTAAACATTTGGTGATAGTGTTAAGGTTATATGTGCTCTGTACTCTGAATATGGTGTTTTTTAATTTTTTGCAAGAATTTAATTTTTTCACTATATTTTTTTATGCCTCAAAAAGCCAGTTACCAAAAGGCCTTTCCCTTTTGTGCCCTGTACTTTATTTGTCCCCTGACACTAAACCTGAGACTGCTCCTTCAAATTGGGCCCACATTTAAGTCTTGTCCTTATAGGGGGTGTCCTGGTCTACAAGGACTGCTGCAATATTTCTCTTTGTGACACAGACCTATGTATCAATTTTAGACTTGAGGCTAGCTCTACTCTTTTCTCTTTTCCATGGTGTATCTAGGTAAAGCCTAGCACACCACAAATCTCCTTGCAGTGGTGTGGGAGCAAAAGAGATTCCTTCCTTGGATTTGTCTTTTTCTTTTTTAACCTACAATTGTTTTGAAGACTGTCATTTCTGTTGTCTGATTATAAAGACGGTGTGTAGTTTTGGTGAAGTTTTCTTTTAAAAATTCTTATTTTTTCTTTTCCTTTGGAGGACATTGGGAGACCGCATAGGTAGCTTCTATGGTTTTCAGTTATCAAAATGTTTTATCCTATTTCTTTATCACACTAAAATGGAATTATTATACAGAAGGAGTTGTGCAAGCTGGTAATCCTAGAGACTTGGGAGTCTGAGGCAAGGGGATTGCACATTTGAATTCAGCCTCGGCTATTTTAGCAAGACTCTCAGCATCTTAGTGAGACCCTATCTTAAAATTGATAAGGACTGGAAAAGTATCTCAGTGATAAAGCTTCCCTGAGTTCAATCCCTAGTACCAAAGCAAATTAAAAAAAAAAAAAAAAAAAAAAAAAAAAAAAAAAAAAAAAAAAAAAAACTACAATAAAAACAAACAAGAGAAAAAGCCTGGAATTTTAAAGAGATTAATTTTCCAATTAGTTGTTATTTTGTAGGACTGCAATTTACTTTATTATATTGTTTATTTGTACTCTAGTAGCTTTTCTTGCAGATATTTTAAAGGATTTTCTTAAAGTTACATAGCAATAAGTAGGGTTGTTGGGTTGTTTTTTTTTTTTCCTTTCCAAGTCATGCATTTTACTTTTGTTCTTATTGCACTGGCTAGAAACCGTAGTAAAACATGGAACAGAATTAGTGAGGGTGGACTTCAGGTGTAAATAGAAAGCATTTAGCCTTTACTTTTATGTATGATGTTATATATAATTTATATTTTAATGTTATGTATAAAATATATAAATTTACATATATATATATATATAAAATCAGGTAACAGAAAAAAGAAGAGATATGAATTTTTACTCTTATATTTTAAATAGTTACTATTACCAGTGCTCTTTATTTTTTTGTATGACATTGAAGGGCTCTATGGTCTCTTGGTATCTCTTATAGAGGTCCTGTAATATTTCTTGAGAGGTGGACCTCCTCACAGTGAATTCTCTTGCTGCTGTCAAGATTTTCTCCCTGACTTTCATCATTTTTATTATAATGCATCTGTTTGTGAATCTTTTGTGTTTATCCTGTTTAGAATTTGTTAATCTTCTTGGATATGTAGATTCGTGTTGTTTATTGAATTTGAGGAGTTGTAGAGATTATTTCTTCAAGTAATTTTGGCATCTTTTCTGTCTTCGCTCCCAAAGCCCCCTGTTGGTGCACCTAATGATGTTATGCATTCTTATGCTCTGTTAATCCATCTTCATTTTTTTCTCTCTGTATTTCAGATTATAATCTACATTGATCCATCTTTAAGTTTGCTAATTCTTTCTTCTGCCTGTTTAGATATGTGGTTAAGTATGTCTAGTGTATTTTTAAAAAATTTTAGTTATTGTACTTTTCAACTTTATAATTTTCTTGTTTAATAATTTCTATGTATTTTTTTCATATTCTTTATTTGATGACATTATATTTATGCCTTACTTTATTTCTTTAAACATGTTTAAAATTTTTATCTTTAATTATTGTAAATATTTTTATTATCTTCTATTCTCTCTTTTACTTCTGTGGTTGGAATGGCATTTTTCAGTTTTATTATTCATTCCTTTTTACTCCTGATTCTTCTTTATGGTCTGTTGTAGTTTTTCATTGTGAGATTTAACTCAGTAAGTGATGTTTTCCTTGATAGATATTGGCAAACCAAGGTTGGGAGGTCAAATCTGGTCCTCTGTCTAATTTTGTTGTTTTTGTACTATAGAGAGTGGCAGAGATGAGTATTTATGACAGAGGCTATATGGCTTGCAAAACCTAAAATATTTACTATCTATTTCTTTACAAAAAAAGGTTTTAGTCCATGTCCTGTGGAATATTTATGTGTCCTGAGCTGTGGAATTGTCTTAACCGGCCATTTCTACCTTTTTCCTAAGGCCTATGAGAAATTTCTTCTTGCAAAGAATTTTTATATTGAGGTTTGATTTTAGAGCTCCTTTACTGTGGATTTCCACCCAACACATAATATGTCCCATGGGCTTTAAGTTTTTAACAAGTGTCTTTTTGCTTTCATGCACATACTTCAGTAGACTTCAGGTTCTTTTCTGCTTTTTTGGTTCATGATGTGTTTTAGTACTTTTTTTCACACATAGGGGCTGCAGTTCATGGCTTCACTTTATGAACATGTTCGGTTTAGCTCCAATCCTTGAGTATGCCAGCAGTGACATCTCCTGGCCTTGCTGGATTTAAAGCCCATGCTTCCTGTTGCTTGTTTAAGCTTTACTATTCTTGCTTTAAATTCCTGCTTCATTTTTAGCACCTGATAATTCTCATTTCTTTTAAGGTAGCCTATGTTGAAAATGCTGTTGGGTAAATCTTTACCTTGAATTTATGTGTATACATTTTTTAAATTTATTGAGAATGTCAAGAAGATATTTTTTAAAGTTGCACATCTGTTTTAGAGGGTAAACATTTTCCCAAACTGTGTACTTTATTTGCATATCATATGCTGAATTTGTCATTATGTTTTATTTTGATATTTTTCTGTTTGTGTATCCATAAATGAGAAGCCATCTGGGATGGTTTTAAAATTTAAACAAAATAGAATTGATGACTTCTCTTCAGTTTTATTTGTGTTTCACAGGTTGGTATTAGAACCTGTAAAGTAAAAATGTATTCTGCAAGAACTATTAGGTATTCATCCAACATTCTAGAAGGGAAGGTTGAATAGTATTGTATCGGGTTATTTATTTAGGTACAGGGGGTTGAACCTAGGAGTGCATAACCACTGAGCCACATCCTCAGCACTTTTTAATATTTTATTAGAGACAGGGTCTCAGTTGCTTAGGGCCTTGTTGAGTTGCTGAGGCTGGCTTCAAACCTGAAATCCTACTGCCTCAGCCTCCCCAGCTACTGGTATTACAGGCGTATGCAACCCTACCTCTTACTAGTGTAAGAGGTAGCATGGGTTACTCTTGTCTAATTTTGTTTGTCTGTCATCCTACCCAAATTCCTATTGTTGTTGGCAAATTTTATTATTATTAGTGATAATCTATGAGGAAAATGTTAGATGTTGGGAGTTAAATTCATCCCCCTTATTCATAGTTAAAGGAGTTTGTTTTTTTTCCTGGTGATTTCTTCATGTGGACAGAAATTTCATAAAGTACTTACCGTACTCCATTCCTTATTTTGGATCTTTAAGTACATGTAGTGGGCACTCAATAAATTTTGTTTTCTACTGAGTAAATTAATTAGTAATAAATTTTTTATGAAGCAGTAACTTAATCTTTTAAGCATAACACTAAAAACAAAAGCTTTTAATAATATCATTGTTCTTATAAAAATTATATAAATTTCTTTTTAAAAACTGTTGATGTAGAAACATCTTACTAGAATAAGGTAACCATCATTGACTTTTTCAAAGGCATATTTCTATATTCAAAAATAAAACTGACTATTCTAAAAGTAGTATTTTTTGTATCATTGTTATGTAACATTTTCATTTGATACTAAATTTTCTCTTAATTATTTCATAATGCATTTTATATTATAACAAGGGAAAATGTTTATGAGGGTGACATGATGTTGATTGGGCAGATAATTTCCAAACTAAGTTAATATAGTGCCCCAAATATGTTTTAAGAATATATGTTTTTATGTATCAACTTTTATTCAATCTGAAATTTTTGGATTCTGTTGTTATATCAATGTTCAAACAGACTAAGTCTCATTTATGAAGACAACAAAAAGAGCTTATAAATCCTATGCTGTTTAATTCAAATTCAAATAGAATTTTAGTAAACACAAGCTTTAAAACTTTTCTAGCCTCAAAAAGATACCATTTGTGCAAATTAATTTAAAAGTGATTTTTTTGTTCATTTTAGTACTAATTTATTTTCTTGAAGAATCTATTATTGTATAATTTTCTGTTTGTTTTATTCTTTTCAACTGTAAATGTAATTAAGATGCATTTAACATCCTTTATAAAGCTATATTATTTAGTTTGTGTTTTTGTGACTTACTAGAAAGCATTCATAAGGACTTTTAAGGAAAATGTTAAAAACATTACCTCCTTAGTTATAATTTTTATGTTGCATATTATGTCTGCATTTTATAGAAGATAAGGTAAAATTTCTGCATAGAATCCATTGTTTATATTGTCTTGTTAATATTTGCGAGGCACAGGTGTTATGCATTTAAAAAAACTTGGAAAATGACCATTGGAGTTTGCTGGGATTCAGATTTTTAAAATAAATTCCTGTCTTTTTAGCTATTAAGCTAGCTCTCGTTATATAGATATTTGTAATACTTTTACTATTTTTCTTTAGCTTGCCAGTGTAATGGACACAGCACTTGCATCAATAACAATGTGTGTGAACACTGTAAAAATCTCACCACAGGAAAACAGTGTCAAGACTGCATGCCGGGTTATTATGGAGATCCAACCAATGGAGGACAGTGCACAGGTACATATTTTTCATGTATTTTTACGAATGAAAAGAAAATTGAGAAAGAGTTGCCCCTTGTGGTGATTCTATGTATCACTAAAGAATAATTCTTTATTCAGTTTCAGTATTTCTGGAGGGTAATATAGATTTGTCACGGACTTTGGGAACTATAAAAATTCTGTGATAAGCTTGTTTTAAAGATAATTTTTACTTCAAAATATGAATTCATATTCATTATAGGAAATTTATCAAATGCAGATAAATAAAATTACCTATAATCTCAGTATTCAAAAACTATCATTGCTGATGTGTTTGTTTTAATAGTAGATTATTGTCTTGACTTTTGAAATAAAAAATCAATTAAAGGTTATAGATATATGCCTCATATCAGGTAAGACTTATTTTTGGACAGGGTGATAGTATAGCATAGCATAACATTTAAGGGGAAGGGTTTGGAATCAATCCTGGACTGAAATTCAAGTCTGTCACTGTTTCAGTGTATGACCTTGAATAATTAACCTCTCAGTGCTTCATTCACCTCACATGTAAAAGGGATATGATGATAATTCACTGGATTGTCATAAAGCTCAAATGAGACCATATGGAATACAGATCTTGGGAATTTTAGCACATGAAAATAATAGTGTAAATATTAGCTAAAATTGTTACATTTTTTTTCAGTAAACCCTAATTTCTTCCATTCTCTCCTGCTTCCTGTTTGCTTCTTTTGCTTTCTTTATGGCCTTTCTTTTAAATTTTGTTTTAAAGTGAAATTTTATTGTAAGCCTTTCTCTCTAGATTGGACCTTGCCATTTAAAAAAAAAATTTGAACTAATCTAAGTGGAGATAGCATATATAGTGTCTAGAGAAAAGACCTCAGTTGTTGGCAGTGAAAAGCAGTCTTCAGGAGGGACTACAGCCTGGTCTAGATAAGTTTATAACACTAGCTTTAAAAATATGGATGTCTGGACCACTCCCTAAAACTATTAAATCAGTATCTGGGTTGAGGTTATAGGGTGAATCTTGGGCCTTGGTTCTTTTTCAAAGTTTCCCAAGTGACTGTTGCTTGCACTCTGGGTTGAGACACCCTAGTGGGTGACGAACTGACTTAGCTTTTGAGTTAATAAAATTGCTCAGATTTGGTGGAGGGGAGTTTTGTGACATGGAATATTCTGGCCTGTCTGAAGCACTGATATTGGATTGGCTGACATTAGCATTTTCTATGTTCTAGGCACTGTACTAATGACTTTATGTTGGCTACATCATATTAGCTTTACAAGAAATTGTATGGCTAGTGTTATTTTATCCCTGTTTTACATAAGAACACAAATGCACAAATAAGTAACATGTCTGATTCTTAGGCCTTGCTATCACCTCAGTGTAGTTGCTACATTAATGGGTACAGGGAAGGTCCAGAAGCTCTTAGACAAAAGCCATAGCTTAGTGCTGTGTCCAGTGGATACACAAGGTACTGTCATTGTGGGCACCGTGGAATCCATGAGATTTAGTCATGATCTACTGCAGTCATAGTATTTTGTTATTTATGTGTATCAACTTAAAAGTCCAAGGATTTGGATATATCCTCTTTTCTGCTACTGAAATTTCTATAGCTAAGAATTTTTACTAGAAGATAAGTATATTTCAGATAGATGGTTTATATATAGTAATATATTATTTTCACCATTTTAATAAAAATATAATATGAGATGTCTTAATTCAAATTATAATTTATATCTATAGATGCTCATGTATTTAATAAATAGTTGTGTATGTTTTACTTTTATAAAAATGATTTCATATATACTTTCCAAGTTGTTTTAAGGCCTATGTCCATTAGGGTTTTGTGCTCTACTTTACCTAATATATTTATTTTTTAAATTTATATATGACAGTGGAATGCATTACAATTCTTACTATATATATAGAGCACAATTTTTCATATCTCTGGTTGTAAATATAATATATTCACACCAATTTGTGTCTTCATACCTTTACTTTAGATAATGATGTCCATCACATTCCACCATAATTTCTAACCCCATGTCCCTTTCCTTTCCTTCTCATTCCTCTGCCCTATCTAGAGTTTGTCTATTCCTCCCGTGCTCCCTCTTTCTATCCCACTAGGGATCAGCCTCCTTGTATCAAAGAAAACATTCAGCATTTATTTTTGGGGGGATTGGCTAACTTCACTTAGCATTAGCTTCTCTAACTCCATCCATTTACCTGCAAATGCCATGATTTTATTATCTTCTATTGCTGAGTAATATTCCATTAGTATATATGCCACAGTTTTTAATCCATTCATCTATTGAAGGGTATCTAGGTTGGCTCCACAATTTATCTATTGTGAATTGTGCTGCTATAAACATTGATGTGGCTGTATCCCTGTAATATGCTGTTTTTAAGTCTTTTGAGTATAGACTGAGGAGAGGGATAGCTGGGTCAAATGGTGGTTCCATTCCCAATTTTCCAAGGAATCTCCATACTGCTTTCCATATTGGCTGCATCAATTTGCAGTCCCACCAGCAGTATATGAGTGTACCTTTTTCTCCACATCCTCGCCAACACTTATTGTTGTTTGTCTTCATAATAGCTGCCATTCTGACTAGAGTGATGATGAAATCTTAAGAGTGGTTTTGATTTGCATTTCTGTAATTGCTAGTGATGATGAACATTTTTTCATGTATTTGTTGATCGATTGTACATCACCTTCTGAGAAGTGTCTCTTAAGGTCTTTGGACCATTTATTGATTGGGTTATTTAATTTTTTGGTGTTCAGCTTTTTGAGTTCTTTATATACCCTAGTGATTACTGCTCTATCTGATATGTGAGGGGTAAAGATTTGCTCCTAAGATGTAGGCTCTCTATTCACCTCACAGATTGTTTCTTTTGCTGAGAAAAAACCTTTTTGTTTGAGTCCACCCCATTTATTGATTCTTGATTTTAATACTTGTGCACAGGAGTCTTAATAAGGAAGTTGGGGCCTAATTCAACATGATGGAGATTAGTGCCTACTTTTTTTTTCCTATTAGACACAGGGTCTCTGGTTGTATTCCTAAACCCTTGATCCATTTTGAGTTGAGTTTTGTGTATGATGAGAGATAGGGGTTTAATTTAATTTTGTTGCATATGGATTTCCAGTTTTCCCAGCACCATTTGTTGAAGAGGCTATCTTTTCTCCAATGCATATTCTTGGCACCTTTGTCTAATATAAGATAATTGTAGTTTAGAGGGTTAGTCTCCATGTCCTGTATTCTGTACCATTGGTCTACCAGTCTGTTTTGGTGCCAGTACCATGCTACTTTTGTTACTATTGCTCTGTAGTACAGTTTAAGGTCTGGTATAGAGATGCCACCTGCTTCACTCTTCCTGCTAGGGATTGCTTTAGCTATTCTGGGTCTCTTATTTTTCCAGATGAATTTCATGATTGCTTTTTTCTATTTCTATGAGGAATGTCAATTGAATTTTTATCAGAATTGCATTAAATCTGTATAGTGCTTTTGGAAGTATGGTCATTTTGATAATATTAATTCTGCCTATCCAAGAGCAAGGTAGATCTTTCCATTTTATAAGGTCTTCTTTGATTTCTTTCTTTACGTTTCTGTAATTTGCATTATATACATCTTTCACCTCTTTTGTTAAGTTGATTCCCAAGTATTTTATTGTTTTTGAGGCTATTGAGAATGGGTTAGTTTTCCTCATTTCTCTTTCAGATGATTTGTCACTGATATATAGAAATGCCTTTGATTTATGGGCATTGATTTTATATCCTGCTACTTTGCTGAATTCATTTACTAGTTCTAGAAGTTTTCTGGTGGAAATTTTAGGGTCTTCCAGGTATAGAATCATATCATCAGCAAATAGTGCCAGTTTGAGTTCTTCTTTTCCTATGTGTGTCCCTTTAATTTCTTTCGTCTAATTGTTATGGCCAGTGTTTCAAGAAGTCTATTAAATAGAAGTGGGGAAAGAGGGCATCCCTGTCTTGTTCCAGTTTTTAGAGGGAATGTCTTCAATTTTTCTCCATTTAGACTGATGTTGCCCTGGGGCTTAACATAGATAGCCTTTATGGTGTTGAGATATGTTTCTCTTATCCCTAGTTTTTCTAGTGTCTTGAACATAAAGGGGAGATGTATTTTGTCAAATACTTTTTCTGCATCTATTGAGATGATCATATGATTCTTATCTTTAAGTCTACTGATGTGGTGAATTACATTTATTAATTTCCATATGTTGAACCAACCTTGCATCCCTGGGATGAATCCCACTTGATCATGGTGCATGATCTTTTTGATATGTTTTTGTATTCGATTTGCCAGAATTTTATTGAGAATTTTTGCATCTATGTTCATTAGAGATATTGGTCTGAAGTTTTTTCTTTGATGTGTCTTTGCCTGGTTTTGGAATCAGAGTGATATTGGCCTCATAGAATGAGTTTGTAAGGGCTCTTTTGCTATTTTGTGAAATAAATTGGTTAACATTGGTATTAGTTCTTCTTTAAAGGTCTTGTAGAACTCGGCTGTGTATCCATCTGGTCCTAGGCTTTTCTTGATTGTTAGATTTTTGATGGCATCTGCTATCTTGTCACTTGAAATTGATGAGTTTAAATTATATATAGCATCCTGATTCAATTTAGGCAAATTCTGTGACTCCAGAAATTTGTTGATGCCTTCAATATCTTCTATTTTATTGGAATACAGGTTTTTAAAATAATTTCTAATTATCTTCTATATTTCTGTAGTGTCTGTTGTGATATTTCCTTTTTCATCACATATGTTAATGATTTTTCTCTCTCCTTTGTTAGCTTGGCTAAGTGTCTGTCAATTTTATTTATTTTTTTCAAAGAATCAAGTTTTTGTTCTGTCATTTTTTTCAGTTGTTTCTTTTGTTTCAATTTCATTGATTTCAGCTCTGACTTCAATTATGTCTTGTCTTCTGCTGCTTTTGGTGTTGATTTGTTCTTCTTTTTCTAGGGCTTTGAGATGTAGGGTTAAGTCATTTATTTGTTGACTTTTTCTTCTTTTAAGGAATGAACTCCATGTGATGACCTTTCCTCTTAGAACTGCTTTCATAGTGTTTCAGAGATTTTGATATGTTGTATCTGTGTTCTCCTTCACCTCTAAAAACTTTTAAATCTCCTCCTTGATGTCTTCTGTAACCCATTATTCATTAAGTAGCACATTATTTGGTCTCCAGTTTTTGGACTGGATTTTATTTCTTATTTTATCATTGATTTCTAATTTTATTTTATTATGATCTGATAGAATGCAGGGTAGTATCTCTACTTTTTTGTATTTGTTAAGAGTTGCTTTGTGGCATAGTATATGGTGTATTTTAGAGAAGGATCCATGTGCTGCTGAGAAGAAAGTATATTCTCTCTTTGAAGGTTGGAATATCCTATATATGTCAGTTAAGACTAAGTTATTGATTGTATTATTGAGTTCTAGAGTTTCTTTGTTCAGCTTTTGTTTGGAAGATCTATCTAGTGATGAAAGAGGTGTGTTAAAGTCACCCCAAATTATTGTGTTGTGGTCTGTTTGACACTTGAACTTGAGAAGAGTTTGTTTGATGAACATAACTGCTCTGTTGTTTGGGGCATATATATTCGTAATTGTTAATTCTTGTTGGTGTACGGTTCCCTTGAGCAGTATGTAGTGTCCTTTATTATCCTTTTTGATTGACTTTAGTTTGAAGTCTACTTTATTTGATATGAGGATGGAAACCCCTGTTTGCTTCTGCAGTCCACGTGAGTGGTATGATTTTCCCTACTCTTCACCTTCAGTCTGTGAATTTCTTTTTCTGTGATATTAGTCTCTTGGAGGCAGCATATTTTTAGGTCTTTTTTTTTTTTTTTGATCCAATCTGATAGTCTGTGTCTTTGATTTGTGAGTTTAGGCAATTAACATTCAGAGTTATTATTGAGACATGATTTGTTTTCCCAGCCATTTTTGTTTACTTTTGGTATTTAACATGATTTGGTTTCTTCTCTAATTAGATATTTTTTTAGTGTAATCCCTCCCTCTATTCATTTCCCTGGCCCATTTATTGATTGGGTTATTTGTTTTTTTGGTGTTAATTTTTTTTATTTCTTTATATGTTCTAGAGATTAGTGCTCTTTCTGATGTGCGTGTGGTAAAAATTTGCACCCATTCTGTAGGCTCTCTATTCACCTCACTGATTGTTTCTTTTGCTGAGAAGAAGCTTTTTCATTTGAATCCATCCCATTTATTGATTCTTGATTTTATTTATTACTTTATAGGAGTCTTATTAAGGAAGTTGAGCCCTAATCTGACACATGATGAAGATTTGGGCCTACTCTTTCTTCTGTTAGTTGCTGGGTCTCTGGAATAACTCCTAGGTCTTTGATCCACTTTGAGTTGAGTTTTGTGCATGATGAGAGATAGGGTATTAATTTCATTTTGCTGCTTATGGATTTCCAGATTTCCCAGCACCACTTGTTGAAGAGGCTATCTTTTCTCCAATATATGTTTTGGCACCTTTGTCTAATATGAGATAACTGTTTATGTGAGTTTGTCTCTGTGTCCTCTATTCGGTACCATTAGTCTATAAGTGTATTTTTGTGTGAATTACCATGCTGTTTTTGTTACTATTGCTCTGCAGAACTTTTGGAGCCCTTTGTTTTCCTTGGATGGAGTTGATGTAGGACAGATGAACCTGGACACCAAGGAATTAGCAAAAAGCAGGTTTATTTTAGCTGCAGTGGTCCAAAGGGGCTAATTCATAAAAATCTCTGGACCCTAAGGATGAAAATTCTTTGAAGTTTATATCCATTGGAGTTTACATTGAAGAAGTACTTTTTGTTTTGTTTTCTTAGACTATACAGAGGTTTTCAGAAGTTTTTACCATGAAATGCAGAAATAGTAATTTTTTCTTATCGTATCAAGCTTGTGGGAAAACTTAGTTTTTACAAGAAAGAGCAACTGAGCCCTTATAGGAAATAGGAAGCTTCAGATCACATTGAACTCTCTGCAGAACTTTTTGATTATATCCAGTTGATAAGAACAATTATGGTGAGAGTCTTTGGAGAAGCTTAATTATGACTCTTCTATTGTAGGGGAGCCACTACAGAGTATCCCTTGAACTTCAGATACTCTATACCCTAAGATTTTTTTTTTTAAATTTTTAGTGTTCATCTTTTTAAACTCTATTTACTCTTTTTGTTTTCATAAAAGGGATTTCAAAAATGAGGAGAATTAGACTATGAAAACTTTGATACTGACATTGTCAAGTATTTAAGAGTGACTTTACTGGGATATTAAAAGATTTTTTTTTTCTGCTGAATACTTTTGAAAGAACTGCCTGTGGTCCTATGTCCATAAACCTACTAGAGACAAATCATTGAACTTTTAAGTGTTCCCTTGTTCCCTGGCCCCCCTGTCCCGCCCCACCCCAAATATTCCCTTCAATAAGGTGTTTCTTCCTAATATTTATTTGCACAAAGTCTGTTTCCCCCCTTCAATTCTGATAAACTTTTATTCCAAGTATTGATATTTTGACATGATTTTTAGGTGATTAGATCTGATAGTCCAGACCATTTTCCATAATATTCCATGTATTCACAATTTTTAGGATTTTGGTCATGTGTGATAGGATGTTTTCCTAACATAAAATCTTTGATTTACAAGTGTTCATATGAAGTGTGTCTTGTTGCATTGTTTCTTTTCACTAACAATTTCACTAATATGCCTTTAATGGAATTTCGAAAACAATATTTTTAGGTCTATAAGTAGAATATTTGCCTAATTTTGGCCAGATTGAAACCAGCATTTGTTTTTAATTTTAATTTATGTGATACTTAATTATCTTATGTGTATTCTTGACATTTTGTGTTACAAGAATTTTGCACTATTTGATTCTTTAAAAAGTGATTTAAGATACTATAATTTAGCTTAACTGTATAAATCAGTATATACTAATCTAAAATGGTTGAATAATTTCTACTGGCTTGAAATGACAGGACTTGGGTGAAAATTAAAAGATAAATTTATTGGTTTGGCATCCTTGTCATATTCTAAAACATAAGGCATTTATTTAGTACACTATAGAAGATCGGAGGTTAACCTAAGAAACTCTAAGCATACATTTGATTTTTTTATTATTTAAAAAAATAAAATGGGGGCTGGGGATGTGGCTCAAGCAGTAGCATGCTCGCCTGGCATGCGTGCTGCCCGGGTTCGATCCTCAGCACCACATACAAACAAAGATGTTGTGTCCGCCGATAACTAAAAAATAAATATTAAAAAAATTCTCTCTCTCTCTCTTTAAAAAAAATAAAATGAAGCTAATTATCCATTTGGCCACATACTTTTGCCTTTCTCAAATAATGCACAAGACTAATTAGTGATGGTAGAGAAGTTAATAATATATTAGAAATGCCTAGAGCAGGTGTAGGCAAGCATTAGCATAAATATTTTCTGTAAATCTTTCATAAGATTTAAAATCCCCCTTAAGATATTATTTAAGAAGAAAGGCCTGTTCTTTTAAAAGTCCATTTTTATATACTATCAGACATGGGTGCAAATATTTACTTTTCTTTTAGTGTCATATATCTATATCTTTTATCTTGCTTTTCTGTACTGTCCAATCTGTTGATTTTATAATAATAGTCTATATTTTTAGGTTATAATGGAAATATATAACAATTAATTGTATACTTAGTGGACAGTACAGACTATTTTATTAGGCACTTTTTAACATTTTCAACTTCCTGTTTCATATTTCTCTAAAGGTTTACTACTGCTCCAATTAATTAGTTAAAAATGGCATTCAGTTACATATTTATTTAAAAACACTTCCACCCTTTCAGGCTAAATTTCAACAATATCTGTGATCCTGTATTCCTGACCTCAATGCTCCATCTCAACACAATTCTGGCTGTACATTGTCCATGACATCCATTCTCTGCTTGTAGCTTGCTGTCTATATTAGTTGAGGTCTCCATTATCCCTCCTCTTCTGTTGCTTATGGATATTACAGATTATTTGTCATGGTTTGGGTTCTCATTAAACATTTATTAAATTATTGTATAAATGCTCTTACTACATATAATCCCTACATTTGTAATCCTTCTTTATACTTCCTTTATAGGAAAAGGCATAATTTTTTTTTCCTAAAACCATTCAAATAATTTTATTATCATCACTTATATCTCCAGTTACCTGCAGTTATCTTTAAAATAAATTAAAAACTTCTCAAGTAACTTTTCTAGTTTTATATCCTACCATTTTTTTTCATTTTTTAACCACTCTTTATTTATTGTTATTTATTTTTTTTGTAGATCACAATTAAGACACTAACATTTTTCTTGTGTGCCAAGCTTGTATTTAAAAATCACTAATATTTATTAATAATTTATTTATGTCAGATATAATGGTAAGATCTTTGCCTAATGGTTTTATGTAATACTAGGCATCTTATAAAGTAGACAATTATTGTACCCATTTCACAGATGAATGAAATAATGATATAGGCTTATATTTCGTTTGAAATGTTAAATCAGCAAATGCTGGAAGCAGAATTCTGTTCTTGAACTGTTTGATTCTAATAGTGCTCCAAATCAGTATGCTTTTACATCTTTTTTAATTGCACATAAGATTAGTACTCAATTCTCACCCATTTTAAAGCAACGACTTTGCGCTGCTGTATATATACTTAAGTCTATTGTTACTTTAGCTTGAACTGTTGTAACAGTCTCCAAACAGATAACCCTTTCTTTCTTTTAATTGATCTTTATTTTGCTTTTAGGACATTCACAACACCATAGAGCTTTGCACCACCTATCTGACCACTTTTTTGTGTAAACCTAGCTCTTTTACTCCTTTAACTCCACTTTGCTTCTCTCTGTCCAGTGTTGTGCCTTTGAACTCAATTACTCATTTTTTAAATCTCAGCTGAGAAGAAATTTCTGCCTGAAAACTTGTCATAGCATCATCCTTATTTCAGGAAATTTGTACCTCTTTCATGTTAGCCATCAGTGCTCTTACCCGCTTTTCATTTATTTTGTCTTTCTATGCAGGCTGAGGACTTTTTGAAAAAAAAAAAACTATGTGTTTTTGTATTTTTTAGGTGTTATTTTTGTATCCTCATTACCTAGGTAGTACTAGTATGCTTGGTTCATAGTTAACACTTTGATATATTAACATGACTAATAAAAATTATTTTTGTGTCATCTGTTTTACTCATTTGCATATGGCCTAAAAAATAATAATTCAGCCTAGCTAGACCTATTCAAATTTTAGCTAATATTTTCACCTTAGAGAAAAAGGTAAAAAGTATTTGTAATTTTTTTATTGCTCATTTTTTCTGCTTTCCCCCCTCCCCGACTTTTCAATAGTAGATGCAACAGGAAAGCAATATTGGTTCTAATGTGTATGTTATATTTGCTCTGAATGAGGATTTTTAAAAAATTTGTTCTAATTATTTATACATGACATCAGAATGCATTTCGATTCATTGTACACAAATGGAGCACAACTTTTCATTTCTCTGGTTGTACATAATGCAGAGTCACACCATTCGTGCAATCATACATGTCCCTTGGGCAATGATGTCCATTTCATTTCACCATCTTTCCTATCTCCCCTCCTCTCTCCCTCCCCTTTGCCCAATCCACAGTTCCTCCATTCTTCCCATGCTCCTCCCCATATGGATCAGCATCCACTTATTAGAGAAAACATTTGGCCTTTGTTTTCCTGGGATTGGCTTACTTCTTTTAGCATGATATTCTCCAACCCTACCCATTTACCTGCAAGTGCCATAATTTTATTCTCTTTTAATACTGAATAATATTCCATTGTGTATATATACCACAGTTTCTTTATCCATTCATCTGTTGAAGGACATCTAGGTTGGGTCCATAGTTGAGCTACCAGGAGATGAGCTGCTATAAACATCCATGTGGCTGCCTCACTATAGTATGCCGATTTTAAGTCTTTTGGTATAGAAGGAGGAGTGGGATAGCTTGATCAAATGGTGGTTCCAGTCCAAGTTTTCTAAGGAATCTTCATACTACTTTCCAAAGTAGTTGCACCAATTTGCAGTCCTACCAGCAATGTATGAGTTTGCCTCTCTCTATCTACATCCTTGCCAGCACCTATTGTTGCTTATATTCTTGATAACTGCCTTCTGACTTGAGTGAGATGAAATCTTAATAGCTTTGATTTGCATTTCTCTAATTACTAGAGATGTTGAACTTTTAAAAATATATTTGTTAATCAGTTGTATATCTTCTGAGAAGCAGTCTGTTCAGTTTTTTAGCCCATTTATTGATTAGGTTATTTGTTTTTTTGATGTTAAGTTTTTTGAGTTCTTTATATGTCCTGGAAATTAGTGCTCCGTCTGATGTGTGTGTGGTAAATATTTTTTCCTCCTCTATGGGCTCTCTCTTCACATTATTGTTTCTTTTACTGAGAAGAAGCTTTATGGTTTGAATCCATCCCATTTATTGATTCTTGTTTTTATTTCTTACATTTTAGGAGTCTTGTTAAGGAAGTCAGGACCTAATCCTACATGATGAAGATTTGGGAATACTTTTTCTTGCTGTTAGGCAGAGGGACTCTGAATTGAGTTTTGTGCATGGTGAGAGACAGGGGATTAATTTCATTTTGCTGCATATGGATTTCCAGTTTTCCCAGCACCATTTGTTGAATAGGGAATCTTTTCTCCAGTGAATGTTTTTGGTGCCTTTGTCTAGTATGAGATAACTATATTTATGTGGGTTTGTCTCTGTGTCTTCTATTCTGTACCATTGGTCTATACATATGTTTTGCGGTGCCAATACCATGCTGTTTTTTTGTTACTGTAGCTCTGTAGTATAGTTTAGGGTCTGGTATTGTGATGCCTCCTACCTTACTCTTTTTGTTAATGATTGCTTTGGGGTATTCTGGGTCTTATTTTTCCAAATGAATTTCATAATTGCTTTTTCCATTTCTGTGAGGAATGTCGTGAGGATTGGTTTTAATCATTATTAATAACTTTGTATGGTGAACTTTTTACTCTTTCTCAGCAATAATCCAATATTTTATGCATAAATTGTTTACTGATGAATAATAGAGAAGTTCTATAAAGTTCAAATAAGGAAGAATATGTAATTTACTTAATTATCTTCAGTTTCTAGTTTTTCTAGTGTAGATAAATAGAATCATGATATCTGACTTCTCAAACCTTAACAAGCTACATTTTGCCTCACTAACCTAATTATTTCTGTGTTCATTTTAATAGAATGTGTTTTCAGAGTAGGGTCGAAGAGCATGAGAAGAAGATTAACATTAAACAGGGATGAGAGGTGGGAGGGAAAGTGAGAGAGAAGGGAAATTGCATGGAAATGGAAGGAGACCCTCAGAGTTATACAAAAGTACATACAAGAGGAAGTGAGGGGAAAGGGAAAAATAATACAAGGGGGACAGATGAATGACAGTAGAGGGGGCAGAGAGAGAAGAGGGGAGGGGAGGGGGGATAGTAGAGGATAGNGAGTTAGGTTCATTTGATATACATATGAAAAGTTGTAAAATTCATATATGTTCTAAATAGTATGTTAAGAGAACAATCAGATATGTGTAAAATTACTATTGAGAAGTTTTATTTTTAAAATGGAGAAAAATAGTACAGTTATTCAATAAAAAGGGACTGGTTAGTTATGGGATTATTGTTTCATAGATAATTGTGTTTCCATGAAACTATATAAATGAATTTCAATGATGAGGGCCAATAAACACAATTTATTACTGAGTAAATTAGGCTAAAAATTATTTGATCTGAAGTGTGACAAAATATATTTCAACACATCTTTAAAAATAGACCAGATCTATATGTGCAAAAATCTTGAGAATGTTCACTCTGAACAATTAGACAATTCCTCAGCTTTGCCATGTTTTTTTTTTTTTTTTTTTAATCAAAGATCTTTAAATGTTTTGGACCCTCAGTGGAAACTCTCTCAACTCCCAATACTCTTTCACTTAGAGACGTCTTGCTTCTTCCTAAGATGCATGCTTAGATTTCATCACCAGCCTCTACCTGGTGAAGTGCCCTGTTAGTACCTTGGCACCCTGTACCTTACTCATCCTACCCATTATTGTCACTACATTTTGACTGTTATTTCACTTAGCCATGAGATTATTAAGCTCTTTGAAGATATGCCCTATATCAATCATGTTTAAATCTATGGTACGCATGCACTGACAAATGGTTTGTATATTTAAAAAATTTATGAAAAGAATCAAAGTGTGGAATATGATATGTCAAGAAATTTGTAATGTTTTGAACAACCCACAATAAAAAATAAAAAAAAATAAAAAAAAAGAGTAAATAAATCGTTTCATTTTATTGTCAAAAAAAAAATAATCGAATGTGTTTTCGTTTTTCCTTTTATTTGGGGATGGTGGTACCAGGGATTGAATTAAGGGGCGCTCAACCACCAAGCCACATTTCCCAGCCTTTTTTGTATTTTATTTAGAGACAGGGCCCAACAGAATTATTTAGCACCTTGCTGTTGTTGAGGCTGGCCTTAACATTCTATCCTATTGTCCCAGCCTCCCAAGCCACTGGGATTGCAGGCATATGCCACTGTGCCCAGCCAGAATGTGTTTTTATATTATATGTGATCAGCCAACTTAAAAGTATCTAATACTTTACTATAGCATATAATTTTTATTTTATAAGCACATTTTGTGTATTATTCTAGCTGTCAACATCTAATTCCTTCAGATTCAAAGCTGTACTGTACTATATGGTTCATTATTTATAACAGAGGTATTGGGCTCTCTCTTCATGCTCTTAATTGTTTCCATGCTGTGCAAAAGTTTTTTTATTTGATGCCATTTCACTTATTGTTTGTTAGTTTTATTTTATGTGCTTTAGGAGTCTGGTTAAGAAGTTGTGACTGTGCTAATATCTTGGAGTGTTGAGCCCATATTGTCTTTTAGAAGTTGTGGAGTTTCTGGTCTAGTTCCTATGTCTTCGATCCAGTTTGAGTTAACTTGTGTTCAGAGTATAAATAGGGATCAAGTTTCATTCTTCCACATATAGACATCCAGTTTTTGCAGCACCATTTTCAAAAAAGCTATATTTTCTTCAATATAGATTTTGGCACCTTTGTCAAATATCAGATTACTGCATTTATGTGGGTTTGTTTCTGTGTCTTCTATTCTATTGATCTTTATGTCTCTTTTGATGCTAATACCATATTGTTTTTGTTACTATTGCTCTGAAGTGTCATTTGAGGTCTGGTACTGTGATGCCCCCGCATTGCTGTTCTTGATCAGAATTGCTTTGGGTATTCTGGTTCTCTTATTCTTCCAAATGAATTTTATAGCTGCTTTTTTCTAGTTCTGTGAAGAATGTCATTAGTGTTTTGGTGGAGATTGTATTGAATCTGTATATCACTTTTAGAGTAGTATCCTCATTTTGCCAATATTAATTCTGCCTATCCAAGAAGGTGGGAGTTGTTTCATCTTCTAATTCTTCTTCAATTTCTTTTAGCATTAAATAGTTTTCATTGTAGAGGTCTTTCACCTCCTTTGTTAGATTAATTCTGAAGGGTTTTTTTGGGGGGAGAGTTGGGGGGTTAGTTAATGGGATAGTTTTCCTAATTTCTTTTTCAACAGATTCATTATTGAAGTATGAGAAAGGTTCTAATTTCTGTATTTTGATATGATATACTGGCAGTTTACTGAATTTGTTTATCAGCTCTAGAGGTCTTGTAGTGGAGTTTTTTGGGTCTTCTAAATATAGAATCATATCATCAGCAAACAGAGATAACTTGATTTCTTATCATCCTATTTGTATCCCTTTAATTTCCTTCTCTTGCCTGATTGCTCTGACTAGAGTTTTAAAAACTATATTGAATAGGAATGGTGAGAGTGGACATCCTTGTCTCTTTCCTGTTTTTAGAAGAAATGCTGTTTTTATCTGTTTATTATGATGTTGTCCTTGGATTTGTTATAAATAGCCCTTACATTGTTGAGGTAAGTTCCTTCTACCTCTGTTTTAAACATGAATGGGTGTTGGAATTTGTTAAATTCTTTTTCTGCATGTTTTGAGATAATCATGTGATTTATGATTATTTTAATTTTAATTCATTTTATGTGGTGAATTAAATTTATTGATTTATTTTTGTTGTGGGGCAGGGCACTCAGAAAACACACCAAGTCCCAGTTTTGTCCAAATTAGAGTCTTTATTCTGACCAGCCAGGACTGCTTCATACAGGACCAAGTTGTCTTTGCAGAAAACAGCCTCAGGCTTCAACATTTTTGGGTATTTTTTTTGTAGTTGGACACAATACCTTTATTTTATTTTATTTATTTTATATGTACTGAGGATGGAACCCAGGGCCTCGCTCATGCTAGGCAAGAACTCTACAGCTGAGCCACAACCCCAGCCCCAACATTTTAGGGTATTTAAAGGTAAAACCACATCTGGGTTGACCTAGCTGCAAGCAAGCAGAGGTACAGAAGGTGAATTGAGCAGTTAGCGAAACAATGCAATGGGTACATTGGTATTTCCCACGGGACTTTTCAGGTTGCCACAATAGCAAGCAAGCAGAAGGGAAGTGGGTCAAAATGACCCTAGTTGAGTACAAGTTAGAGAATGGTTACTAATGTCTAGACAATCAATCTCTGACAGGGTACTTTGCCCAAGAAAAATGGGGACTAAAGAGAACAATTTTACATTGTATAAGAATTGCCATTTGTGTTGCCAAGTATGTTATGCTAGGTAACTATTAATGGGTACAGAGGCAGGGCTTTCTCATGGAGAAACATTTCTTACATGATATGGAATCTCAAGGTAAATGGAGTCTGTTTGTCATTGCCCTTATAGCCTGGCCCATAATAGTTTGTGTTGACCAACTTTGCATGTCTGGGATGAAGCACACTTAATCATAGTGCACTGTCTTTTTAATGTGTTTTGCCAATGTTTTATTAAGAATAAATTTATCAAGGGTATTGGCCTGGAATTTTCTTTCTTTGATGTGTCTTTCTGGTTGGTATTAGGGTGATACTGGCTTCATAGAATAAATTGTGCAGTGCTCTCTTCTTTTTATTTTTATTTTTATTTCATTGAATAACTTTGAGAAGTATGGGCATTTGGTTCAGTAGAACTCAGCTGAGAATACATCTCAGTCCTGAGCTTTTCTTTACTGAAAAGCATTTAATATCTGCTTCACTTTCATTATTTGATACTGGTCTATTTATATTTTCTATATTTGGGTAGGTCATCTGTCTTTCTGAATTTTTTCAATATCTTTGAGATTTTCTAGGTATTGGAATTTAAATTTTCAAAATAGTTTCTAATGATCCTCTGATTTCAGTAGAGTTTGTGGTGATATTTCCTATCCGTCTCTAATTTTGTTAATTCTTTCTTTTTGGTTAGTTAACTTAGGGCTTATTAAATCCAAAGACAAACTCAGTTTCATTGATCTTTGGATATATATATTTTTAAATTCTCTATTACATTTATTTCAGCTCTGCTTTTAATTATTTCTGGTTTTCTACCAATTTTGATATTAGTTCATTGTTTTTCAAGGGGCTTCAGGTGTAATGTTAGATTATTTATTTTGGCATCTTTCTATTTTTTTAATGTAGGATTTCAGTAGTATAAACTTACCCTAGTACTGTCTTCATCCTGTCCCAGAGATTTTGGTATGTTGTATCAGTATTCTCATTTGTTTCTGTGAATGTTTTTATTTCTCTGATTTCTTCTGCTATCCATTCCTCACTGAAAAGTATATTGTTGGGGCTGTGGTTGTAGCTCAGTGGTGGAGCGCTTGCCTAGCATATGTGAAGCACTGGGTTTGATTCTCAGCACCACATATAAATAAATAAAAATAAAGTTTATTAACAACTAAAAAAAGAATATTAAAAAGTATATTATTTACTCTCTAGGTGTTAGAGTGGTTTCTGATTTTTATCTAGTTTATTTATAATTTCATTTCATTATGATTTTATAAGGCACAAGAAATTATCTCTATTTTTTTTGTATTTTCATATATTTGCTTTGTGCCCTAAAAAAATCTATTTTGGAGAATGTTCCATGTGCTGATGAGAACTAAGTTGATGCAATTGTCAGTGGATGAAATATTCTACAGATGTCTGTCAGGACCAGTTGAGAAATGATATATTTTTTTTTAGTTTTGAAGATTTTTTAGTTTGTTTATGTCTGGATGATTTATCTAGGTGAGAGGGGTGTGTTTTTATACTATTGTGATCTGTTTGATTCTTTGTATTGTGAATGGTTTGTTTTATGTGTGTAGATACATGGTTTGGGGCATAAATATTTATTTTATCTTGTTGTTGGATAATTCACTTAATGTGTATGAAGTGAACTTCTTTGTATTTCCTGATTAACTTTGGTGTGAGGTCCACTTTGATATGAGAAAAGCCACTTTGCTTGCTTTTGGCAAACATTTGCATGGCATATTGTTTCACCTTCAGTTTGTGGATATCTTTGTTTGCAAGGTAAGTCTTGTGCAAACAGTATTGTGTTGGGTCTTGTTTTTTGATCCAGTCCAGCAATCTGTGTCTTTTGATTGAAGAATTTGACCATTTGCACTTTGATAATATAGAAAAATTATTTTTATTTCCTGTTATTTTGATTTATTTCTAATGTTTAATTCAGTCTTCATTCTCCTTTAACATACTATTCTTTTAGTGAAATTCATCTCTATGATGGTTTTCATTTCTTCTTCATGAAATATTTCACTGAATATGTCCTTTAGTGCATTTGTAGTGGTTATGGTCCTTTTACTTTCTACTTGTCATGGAAGGTTTTTATTTATATTTTAATTCTGAAGGATAACTTTGTTGGATATAGTACTCTTGGTTGGCACCTATTTTCTTTTAGGGATTGGTGTATATTATTGTTCTTATTCCTGGCTTTTAGGGTCTGGATTGATAAATCAATTAAAATCTGAATTGGAACTGGGTTTGTGGCCCAGTGGTAGAGCACTTGCCTGGCATATGTGAGATCCTCGGTTCGATTCACAGCACCACATGTAAATAAACAAATAAAGTGAAAAATCCATGGGCAACTAAAAATATTTTTTTAAAAAATATGAATTGGTTAGGCTGGAATTGTAGCTCAGTGGTTGAGCACTTTTCTGCCACATATGAGGCACTAGGTTTGATTCTCAGCACCGCATAAAAATAAACAAATAAAATAAAGAAAAATAAAAATCTGAATTGGTTTCCCTCTAAATGGGACCTGCTCTTTTTCTCTAAAGGGTTTTAAAATTGTATCCTTATTCTATATTTTAGGCATTTTCATTATAATGTGTCTTGGAGAAGATCTTTTTTGATGGTGCCTTTTGGGAGTTCTCTATGTGTCTTATATTTAGATTTTCAACTTGTTCCAAAGATTTGGAAAATTTTCTAATATTATTTCATTGAAAAGATATTGCATTCCTTTATTTTCTACTTCGGAGCCTTTTTCTACCCAGTTATTCTTAAATATGACATCTCGATGTTATTCCAGATTTATTGAATATTCTGGTCATGGTTTCTTAACATCTTTTCTTTATTATCTACTTTATTTTCAAGATTATGTACTTTAAAAAATTTAAAAAAAGATTATCTACTTTGTCTTCAAAGCCTGAAAAATATGTATCTTCAAAATGGTCTAATCTATTGGTGATGTTTTCCATTGAATTTTTAATTTGAATGAAAGTCTTTCATTTCTAGGTTTTCTGTTTGATTCATTTTTAGACTGTTTCTTTATTGAAATGATGAACATGAAATATTCATGTTCTAAAGTTTCTCTCTAATTTTATTCATTTTCTTTTAGCTTTTTGAATATTTTAACTGTGAATGTTCTAAATTCTTTCTCTCACATTTCCTCTACTGTGGTGTCAGTGGAGTTAATTGTTGAAGTGTTGTGGGTAATTTGGGGTGGTTTATTCTCTTACTTTTTCTTACTGTTTGTGTGTTTTCCTACTTATTGGGGTGATTATTGTTTATTCTTTAATGCAAGGGACTATTTGTTGGGCTTCTTTCTTTTATGAGGCCTGGGCTGGGCTAATATCCAGGTGTTGATACTTTAACTTCAATGTGTGTCCTCTGTTGTTCCCATTATCAATTTCACTTTGAGAGAATACACTGAACCCTATTTTCTATAATCACTTCAGAGCAAAGCCAGGTACTGTTCAACCTTAGAGGGGGAAAACTTTGTTGATACTGTTCTTCACAGTTCCTCTAATTCAGGTATAAACTTGTAGTCAAGTTGTGGAATAATTTGTAAAATTAGTTATTAAATATAGTAAAATTGCTATAATATTACATAGGGATGAAAATGGGAGGAGAGAAACATTGGAAGAAAGAAGAAAAAAGAAAATAGAAAAGATAGAAAAGAATAATTCACACCATGATAAAAGAATAAAAAGATGGGTGGGGAGTTATTTTAGGGAGTAGCAAGTAAAGTAAGAGGGCAAAGAGTGGATAAGAGGAGCTAGGATAAGCATGAGCTAGGAAATGAAGATGGAGAGAATGATTCCTAATAATGCTTTAAAGCATTACAAAAAATACAATCAAGTGGCTTGTGGGCAAGTGTTGGCTATTAGGGTAACAACTGTCAAATCATTATAAACAGTGTCATGTATGATCAAAGTTGAATAGAGCTATTTGGAGTAAACCATGCCAAGGTGAAGAAAAGTCTTGCTGAGTCTTGGTTTGGATTTCATCAGAATTTGAGATTTTTACAGGGTGTCCATCACTCTTTGGTTTTGTATCTCTCAGAGGTGCTGAGGTATTGGAGCCACTCGCCTAGTTGCCAAGGACCTCCCATCAACCCATTCTCTTTGTCAACCCAGGGGCCAGAGGCTGAGTGCAGTGTTGTGTCTGTTGGCTATTTTTTGTGTGTGTGTGTGTAGGAGTTCAGGATGCATGTCTCTGGGCTGTTTCACTGATTGCTGTAGGTCACTGGTGCACTCATTCCTCTCCACAGGATCCTTTTCAAACTGACATAGAGCCTGGTGACTGTCTGCAAGCATGGGACTTGTGGTTGTGGATTTTCCATGGATGGTCTATGGTGCAGAATCATTCTCTCTGACCCACAAAGTCATTCAGGCATTGTCCCTACTGTTGGATAAAAAGACTCAGCTGGTTTGCCTGAGTTCTATCTTTCCAAAGTCACAAGCTGCAGGGACAGTTGCCCCTCTGCTGACTAGGATTGTAGCCCATGCCTTACCCATGTCCAAACATCTGACACCTATGGCCACCAGTTCAATTACTATTCCTTTCTGCTGCTAGGGATGCAAATTGCTTCCCAGCTTGGATCTGATATCTCATATCCTGCTACTGTGAACAGTGGGTATCTGCTGTATTTCTCTCTGCTTACGCTTCTGTGGAGATTGTGCAAGGCAAGGGGTTAAGCTTCCCAGGGCAGATCTGCTTTACCCCATTCCCCTTGTCTATAGTGAGGAGAGGAGCTTTCACCAAGAAGAGATCCCTCTGCAAGTTCTTTCTAGATGGATTATTGAGATATCCCTTTGAAGGGGGTACACCCTTTAATTTAATTCGCCCACTGCAGAGGTATGCCCTCTGGTTTAAATTTTGCTTTCTGGAGGTGGGAGGATGCTGTGTTGGTTTAATTTCCTCTAAGGCAGCTGGTATGCTGTAGGCTTCACAAAATGGCTGCCCTGCCTGACGCAGCTGTCATTAAACTGCTTGATTTCTTTCAATGACCTCACTACTTTACAGCTATTCTTAAGGGAGTGAGCTTATGTGATTTTTCCTCTGTTGCTCTTCCCTTTTCACCCTACCCTGATCCAGGTTTGGAGTTAAGAAACTCTATCCTTATTTTCTTCTCTGGTAATGAAACTTCAAGTCTCTGTAGGTATCACACTGTCTAATCAATATTAACATTTGTTCTATTAGCATTTATCTTATAGCATTTATTCTGTCACCCATCCCTGTAGTCAGATGTTCCTTCACTGACTCCTTTTTGAGCTGTGGAGAGACTGGGGCTGTGAGCTCTGTTCTACCATCTTCTCCTCCCTTCCTCTTTCAGCCATTTGAAGACATTATCCCACTTGCTTCTGAGTTGTAAGTTTTCTCTCAAGAAGCCTACTGATTGACTTGTAGGGGTTCCCTTATACATGACAATTCTCTTGTCTCTTGATGCTTTCAAGATTCTTTATTTGTCTTTAGCTTTTGACAGTTTGATTAGGATATGTCTGAGAGTATTCTTTGTATTGATCTTGCTTGAGGTCCTGTAAGTTTCATGAACCTAGATATTCATAACCCTCCTGAGATTTGGGAAGTTTTAACTTGGTATTTTCACTTCTCTTTTTGATGCTGCCATAGTTTGTATATTTGATGGTGTCCATAAGTCCCTTATGCCTTTATCATCCTTTATCAGTATTTTTCATTTTGTCCTTCTAATTTGTTAATTTCAAATTTTTCTCTCTTTGAATTCACTAATTATTTCTTCATGATCTCGTCTATTGTTGAAATTCTCTATTGTGTTTTTCACTTCTTTCATTTCATTTTTCAGTTCCAAAATTTCTGTTTGGTTCTTTTTTAAAAATAGTTTTTATTTCTTTTTTAGACTACTCATTTTATTCATGCATTATTTTTATAATTTCATTTAGGTGTTTAGCTTTTTTCTTGAATATCATTGAGCTTCTTTAAAGGTGATTTTTTGATTTCTTTTCATGATTAATATATCTTCATTTCTCCAGGTTTAATTACTGGAGCTTTATTAGTTTCTTGTTGGTATCCAAACATCTCTTCAAATCTCTATGGAGTGTTTTCTGAAGTCTATATGTTTCTGAATAAGGCTTTCTTCTGGTGGTGCCACAACTGATTCTGGTGGGCACCCGATCACTTGGCTGTTGCTTTATCCACAGTAGGTTCCACTGTTGATGTGCTCTTATCAGGATGTCTTGTGGATGTAGCCTCTCGCCAGTCTCTGGAAGGTTAGACTCTCTCCAACATCTTGGTTTATAAGGCTGGTGCTGGTGTGAGGGTCTACTTCAGGGTCCACAGAGAGCAAGCATGTGCAGGCTGACATGGCTTCTTCTGGATTCTTTCAGGGACTCCTTATACATATCTGTGTGGGTTTTGGGCAGATAGTACAACCCCATTCACATTTGCGAGGGGCTAGAACCAAGTCACAGGTTCACAGCTGAGATTACATTCTTCAGACCTATGTCTGCGGTAATGGATGTAGGTATATGTTGGTGGGTTTATGCCCAGGTGAATGTGCTCCCAGATCATAGATGAATGGGACTAGAGCTGATTCATAGGACTGTTTCAAGATTACCAGTGGGACAGAAATCAGCAGCTTAGCCTGCAGTGGAAGGAACAGGAATGAATCCCTTTAGATACCCAGAAGGGCCAAGAGATCCCTCTGCAAGTTCCAGACTGAAACTAATAAGGGCTGGAGGCTGGGTTCAGGCCATTTTAAAATCTGCTATGGGAGAGAAGTTACAAAGCTTGTCTCCCAGTGATCTCTGGCTGGGCAGAACTATTTCCCAACTGTAGCTGAATAGAGTTAAGACCAAGATCCATGGCTGTCCTCCAGATCTGCTTTGGGACTGAGTCTGCAGTTCCTTTCATAGGCACAGATGAGAGAATCTGTCCTCATTGGTTTCTTCAACAGGTGAGATTACTCCAGGCTACAGCAGAGAAGGGACAAAGCTGAGATTCTGGGCTTCCTCAAGATCTGGTTAGGACGGATCATCAATACTACTGAAAGATGGGTGAGGGTCAACTTCAGGGTCCTAGCAATTCTGAAGAATAGAATCTTAAACCATGTGGCTATTTTTAATTTGTCTTTTCCAGAATTCTTACTGTATTTGGAATCTAATCTATAATGTATCTATACATTTCATTAAGTATAATTATGCTAGAAGAATACAAAAGAAATTAAGTTGACATGATCTCCTAACCTCAAGAAGCCATTGTTATATGAGAGCAGTGGTGTGGCAATGAAAGGGTGCAGGAATGTAAACTGACTTGAGACAAGTACTACCAGTGATGACTTTTGGGTTTCATGTTCCTAAAATGTATTCCTTATGTACAACTTGTTTGAATAACCTTTATAGTATCTTTTTTTTTATCCTTACTGTCTAGTTTTGCTTATAATTTGATATTATAACTTTATATTATGGGGGAGAGAAATATCATGTGACCACATTATGTCCCTCTAGTGTATACATCTAGGCTGTAAAATCACCATCATATAAAATTTCCCAAACAAAAGGCCATTGCATGATGATTTCATAGGTGCTTATTCAGCATAAAAAGAGCCTCAAATGCTGACAACAACAGAATAATTTAAAAACTGTCATGATGTATAAATTCTAAACAATTGAATTTAAAATGCATTTGTGCTATTTTACTCTGAAGTATAGTGCCACAAGGGAGTTCTCTCAAAGTGAGCTCACATAAAAGGTATTTTAATGCATGTTTTATATCAGAAATTATTCAAGTTACTATACACTGATAATTCTTTTAAGAAACTCTGCAAGCATAAGTATTATCAAGTTTTGCCATAAAAATAAATAAAATGCATATTCAAGTTTTAAAATATTAATATGAATCTTTTATAGTGAACTTATGAATATAAGAGAGTATTAATTTGAAGCAGATTAATATTAAAAGATATCATGATGTATTCATTTATTATTTAATAAGCTACATAGTACCAAATTATCTAGGTGTCCCTTTATTTCTTCATGATAGTTTCCTTTATTCCTTGCATTTGCACATCTTGAATTTCTGTAATTCTCATATCTTGTATTCCCGTAGTTAATTCTACAACTCAAAAGGAAAATTATGCAAATTTACTTAAATAATACTTAGGAAGAAAAAAACCCAAACATTTGCGTAGAACTATCTCCTACTTAAAAAAAAAAAAAATTCTTATAAATGTTCATATGTATACAAACCTTATTTTAATATGTATATGTGGGAGTATGCATATTTACATTTTATTAATCATCTCTTTTCAAAGGTAATAATCATAAGCAATTAGCAAGCTTAGTGTTCCCTAGTATTTTATATTATATTCCCTAGTAAAAATATAAAATTATCAAAACCAATAATTTAAAAAATTTGAGATAATTCATATACCATAAAATCACTGTTTTAAAGTTTAAATTGAATGATTTTTAATGTATCCACAGAATTATGCATAGTCATAATTTCATTTTAAAACATTTTTAATTATCCACCCCCAAAAAGCCAAACTGAAATTATGGAACATGTAATCTTTTGTAACTGTCTTTTTTCATATAGTAAAATGTTTTAAAGGTTCATTCATATACTAGCATATACCATCTCTTTATTCACTTTTCCATTGCTAAATAATAGTTAGTTATTAGGATACCACCATATTGTATTTTTCCATTTATCAGTTAATGGGCATTTGGGCTGTTTCTCCCTTTGCCTATTATGAATAACATTGCTGTGAACATTCATGTTAAATTTTAGTATGGAAATACATTTTTTATTTCTCTTGAGTATGTATCTAAAAGTAGGTCTGCTGGGTCATATGTTATTTCTATATTTAATATTTTTATTAATTGCCAAACTCTTTATAGGAGCAGCTGTACCAGATTATATTTCAGATAACAATTCACATGAGTTCCAGTTTCTTCACATTCACACGGTTATTCTTCTCAGCCTTTTTAAAATTGTAATCATCCTAGGAAGTGTTAAGTGGTATCTAATGGGGAGTTTTGATTTGCTTTTCTCTAATGTACAATATGTCGACTTATCTTTTTCTGAGCTTGTCTATTCAGATTCTTGTTGGATTTTTAAGATGAGCAATTCATCTTATTATTATTGAATTGAAATTTTCTTTATATTCTAGATAAAATAAGACAAGATTTACAAATATTCCCTCCTTATCTATTGTCTTTTTACTTTATTGATGGTGTCCCCTACAGCGCAAAATTTATTAATATTGATGAAGTTCAATTTTTTCTTTTTCTTTCTTATATGTGTGTTTTATATGTGTGTTTGTTCTGTAAAAAGTATTATCTAAATCAGTGTCACAAAGATTTATTTGTATGTTTTCCTTTTTAAGGACTTTATAATTTTATAATTTAGCACCTGTTTTTAGGACTCTTAGTCATTTTGAGTGGATTTTTGTGTGTGGTGTGAAGTAGAAATTCAATTCTATTCTTCTGCACATCCTTATCTATTTTTTCCTGGCATCATACATTTAATTGTTTTTTTTTTTTGGATTCTCAATTCTATCCCATTGATATGCATTTTGTATTTATGCCTGTATTATATGTATGTGTGCATATCTGTGTGTGTACATGAGCATGCACATGCATGTGCGTTTTGCAATACTGGGAATTCAAATCAGGGCCTTGTACATGCTAGGCAAGTGCACAACCACTAAGACCTTTTTCAAATTTTATTTTGAGACATGGACTTGCTAAGTTGCCAAGGCTGGCCTTATAGGGCTCCTCCTCAGCCTCCTGAGTAGCTGGATAAAATTAATTGCATGTGTGTATCAGTGTGCCCAACTCATATATGTTTATTATTATAACTTTGAAGTAATATTTGAAATTAAGACTAATGCTTGAAATTAAGATGTCTGAGTCCTCCAACTTGATTCCTCTTTTAAATATTGTTTTGGCTATATGAAGCTCCTTGTAATTATATATGAATTTTAGCACTAACTTGTCAATTTCTGAAAAGAGTTCTCATTAAGTTTCTGGTAGGGATTACATTGTATCTGTAGATCAAATTTGTCAATACTTTTACCAATATTAATTCTTCCTACATGAAAAGAAGATATCTCAATTTATTTATATTGTCTTCTTCCAACAGTATTTTAGTTTTCAGGATACATGTTTTGCACTTCTTTCCTTCAATTATGTCTTAAAAGTTTGGGCTGGGGATGTAGCTTAGTTAGTAGAGTGCTTGCCTTGCATGCACAAGGCCCTGGGTTCAATTCCTAGTACCACACACACACAAAAAAATAATCAATTGATTTAATTTTTTGTAGCACTGGGGCTCTATGCATGCTAGGCAAATCCTCATTGCTGAGTCCAATGATTTTATTTTTGTTGATGCTATTTTAAATGGAATTGTCTTCTTAATTTTATTTTCATATTGTTAGTTCATAGCATCTAGAAATACTAGGTTTTTGTATACTGATTTTATGACCTATAACCTTGCCTTATTTATTAGTTATAACTTTTTTATATTGATTTTTTTGGATTTATAAGATCATTTCATCTGTGAATAGTGATGGCTTTACTTCTTCCTTTCAAATTTGGCTAACTTTTGTTTCTGTTTTTATCTTGACTAGAATATTCAGTACAATGATAAAAATAAGTAGGAAAAGCAGACACCTCTATCTTGTTCCTGATACTAGGAAGAGAATGCAATCTTTCATTATCAAGCATGATGTTACCTGTGGGTTTTATTAAAAAAATGTCCTTTATCTGGTACAGGAAATTCCCTCTATTTCTAATTTTTGAAGCATTTTTAAATAAATAAATTTTAAATTGCATAAGAACGGATAAATTACTGACACATAAAGTAAAAACATCGAGTGAAGAAGCTAGAAACAAATATTCTAACTTTGTGATTCTCTTCATGCAAAACTTTATAACAAATATAATCTCTACTGAAGATCATCAAACTATAGCCCACAAGCCAAATATAGTTTGCATTATGATTTTGTGTAGCCTGTAAGCTTAAATTTTAAAAATTTTAAATGGCTAAAAAAACATGAAATTTCATAAAGTGAAAATTATACAAAATTTAAATTTCTATTTCTATAAAAGAAGTTTTATTGGAACATAGCTTTATTTGTTGTTTAAATCTTACACATGACTACTTTCGAACCACATGTGCCCCACAAAGCTTAGAATGTTTATTATGGCCTTAAAGAGTAAAATTTTCAATGCTTTATATCTGGTTTTCAGCTAAAGTGAGGGGTAAATAGGGAAGCCACAGGGAAGGGGCATAAGAAAACCTTCGGGAACAATGGAAATGTGTATCTTGATTGCGGTTAGGGTTACTTGTGTGTAAAAAATTTGTTAAATTTTGTTTTACTGCACTTTAAACTACATGCATTTACTGTGTATAAATGCAAAGCAGATCTAACAACATTTAAAAGCATGTGTTCTTTCACTGAGTTTCATCCCCAGCTTTTAATTGTTTTTTTTTTTTTTAATTTTTGTAGGGGAGAGGAGAAAATTGTGTAGTCTTATGTGGGATGGATAGCTGTCATTTGTGGCTGATCCTTCCTCAAATATGTGACATGAATAGGTATCTCTTGAGGCTCTTCAGAGCTTGGCCTGTCCACGTACAGTTCTCATGATGACAGTGATACATGCTTTCTTCTTGCACTCACAGCTTTCTCCTCAGCTTTTTCTGCTGGAGACTGCTAATGCTCCCAGGCAGTCTTGGAATTTTCAGCAGTCCCAGTTTGGCTAGAGGAAGAACATACATTATTTTTCTTGATCTCAGCTAGACTGCTAATAACTTCCTCAAGATAGTCCTTCCCATCTGTCCTGCCACTTCAGTTAACAGCCATAGCTACTCCTACCCAATTAATTCAGATTCCCCTCCAATATGCCACTGGATTCTAGGGGATAACTTCAAGCTCTTCAAAGAACTCATGTGAAGTCCCTCATTAGGCTTTGTAAGAGGACAGGTAGCCACTTTCTTGGGAGGTCTATCCCATTTATAACTCTGAAATGGCTTTTTCTAATTCTTAGCAAATCTTCCTTTCTTGAGTTCATGTTTTTGTGATCATGTCAAGGTATATCTTGGTGTTATATCATAATTAAAAAGAATATAAGAAAGAAGAACACACACACTCACACACACACACCAGGTTGATAAACTCTAACTATTGTTTTAGTCTCCTCCTTGGAAAATATTCAGATTGGTCTTGTACTTAACTGTGGTTTCGTATGCAAGATTCATTGTGTTTTGGAGAATTGGTCAAAATACTGATATGATTATCTGATTTTTTTTGCAGTTGCTAACCATTAGCATACACATTGGAGTTCTATTGATATTTAAGAAAAAAATAACAAAAAGTTGAATATTGGAAAAATTTGAATCAGCAGCTCATTTTCACATGTTTGTCTAGTCCGTATTATTTTGTTTTTATCAGTTGATTGGTTTAGGTAGTTAATGGTGTACAAGTTTTCAATAAGGGTTTTTGAAAGGGCTATTGACATGATCAGCTTTGTCTCTTTAGAATATATCATTTGGAGTATAAATGGTAACTTAGAAAAACTGAAGATAGGGCTGGGGTTGTGACTCAGTGGCAGAGCACTTTCCTAGCAAGTGTGAGGCACTGGGTCCAATCCTTAGCACCACATATAAATAAATAAAATAAAGGTCTACTGACAACTAAAAAATATTTAAAAAACTGAAGATAGTTCTGATATATGGTTGTGTTTGTGCCAGTAAGAGATAGTGGATGGCAGTACCCAAATGGTGCCTGTCAGAATGAAAAGGAGGGGTCATATGCAAGAGAGATGGTGTGTGTAGAAATTAGAGTCTACAACTGATTGGCAAAATACAATGTGAGGTTTGTGAATAATCAGATTACTGCTTAATTGAGTTCATATGCAAATTGATCATGAGCAACCATTATGCAATGCAATATTTCATTTAATATGCTGAAATAATTACACTGGAAATGATCTCAGAAGCTTTGAAGAATGATTTTAGGGCAAAAAAAGCATACCTATTTATAAAATATGTGGCTATATTTTGTTATTGTTTAGAGTAGTAAAAATAGTAGAAGTAATAGCAGCATTTATCAAGAGCTGGATATGTCAATTATTTTAAAATATTATCTCATTTAAATCTCATGTCAATCCTGAGAACTAAGTACTATTATTTTCCTTTTGTAGTTGAAGAAACTAAGCCTAGAAAGGTTAAGTAAATTTTCTAAGGTCACATTGGGATTGTAGAATACATTCTGAAGTTAAGCTGTTTATTCTGAAGTTTTTGCTATAATTCTTGAAACTCATTTCATTAAGTAGATGTACCAAATCAAAAATGGAAAGTGGCCTAGAGTTAGAGAAATACTTGGATCCATAGTAGATCCAAGATACCACCAAAGATTTTTGAAGAGTTTTACAGAATTTTTAAATAAGCAGAATTAGATCCTTATAGATAAAAATAACTTATATGGCAGTCTTGTTTATGGGATGGCATGAGAAAACAACCTTATATAAAAATCAGGTAATAATAATAACGTCCCTGAAATATCATTGCATGTTTGTGTTGTAGAATACTCAGTATCATTTTGGTTTTGATTTACAGCCTGTACATGCAGTGGCCATGCAAATATTTGTCATCTGCACACAGGAAAATGTTTCTGCACGACTAAAGGAATAAAAGGTGATCAGTGCCAATTGTAAGTACAGATGATTTCTTAGAACTTATATGGATTGAATTTGTGTTATAGAATACGTTTATGTCACATATATTTGAAAAAATCATATTTCAACTGTAACAAATATATGATTATAGGAAAACAATAAAGAAATCTTCAAAATTATTAATACACAAAAAGTTATATTTAAAGAATGTGTTAACCACAGAAAATATTTTATTTTTATTTAAAGCAAATATATTGTTGCTCTAGAATTATCATAAATGTTTCAAGTAGGATGATTATGTCTTTGATTAGCCACTCAAGGATCAGGGGTTTTCTAATTTAGAGCAGGTGAACACAATCACTTCTTTCTTTCTTTCTTTTTTTTTTTTTTTGCCTTCTCCATAGTGTTTGAAGTTAAAAGTGAGGTCAATGCATTTTAGCTCTTAGGGCAGTTCCTACTAAGGAAGGCAGTTTTGTTTTAAATCAGTGGATCTAAATCAGTCATATGCTCTAAGTCAGAAGGATGCCTCCACTATTTTGCAACACTAAAACCTGATTGTCATAAACAGAGCCGACTTTATGGGTGTGTGGTCTGTGAATCTGCATAGTCCTGTGCTTAGACATCGCACTTGGTTTAATGTTCTGCCATCACCATCTTTAAATTCTTAAGAAATGTTTATCAAGAACCCTACATTTACATTGTTTATTGTCCTCCCCCATTCTCTCAAATTATGTATCAGGTTTTGGTCATAAACAACATTGTTTCTCTTGACCAAATTCTGTATTGGTTGGATATAGTATGCAGCAATGAAAATAATTTCTGTATACCATATGAGCAGTACTGTAGTCACAGTACTATATATTGATAAATATATGAGTTTCTACCATAATAATAAATACAATTTTTACTGAAATTTTACATGCATTATATAACCATATAACCATCCATAATAGTATTCCTTTCTTAATGTGGTGTATTAGTAACATTTTTGTTTTTAGATTAAAAAAAACAACCAGTATTTTAATTAATTAGCTTATAATCTTATATAATGGAGAGTTACATTGGTTTACATATATATGAAGTTTAGAAAATATGTATTTCTGAATGACAAGAGTACATTTTTATAAAGAGGAGATAAATGGAATACCAGTGATGGGGGATGAATGACTCAGAGCTAGTTCAGCATGTTTATTATATAGTTTTCATCAAAAGGTTATTTGAGGGAAAGTTTCGGCAAAGCAGGCAATCTGAAGGATGCAGGACCGGTGAGACATTAGGGTCACTTGTTATGCTCAGAATTCTCTATCCCTGGGATAGAGCTCAAGGTCCTGACTGATACAGCTCTAGGCCTTTGCAGGGAGCCTCCTCAGGCCAGCATCACCATAGCAACTGGGCCATCCTGATCTGCACCTTGGCGCAAACACAGCCAAGAGGCAGTCAGAGACCATGGTTTAAGTCACTGCTGTCCACAAATTATTCCAATGTGCTGTAGTATCATAATTATTGAGAATCTTAAGTGTGGTCACTTGGGATAATAACACATAGTTTGAAAAAGCACTAGTGTTTATGTAGTAGCTTTAACACTTGAAAAGTATGAGGGTTACTAATCATAAAGGCTGTAAACTTGGCTGGCTTTTGTTAGCTGCTGAAAAGCCTTAAAAAAAGAGATTTTCATTAACTAAGGGCATGCTGTGAATATCAGCAGGTCTTCAATGATAGCATTTAAAGATTTTCATCTTCTGCAGCCAGAGGGCAGAATTTGTTGCTAATCATGCCCAGAATTTAATCATAAATTAAACTAAAGCCTCAGTCATGACAGATTTTTTATGCCAAAGTCTGCCTGAAAAGAAGAATAGGACTTTGAGACCTTTAACGGGGATGCTCCTGAGTATGACTTCAAAACTTGGAATCTTCAGCTTCTTATGAAAAATACTAGTTGGAAGAAGAGTCTTTGACTTTTGCTAGAATAGAGCAACTTCCCGTTCTCTGTATACAATGCAAAGTTTTACATGAAGGTTATGTTTCATAAGATGTTTGTCCTCTTCCAGAGCATCCTCTGCCCCTACTGTGGAATTTTTAAATAATAAAGGTTTGTTCAATTCATGGCTCTGGAGACTTGGAGGTCCAAGGTTGAAGGGACACATAATGTGAGGACCTTCTTATTTGTGGGGACTCTCTGCAGAGTTGCAGGATGGCACAGGGCATAACATGGTCAAAGTGGAAGGAACATACAAGAGACAGATCCAAACTGGTTTTTGTAACAGACTCACTCTTGAGATAATACATTAACCTATTGATCTGTTAATCCACAAATGGATTAATCCATTCATGAGGGCAGAGCCTTTATGACATAATCATCTCTTAAGGGTCCCATTTCTTAATACTTCACAATGGAGATTAAATCTCACCATGAATTTTGGTAGGAACATTCAAACCATCAGACCCATTAAATAACTATATTTTCTGAAAGGTCTTTCAGGTATTTCCTTCATTAGGACAATGGGGAGTGAGTGCAATAGTAAGGGGAACTCCATAGTCTTTGAAACTCCGCTGTGGCTATTCTCTTTACTAATGTATAGTAGAATATGTTGCCCTAGTGTCAAAGGATATGTCAGGATTTCAGAAGAGTAGAGACTAGGTGATAGTATTTAACTCTTAAATATAGGTATAATTACCTTGATAGATGGCCACCAGAAGGTCTTGGTTGGCAGGGATTTATGGTAATGACTAAGAGTTCTAAAGGATGAGGAAAATGTCTAGCAAATTAGATTATTATTTAGTTTTATCACCAGGAAAAAGTCCAAACTACTAGCCAGTAAGTAGAACATTGATATCAGCTGCCCTAGTGGAAAACTAAGACCTTCACTCTGTGGATCTGACCTGGACCTTGATTTCTAGAGCCCATCAATTAAGGTGGAAGCTGGGTTCCTCTGAGGAAGTGCCTATACCAACTCAGCAATACATATGATGAATATTCCCCTACTTTAATCTTCAATGGGACTGGAAGCTGTTTGGCCGAAAAACTGGCAATTGGAAAGGGAAATACACATTTATTTTCAAGGGCTGATGGATAAGACATTTGAATTGTTACTGTTCTTCAAAATAACATTAATTCATTCAATTAAATATCTGTTTAAGTGAGTTGCATTGGTGTGCACCTATGGTCCCAGTTATTAAAGAGACTGAGGCAGGAGGATTGTTTGAGTCCAAGAGTTTAGGGCTATCCTGGGCAACATAGCAAGATTCTGTCTCTTTAAAAAAGTTGTTCAGTTGGGCTGGTGATGTGGCTCAAGTGGTAGTGCATGCGCAGGGCACTGGGTTCGATCCTCAGCACCTCATAAAAGTAAAATAAAGATGTTGTGTCCATCAAAAAAACTAAAAAAACAATAAATATTAAAAAAATTATCTCTCTCTCTCTTAAAAAAAGTTATTCAGCCCCGTTAATATGTATCTTAAGGCATTACATTAATATTTCAGAAAATACTGTTCAGAAATTTTATGTTAACATTTAATGCATGTAAAAAATGAAACCAAACATAAACCATGTTTCTGGATAAGCCTACCAAATAAACCTTGTCTCATACACTTTTTAAAATCTTAAACTTATTATTTAGCCAATGCAAAAAAGCATTAAAAATCGTATATATTAATGTGGCACCATGCGATGTTTTGATACATGTATACATTGTATAATAAAATTAAACATGCCTATTTTCTCATTTATTGCTTCTGTTTGACAAAAGCTTTCAAAATCCTTTTTATTTTGGCGGGGTGGGGGGGAGATGCAGTACACAGTCATTATTGGTAGTTACCCTATGGTGTAGTGGCATGCCAGAACTTCTTACTCCTCTCTAGGTTCCGCTTAATTCCTATTAATAAAACTTTCCCTATTCCTCCCCGCTACTTTCCCAGTCTCTTGTAATTACCATTATATTTTCAATTTCTGTGAGATCAAATTTTATTTATATGTCATGTATGAGCGAGATTGTATGGTACTCATCATTCTGTACCTTGCTTATTTCACTTATAGTGATCTCCACTTATATCCATTTGTTGCAAATGATAGCATTTTATAATTTTTAGTTGCTGAAGACTATTTCATTGTGTATATATACCAAATTTTTCTTTATCTATTAATTTGGTTACATAGGTTGTTATCAGTTCTTGGCTATTGTGAATAGTGCTGCAAGGAATGTGGGATGTGTCTTCATCATGCTGATGTGTCTTTGACCTACTGATTTCATTTCATTGGGTGCATAGTCAGTAGTGGGATTGCTGAATCATATGGTAGTTGTATTTTTAATTTTTTGAGGCAATTGTATACTGTTTTCCACTGTCACTCTACTATTTACATTTCCACAAACAGTGTGCAAGGGTTCCCTTTATTCCACATTCCTATTCAGGACTTGTTATCTTTAGTGTTTTTGATAACAGGTATTCGTACTGGAGTGCAGTGATATCTTAATGTGGTTTTCATCTGTATTTCCCTGATGATTAATGATGTTGAGTATTTTTTCAAATTTGTGTTGGCCATTTGTCTGTTAAGGTCTATTGCCTATTTTTAACTGAGTTATTTGTTTTTTTTGCTATTGAGTTTTTAGTTCCTTAAATTTTTTGAATATCAACCCTTTATCAGATGTGTAGTTTGCAAATATTTTCTCTCATTCTGTAGGTTGTGATTTCACACTGTTGATTGTTTCCTTTGCTCCTTCAAATCTTTTGCATTTGATGTTATACCATTTTTTATTTTTGCTTCTGTTTTCTGTGTTTTGGAGGTCTTTTCCAAAAAATCTTTGTCTATGCCAATCTCCTGAAGGGTTTTCTCTTTTCCTTCTAGTAGTTTCAGGGCTTACATTTAAATCTATAGGTAATTTTGAGTTACTTTTTTTAACTTGTGGAAGGTAGGGGTCTAGTTTCATTCTTCTGCCTTGGACACCCAATTTTTATTTAACATATTTTTAATTACCAGAAAATATCTAATTTACACCAGAGTTATTTTGTTCAAACAAAACATTAATTTATTAGATTAATAGATCTCATTGGAAATGGACCAGCAGTTTCTAGAACTTTCTGGATTTTCACAATTATTTATCTTAAAATTTATGGAGTGCTATTTGCATTTAAAGGATGTCTAGTCCTAGCCTCTTGTTACAGTGGGAGCTTATGGAGACCAGGGGATAAATGGATAAATGAGTAATAGTTCAAAACTTTTTCAGTGAGCCCAGTGGGTCTAGACATCCACTCTGTAGTCATTTTCCCTTTCCCTGAGTATGAAATGGATATATGTAGCATCTGGCAGATATTTCATATTGGCTTCCTGACCTGTGGAGAAAGAGCCATTAAGGTAAAGAGGTCAAGAGGAGGAAGGACCTGGAACTACTTCTGTTCACTGTGGACCTACTTAGATGGTAAATCAGAATGAGAAATCTCATGCTGACACAAATAAACTGTTGAAATGGATAAAAAAGGGATATTCTCAGAAGTGAGCTGAATCTTATTTTTAAGTGCAGTTGCCAAAATAATTCCCTAGTTTCAGATATGGACATGATTGTGATGAAAGTTCCTGGAAAATATATCTTCTGTCCTGGAATCCTACCACATGTTAAGACATACCTTTACTTTCTAGTACTTAAAGATCTTGAAGACTATTAATTTCTAAAAGATAGGGATTAGATTGGGAAAGATAATGACAAAAGCCAATCAACTTATGTTATAGACTTCTGGGAACATTGTCGGAGTCCCCTACTGAGTAACAATTGGTAACTTCAAATAAATAATTTTAATATGTAACATCTGCCACCTAGATTTTATATGATGGTATTATAAAATCTTAAAATTATACAGGATAAGAATACTATAACATAATTTTAATCCCCTTTTCATGATATTTGGTGCCATTCATAAATTGTCATTGATTTAATAATATGTGGTTCTTAGTCTTTTTTAAAAAGTCTCAATTTTTTGGATACATTAGATACTCAAAAATGTATATAGTGCATACTATGAACAACACATTATTTGTGATGGAATTTTTTGAAAAGATGAATATTTCTTGGTTAAATTCTTGAATTTATTTCTTAAATAAAATTATATGTTATAGATTTTATGTATATCATAGTTGTATTCTTAGAAAATTCAGTGTATATTATAAACATGCAGAACTACTTTGTGTTTACATGGAAAATGGCTTAAATAATAAATCATAAAGGTTTTTGGTTTATTTTTGCCTACTTAAACACCTATCATGATATTTTAAATCATGGAGAATTTGTGTCGCTTACTTTGATTTGTTTGATCACTGTGTGCATTTAGGATGTCTACCACTCTTCATCTCTTTTTCAGTTCTTTCGGTAAAATTTATTAGAATTCCACCATTATGGAGCTAATTGTTACCCATACATTTATGTCTGTTGAGAACCAGTGACCTAATCAATGAGTATGTCCTCTACCTACTAAAAACCTTTTATTATGTCATTGTTTTTATATGAGAACTTAGAGGATTTTGTTAATTTCTGGTAAAAATATATTCATGGTATAGTTAGCTATTTTGTTGGTAGATTTGTCAAAATTGATGGTTTGATCCAGAACCATTTACTTTTTATCCACAGTAAACTGAATATAAGCTTTAAAAAGCCATCTGGAATTACAAAAATGATTCCCTAACATATATGGCAATATTGCTTAGCAGGTTTTTAATTGAATAACTTAATTTATGATTGACTCCTCTTTTGTCTTCCTCATTCCTTTCCTTTTTTACTGATGTCACACTTCTTAGCTACTTATGTTAGGCTTAAGACATTGGTTTTCAAAATCAGTGTGCAGAAGAATATTCTGGAATATGATGACTGAAACCATGGGACCACAGTCCTTTTTTACTAACAAATACTCTAAGTGATTGTGAAATGATAATCCTCGATGCACTTGGAGAAATATTGCCATAGGAGATTCTTCCTGAGCTTTTTTCTGAGTTACATTTAGTCCAGCAGTGTCTAAGATTATTACGTGTATTTTTCTACTGTGTTGTATCAAATATGTTTTGGGTGGAAGAATAAGGAGGGCAGATAGAAGATGATGCCAATGTCCTTTTCATTTTAGAAAGATAAACCTTGTATCTTCTTTTCTGGAAATTTTTGGCACTTAGCAGGAACTTCTTATGTGTAAAAAAGAATACATCTCAGGACTTTTATTTTTCCTAATTACTCCTATCATTTTTAAAACCTTCTATACTGAGAATAGTGGGAAAGGAAATTCTTTTATTTCTGTGCCTTAATATATATTAATTTTTTTATATAAGAATACAGAGGAAGAATCATTTGCTATATGTCCTGCCTTTTTCTATTACACATAATTTGCACATAGATTGTCAGTTTTATAAGCACAATTGGATAAGCATCTGGTGAAGACAGTCTTCATATAGTAACATTAAGTATTGTTAAGATTTTTATGGATCAATTTAGGCATTTCAATTGCAACTTCAGATAGGATTAATGCTTTATTTTTGCTGATGAGCCAAATGGCCTTGTTGTCTAAGAAATAAAATACTTTGGGATTCCTATGTTCATATTATTTTGCAAACTTTATTCAGTGAGTGCCTATAATGCATCAAAAGCTACAAATCTCAAAATATCAGTTCAGAAAGCACACTACTAAAACTACGGGCCAATTTAAGTTTGCTCAATATGAATCCATATTGGTTGCTCCTCATTCCTATTCTCCAGAGTGGTACTCTGATGTTAAGAAATCCAACTTGTACAAAACTTCTATATCAGATAAACGTTTGAGTTCTTTTATAGGATGACTTGTTGAATTTAAAATCCTTGGATTTTAGACTTGTCTCTCTGAATTTGTATAATTTGTGTTAGCTTACCATCGGGCTTCCTGTAGCTAACACCTCATCCTTCATAATTGTTCCAGAGAGAATTTCATTTGTTAATTGTGAACACTTTCTGAGTACATCTGTAACTTCTATACTTACCAGCTTCTGTTAGAGTTGGATTAGAAATCATGTTATTGGATTCCGACCAATAGGTTGAAGTAATTTTCACCACTTCTAATTCTGCCTCTCCGCAAAGCTCGTTCGTTTGCCATATAGCCTTTGTTTCCCCAGTTGTTCAACAGAGAGGAAAATGAGGGCCAAGAGAAATTGGGATAGTTTGAAACAGCCTGAATCCTTTTTGCTAACTCAACCTTCACCACAAGCTGGACAGTGTTTTCAGCAACTTGTATTGTGTTAAACTATTACTCTTTTAAGGTTGGTTGCTGCAGGAGTTAGTATACCTTTCCATGAGAAATTTCTGCTTCCTTAGCACTTAATTTAACTTCTTTAGTCATCTTTAATACTAAGTCATCAAGTGGGAGACTACTTACTGTCTGTGGAGTGTTTAGGGTTAATTTGTTATCTGATCACTATTCATCTCTAAGAACTTTTGTGAATCTTCTAGCTCTTTTAACAGAGCTGTTCTCACTGGAGGCTGATTTTTAGAAGTCTAGAGTAATCCATGATCTTCACTTGAGTATTACCTTGAAAACAGGTGTAACAAAGTTTGATGGTCTTAACTCTAGATGGTGTGAATAGTCCTTTGTACACATAGAATTGTTGGGATTGTTAAAAAAAGAAGTACACAATAAGGAAAATAATATCAAAGTAAGATGTAGGATATAATAATTACAAATGAAAACAATTGTAAAAAGAAGCAGATATATATGTCCAAGAAAGAGAATGCATTTAAACAGTTTATTTTGGTTAGTCTTCTATATTTATTACTTAAAGTTATCTTGAAATATCTGGAGATGAAATAAATAGTCTCCTAGTGTCTTCTACCTTAAACTTCTATGAAGAAATAAATTACGGTAAGATTTAACATTTTAATTTAGAAAATATATCTGGTAAATGTGTAGGTGTTTTATCAAAATATGGACTTATTTGGAATGCATGTGTGTTACAAAATGAATCACTGCTATATGCTGCTATGTCAATTTGATTCATTCTGGTGGCTCCAGTGCAGTGGATGTTTTTGTATAGTTGAACATTTTAACATCTAGGGAAAAATGATAAATGATCAAAAACATTTCAGTGTAATCTCTTTCTGAAATAATTTTCTTTTTTTGGTCTTGCTTTGATATTTGGCAGCTGCAAACATGGTATCTTCTCTTTATTTTTATTTATTTTTCCCTTTGTTCCACCATTATCATCATCATCAAGCAAACCAACATTGAGACATGTTAAACATCTGTCTCTTTTAATAAGAATTCTTTCAATTCTTATTAAAAGAATAAATTCTGTGAAGTAGGTTCCATTTTTATCCCCATTTTATTATAAAGGAAATTGATACTTGCAAAAGTTCGTTTGTCTAAGGTTACAACCTAATTAGTGTTGGAGTGAACATCCACCTCAGTTTCTTTTATAAAAAAAATGAATCCCCTTTACCTATTTTATAAGGTTATTTTTTATTTATTAAATATTATCACTTTTCTACTAAGGATAATTTACAAATGAAAGTTGAGGCACTATTTTGACATTGAAAAATTGTTCTCATGCTTTGTATTGTCAATTTGGAAACTTGTGTGTACTCATATTAGTGAGCTTTATACTATTATTTTAAATTCTAAATATTAAAGTACCAATATTTAATATTTAGCTAATGAAAATTAAATTTTCTTTGTATAGAAAAATTCTTAAAACTGCATATTCTAGAAATACTGTATTATATATATTTTGACTTGATTCAATAGAGGCTTGTGTTCTAACTATGCTAATTATATTCATTTTAGTTTGTTTTTATATATGAAAAATGCTTTATCAGTAGTTTCAATTTTGGTTTCTTTTTTGGGGGTGGGGGTGCTGGGGAGACTGGCAGTTGAACTCAGGGGCACTCGACCACTGATCTACATCCTCAGCCCTATTTTGTATTTTATTTAAAGACAGGGTATCACTGAGTGCTTGCTTAGTGCCTTGCTTTCGCTGAGGCTCGTTTTGAACTTGTGATCCTCCTGCCTCAGCCTTTGGAGCTGCTGGGATTACAGGCATGCACCACCATGCCCAGCTGGTTTCATTTTTTACTAGTTTTCATATAAAGAATTTTGTTAACTTCAAAGACATTAAGCTTTTATTTTTTTAGGATGTTCTGTTGTTATACATTGCCGCCAGAGAATGTAGAATACATTGTACTTTTTGGTAGTAACATTGTTTTTAGTTTTCATAAATGGGACTGGTTTTGTTAATGTCCCATTTGCACCAAAATATATGTATTTATCCTCTAGGATACAATATCCTCATTTTGTGCAATATTGTCTCTGCACATGTATGGAAAATAGCAGGTAAATTACATGACAACAGCTAGTATGGACTCTGTCCACTCCAAAGATACTAGAAATGATTGGTAAAGTTGAGTATTAAAAATGAGAAGATATATAGCTGAGTTTGAGATAAAGAAAGAAATGAAGTTATCCCTAATGACCAGAAACAAAAATGTAAGTTAAAGCCTAGTGAGAGACTTCTGAATCTATGCTGGGTTGCTGTGTTATATTGCAGAAATATGATTTTTTTATACTCAAGTAAGGTGCAAAGCTGGAACCAAGACCTCTTTCTAAATACAGAATACTTGAGTCCCTACCTATTCCCTGAATGTAAGGAGTAGACATAATCCTGAAGAATCAGGATTTCTCTCCTCAGAGTTCTGTGTAAGAAAGCTACCTAGAGAATTTACATGCCACACCAGAGTCACATACTGGTATGGAGTACAAATTTGCATTTCCCACATGATAGTGGAGCCCCAAGCTGACCAATTAATATCTGGACTGACCCTAGTTGAGTGAATCCAGAGGTCAGTCTTCCTCAAAGTTTTTGGTCTTGAGGTCCATTTATACTCTTAAAAATTATTGTGGGTCCATATCTGAAAGAGCTTTTGTATATGTAAATTACATTAGGCAATATTGATTGTATTAAAAACAAAATGAGACATTTAAAAATAATTATTTATTAAATAATATGAAACAATTACAAATATATTATCTGTTAACATAAATTTTGCATGTTAATTGAAAAATAAGTATTGTATCAAATATTATCATACTTTTATGCCTGGATTTCAATTTTTTAATAATAAATTGTCTTGGAAGTGTGGTATCAATATTGACATTATTATACTTTTAAATAAACTTTTTTTTTTTGTACTTGTGATTGAACACTGGGATCCTGTACTACTGAGCTACATTCCTAAATCCTTTTTACTTCTTACTTTGAGATAGGGTGTTTCTAAATTCCTGAAGCTGGCCTTGCACTTGTGATCCTTCTTCCTCAGCCTCCTGAGTTGCTGGGATTACAGGTGTTTGCTGCAAGGTCTGATTTAATTTAATTTTTCACATTATTTAGTAGGTATTTTAGTGAGCTTTTCATCACTGTGACCAAAATTTCTTACAAGAACAACTTAGGGGAGGCAAAGTTTATGTGGGCCTCATGATTTCAGAGATTAGACTGTTGACTCATTTGTTTGGACTTAAGCTTAAGTAGCTCTCTGAATGGGGTTCAGGACACAGAGAAAGAGGGGAAGGGGCCATGCGGTGTACCTTCTAGGGCATGTCCCAGTGACCTTCCTCCCCAGCTACACCCACCTGCCTACAGTTATCACTTAGTCCTTTCAAACTAGGATGGGATGATTAGATTATAGCTCTCATAATCTAACCATTTTACCTCCAATCCATCCTGCATTAGCACAGGATCTTTTGAGGGACACCTCATATCCAAACCATAACATTATATATTTAGATTTTTTCCTCTTTCTCAAATGAAAATATTATAGATATATTATAGATATTCTTTTGAATTTTACTTTTTATATCTACTTTAAAATATCTTCTGGAACTCAGTCAATATCAGATCATAAAGATCTTCATAATTCTTTGATTTTATTTCATTTAAAGAAGTAAACATGGTATGCATGTACATAGTTTAATAAATCTCATATGCATGTAAATTTAGGTATTTTCCAATATTTTGTAATCAAAATGATGCTACACTGAATATTTGGGTGTTTATGTTTGTGTGTTTATTTATAATGTTGGTGGTTTATCTTCAGAGTAAATTCCATTAAGTAAGATTATTGGGTTGAAGAATAAATACATATATAATTTTGTCAGGTATTGCCAAATTCCCCTCCATAGTGAATTTTTTTTTCATTTTATTTTTCCAGAAGACAAATATGGGCGGGCTTCTTTATTCACAGATTTGTAAGCAGCGTATGCTTTTGAAAACATTTTTCAATCTTGTAGGAAAGAATGGGCATGTTGGTATAATTTTAACAGCAAGTACATTTTTGAAGTTGAGCATTTTTTATATGTTTAAGAGCTATTTTTATATCACTTTTTGTCTATTGTGCATTCATGTGTTTTGTAAAATTTTCTGTTTGTTAGTTTCCTCCATTATATTTAAAGAGTTCTTTGTAAATTAGAGATTATTTCTTTTTCTCTGACATACATGCAAATATTTTGCTCCCAATTTGTCATAATTTTTAAACTTTTTTAGTGACATATTCTTTTGCTATGCAAACTTTTTTTAATGTACTCATATTTCTTAGCCTTTTTAAAATTGCTCTTCTAATTTTATACAAATTTTAAATTTATATAATTTTTAAAGTTACAGTGTAATTCACCCAAATTTTCTTCTCATGTATCTATAAAGTTTTATTTTTTTTACTTTCAAATTTCTCATCCATTTGGAGTTTGATTTTTGTGTAAGGTGTTAAAATTGGATGTAATTTTTACATTTTTCCAAATGGCTATCCAGTTGTCTTAGCATTATTTATTGAAAAGGCCATCTTACCCCAGTAATTTAAGACACTATTTATTATATACTGAGTATTCAATATATGATAGTTGAGTCTGTTTCTGGAATTTCTGTTGTATACTTTTGGTCTATTGATGTGCTAATATTAAATGCAATACTATTTAATGATAGAGACTTTGAGTATACTTTAATATCTTAATTTAGCTCCCTTCAAAGCTGTTTTTTTTTTTCATTTATTTTTCCTGGCTATTCTTACATGTTTATTTTTTTCAGGTGAGTAACTAGATAAACTTTTTTAGCTCCTCTGAAATCTCATTGAAGTTCTTTAATTTAGTTAAGTTGAATTAAAATTATCTTTGAATTTAATTGCCATCATGATGTCAATCTATCCTAATGAAGAATAAAGAACGTCTTTCTATTTTTGCATGCACTTTCGTATTTTTTAAGCTGTTTGCCTAAAATCTCATTTTTATGTTTCCTGTCTTATTGGCTATTTGCAGGAGACTATAATTCATTTAATACCTAAAATTAAACTATTAAAGGTTGCTGTTTCAATTTATATATTTAAAAATACTTTTAATACAGTGAAAATTCTCATGATAATCATTGGTTAATACAAAGCATTTTAGATAAGATGCTTCTAATTTGCATTTATAAAAAATTTAAAATAGAATGTAATTTTTATGTTGGACAACTTTAAAAATTCTCTAACCCTTTCCATTTAATGCTCAAAAATGTGGTGTTGGTTTCTTATTTCTGATAAAATTCTGAGTTTGACTAGTGAAAGATTAAGTTTTACTTCCTAGGCAAGATTCTGTAATTTCCTCCTTCTGAGAAAATTTGTGATTTGGAAAGAAAAAATAGCCATTTCTTTGTAAAACTTGTATTGTGTTTAGAGTAAATATTTTTACATTAATTTTCAGCTCATTATAAAATTTTATAATTTGAATAAACTAAATGTTATTAACAAAGAAGAAAATTATTACTGCCATATATTGGAGAAATAGGTTCATATCCTGAAATTCTTAAATGCAATATATAATCAATTAAAAATTACTTGAAATCTGTTGTCATTTGTGAGAGTTATAATTTTTAGATTGCTGTGAAATTTTGAAGTTTATTTGGGCATAGGATATGCAGGGAATATTATGCTGAATATTTCCCATTGTAACAGTAGAATTGTGATGCTGTTTATGACAAGTCACATTATCTATAATGTCATATGTAAATTAGTCCTTCAGTGTATGTGTAGCCTTGGTGTGAAGTGATGAGATTTAAGGAGGTAAGCCTGAAGAATTTAGCAATGGTATAGGAATAGTGTAGATAATGAAGTGCTTGACCTAGCAATAACGATTATTTTCTTAAGCTAGAATGCTGTTATATATCTTATATATCTACAACTTAAAAATTAATCTTTGGAGAAATCACAGACAATCTAATACTCAATGTTTCTTTGTTTCAAAGAGCTAGAGGTATAGAAAGCTATCAAATTTTTATTTTAATTATTGAAATTATTACTTTAATCTTTGGAAAAGCTTTACTGTTCATCTTTTTGGATGGTATAATAATTAGGAGACACACCACTAAAAATACAGTGAGAATGTTATGTTATTATTTTACCAATTATCTCCCAATATTTGCTTCTTCATGAATTAAAATATTTATATTAAAATATTTTTCTGTACTAATGAGATCTCCTAAAACCAAAGACTTTTTTGAAGCTGTCTTACCTCTTTAAATTTTAAACTTAATTTAAATATTAAATCACTGCATTAAGTTACCCTGCTGTATATATTTCATAATATTTATTGTAGAAAATATTTTAAGAAATATATTATGCAAATGAAGCTATATCTCTATTAAGTATAAATTCTCATTTTAATTTTATTCTGGAAATGGAATGGAGACTGTATATTTCAATAATTTTGAAAACCATGCTTTTCTCCCACTGCTATTGTTAACCATAGTTTTGATGTATTTAACTTGGAGTTCATGAGTTTGAATGCTCTTTTTTTCATTTTTAATAATTTCCTTACATGAACTAATAGTTTGAGCTTCTGAGTTTAACCCATATTAGTCTACTTTTGGGGGGATTTTTGTTTTTTAGAGAAAACTTCCCAACACAACTGAGAAGATCTTTTTAAAATGCAGATTAATTTTCATAGAAACTGTGGGGAAATATGTTAATTTAAAAAATATCACAAGGATGAAAATACGGATTTATGAATTTCCTCAATGTTTTCTTCTACCTAAAAATATCTCATCCAGACTTTCAACTTCTTCTCCTTATATTATTAAGGAATGATACATATGCCAAACTCATAATCATGTCCCATATTTTTGATATTTTATATTTCTCCTAAGTATGTTTCTTTCTCTCCATGTAGTTTTCTTTCATTCCATTCACAAACATCTTTACAAATAAGTCTTTGAAGACTCATTTCTTTTGTAATTCTTTTTTACTGTTGCATTATAGTTATACATAACATTGGGATTCATTATGCCATATTCATACACGCACATATTTTACTTTGATCAATCTCATTTCCCAGTACTTGCCCTTTCCCTTTTGTCCTCCCTCCCTGTGATCCACTTGCTGTACTCTATTGATCTTCCTATTATTATTATTATTATTATTTTAATTAGTACATATGGTTGTTTATGTATAAACAGGAGTTATTGTAGTGTGGTCACACAGGGACATAGCATAACTTGGTAGATTTTATTACTCAGTGCTTCCCCATCTCTGCTGTCCTCCCTTCCCTTTGAATCTCTATGCTATTGGTCTCCCTTATACTTTAGTGAGACCTTGTTTTTAAAATTTTACCTAGCAATTTAATTTTTAAGATGTTTAACATAAAGTTATTTTTTTTAAATAAAGAAAAGCATGAGGCTTTGAATTACATTTTTAATAGTAAATAAGTTTTTGTTTTTACAGATGTGACTCTGAAAATCGCTATGTTGGTAATCCACTTAGGGGAACATGTTATTGTAAGTATTTTATATTTTTCATTTTAAATAATTGGTTGGCATTATTGGTTTCCGATAATAAAATAATCTTTGATAACTATAATTTTCATTTATTATCTCAGAATTTCTATTTCTTAGGTTTTCCAACAAAATTCCATATATATTGTTAAGAAAGATAATATATTTTTGTTATATTCTCTTAAATGTATTTGGGGCATTTTTTTCCTACTCTGAATTGTAAAATAACAATAGATCTTATTTTGAACATGGAACAAAATATAAGACTTAAGAAAACTCAGGTAATTTTAGTGCAATCTTTTCCATTATGATTAATTTTTGAAGAAATAGTTTTTTATGATTTTTTTTTAGGGAATAATTTTGGTAATTATCAAAAACAGTGCTGATTTTGTGCCAATAGATATTTTCATTTGGTAATGATCCAGCCAAACAGTTTCCCATATGGTTGTACCATTTTACATTCCCTTAAGCAGTAGAGGAGAGTTTTGGTCCTTCTACATCTCTAACCGTATGTACAGTTAGCCTTTTACAATTTAACTATTGTAATAATTGTGTAAAGATACCTGATTTTCATTTTAGATTCTATTTCCCTAATGACTAATGATGTTAAGCATCTTTTTTTTTCATGTGATCCTTTGTCATGTGCATATTTTATTCGATGGAGTATTCAATTAAATACATTGTTAAATTTTTTAATGGATTTTTATTTTTATATTGTTGAGTTTTCAGGATACTGTATTCTAGATACAAGACTTTTATCAAATGTGTGATTTGTAATTTTTTTTCTAGTTTGTGGTTTGTCTTTTTATCCTATTAAAAGTATTTTCTTGAACAGTTTTTAATTAAGATGAACTTCTACTTACCAGTTTGTTATTTTGTGAAATCTCACCAAAGGTTCCAAAGGGTTTTTCTCCTAGAAGTTTCATATTTATGAGTTTTCCACTTAAGCTTATGTGTCATTTTGAGTTAATATATATTATAAGTGATGAGTTGAAGTTCTTTTCACTCAATTTATGCATCTAAATGTTTAAGCATGCTCAAGTCAATTTGTTTAAAGACTGTCCCGAGGTATTCTTGGATTGCCTGTGCATATTTGTAGGACAGCTGTTTGTATATGTGTAGATCTCTTTCTCGGCGCTATTATATTACATGGATAAATCTACTTTTTATACCAACAGCACTTTTAGTGTAGATTTTTGTTTGTTTGTTTGTTTGGTACCAGGGATTGAACCCACTGGCGCTTAACCGCTGAGCCATGTCCCTAGCTTTTTAATTTTTATTTTGAGACAGAGTCTCACTTAGTTGCTTAGAGCCTTGCTAAATTGCTGATGTTGGCTTTGAACTTGACATCCCTTGCCGCAGCTTCCCAAGTGCTGGGATTATAGGCTAATGTAGTTTTAAATAAGTCTTGAAATCAGGTGCTATTTATCCCTCAACTCAACTTTCTTTTTTTTTTTTCTTTCTTTAAGTACTGGGGGTTGAACCTAGGGATGCCTTAGCATTGAGTTACATCCCCAGTCTTTTATGTTTTATTTTGAGAAAGGGTCATATTGACTAGCTGACAGTTTTGCCAGATTTGCTGAGACCAGGCTTGAATTAGAGATCCTCTTTTCTCAGCCTCCTGAGTTGCTGCCTTGTTCTTATTTTTCACATTTATTTTGGCTATTAAATTAAATTTGCATTTGCATATGAATTTTAGAGTCTGCTTGTCAGTTTTCACAAAAACCATGCTAGGATTTAGACTGGGATTGAGCTGAATTTATAGATGAATTTGAGGAGTAGATATTTTAACTGCAATGAGTTTTTGACTCACTGTATGTCTTTTATTTTTGTTAATTTTTCTTTCAATTATCTCAGCAACTTTTCATAGTTTTCACTATATTTTAGGCTTTCCATTTTTTTGTCAGATTTTCTCCTACATATTTTATATTTTGATGTTATAGCTAGTGGCATTTTAAACTATTTCTTTTCTGATTTTTTCTAGTATTTATAATTGATTTCATATCCCAAAGTGTTGCTAAACTCACATTTTAGTTCATATACCTTTTTAATAGATTCTATTAGAATTTCTGTATACTAATAATGTCTTCTACATCTACTGGCAGTGTGTTTCTTCCTTTCTTATTTGGATACTCTTGTCTGATGTAAGGTTTTTTTTCTTTTTCCCCAAATATTTTATTAGTTGTTGGTGGACCTTTTTTATTTATATATGACAGCAGAATGCATTACAATTTTTATTACATATATAGAGCACAATTTTTTATATCTATGGTTGTATACAAAGTATATTCACACCATTTCATGTCTTCATACCTGTACTTTGGATAATAATGATCATCACATTCCATCATCATTAATAACCCATGCCTCCTCCCTTTCCCTCCAACTCCTCTGCCCTATCTAGAGTTAGTCTATTCCTCCCATGCTCCCCATCCCTACACCACTATGAATCAGCCTCTTTATATCAAAGAAAACATTTGGCATTTGTTTTTTTGGGATTGGCGAACTTCACTTAGCATTCACTTATCTTCTCTACCGCCATCCATTTGCCTGCAAATGCCATGATTTTATTCTCTTTTATTGCTGAGTAATATTCCATTGTGTATATATGCCACATTTATTTTTATGTAGTGTTAAGAATCGAACCCAGTGCCTCCTCACACATGCTAGGCAAATGCTCTACCAGTGAACCACAACCCCAGCCGTGATTAGGTTGTTTTTCAAGCTGACTTTTTCAGTTTGAAGAGATTCCCTTCTATTCCTACTTTGTGAACATTTTTATTGGAAATGTGTATTTGTTTAATTTAAATGATCATAGGAGTTTTTATTTTACTTTGTTAATATATTGATTTTAGTTTTTAAATTAGTGAATGGCATTATATGTATACAATGCCTTTTTTTGGTCTGTACAAGTTGATGAACATTGTAATTATTTCTATGCTTTGACTATTAATAAAAATGCCATTATAAACATGCATATGTTCTTCAGTGGACCTATGTTTTTGTTTTCTTTCAGTAGTTTTCTAGGAGTATAATTGATAGATGGTATGGTAAACTTATGTTTAATGTTTTAAGAAGCTGATGATCGTACATCCTGTAGGTACTGTTTTTCATTTACACTAACAATTTATGTATGTTTCAGTTTTTGTACATCCTCATCAATGCTTACTATTGTCTGTTTTTATTCATACTTTAGAGTATGTTAAGTGGTACCTTGTAGTTTTAATTTTCTTTTCTATAATGACTAATACTATTGAACTCAATTTCATGTGGGTTCGTTCCTTGAACATGGTCTGTTAGATGTATACCTATTTCTCAACATTTGTTGTTTGAATTGTATCTTTTAAAATTGTATTTTTTAAATTTTTGTTTTATATGAGCATATACAATTAATTTTAGTTTCTTGATCTTATAGTCTTCTGCTTTGGTGAACACTTTTAAATTCTTTTAAAAATGTATTATTAGGGCATTATAGTTATATATAGTAATGGGGTTCATTTGGATATAATCTTATGTGCATGAAATACAATTTTGCTCCATTTTAGTCCCCAGTACTTCCTCTTTTCCTCCTTCCTAACAACTGTTCCCCTTATTTTCTTCTCCTGGTCTTTCTTCTATTTATTTATGGTGTTTTAATTGGTGATTTATAGGTACACATAAAGGTGGAATTCACTGTGGTATATTCATAAATGTACATAACATAATTTGGCCAATTTGATTCCACAGTTTCTTTCTTTTCCTGTCCTTCTTCCATCCCTCTTGGTCCCCTTTCTGTACTTCACTGATCTGCTTTCTGTTTTCATGGGATTTCTCTATTTTTATTTCCATACTTTTTCTAGCTCTACCAGCTCTGTATATGAGAGAAAACATTAGACTTTTGACTTTCTGAGTCTAGTTTATTTCACTTAACACATGTTCTCCATTTCTATCCATTTACCAGTGAGTGTCATAATTTTTTTCTTTACAAGTGAGTAAAACTCTATTTATATATACTGCATTTTCTTTATTCATTAATCTTTGACAGGCACCTGGGCTGGTTCTATAGCTTGGGTATTATAAATTGCATAAATATTGATGTTCCTGTATCACCATAGATGTTGATTTTAGCTCTTTTGGATAAATACCTATGAATGGAATAGCTGGGTCATATAGTGGTTTAATTCCTAGTCCTTTGAGGAATCTCCATATGCTTTCCAAAGTGGTTGTACTCATTTGCAGCCACTCCAGCAATGTATAAGAATACCATTTTTCTCATACCTTTGCCAGCCATTAGTGTTATTTGTATTCTTTTTCTTTTTGGTATCAGGGATTGAACTTGGGCACTCAACCACTGAGGCACATCCTCAGCCCTATTTTGTATTTTATTTAGAGACAGGATCTCACTGAGTTGTTTAGTGCCTCACAGTTGCTGAGGGTGGCTTGAATTTGTGATCCTTCTGTTCCTCCTGTCTTGGCCTCCAGAGCTGCTTGGATGATGTCATCCCTTTCCCCCTTGCCCCCTGCCCCCTGCCAGGTTTTATTTGTATTCTTGATGATTATTATTCTAACAGAAATGAGATGATATCTTAGTATAGCTTTGATTTAAATTTCCTTGATTGCTAGGATATTGAACATTTCCTCACATATTTTTCAGCTATTTGTGTTTTTTCTTTTGCAAAATTTCTGTTTAGTTTTTTCTTTTTTGCCCATTTATTGATTGAGTTACTTAGGGTTTTTTTTTGTTAAGTTTTTTTGAGTTCTTTATATTTTATGGATAATAATCCCCTATCAGATGGTTATTCTGTAGACTCTGTTTTCATGCTCTTATTTCCTTGCTGTGCAGAAGCTTTTAAATTTATGGCATCATACTTCTTGATTCTTGGTTTTATTTCTTGCCCTTTAGGGATCTTATTAAGAAAGTCAGTACCTGGGCCAATATGTTAGAATGTTGATCCTGCATTTTCTTCTACTGGTTGCAAAGTTTATAGCCTAATTCCTTTGGTACACTTTGAGTTGACTTTTGTTCAGGTGAAAGCTAAGAATCTAGTTTATCATTTTACATATGGATATCCAGTTTTCCTAGCACTTGTTAAAAGGGGTATATTTTTTCCAGCATATGTTTTTGGCACCTTTATTGAGTATCAGTTGACTGTATCTTGGTGGGTTTGTCTCTGCATCTTCTTTTTATTCATTGGTTTTCATGTCGGTTTTGATAACAATATCATGCTGTTTTTGTTACTATAGTTCTGTTATATATTTTGCGATCAGGTGTTGTAGGGCATCCAGTTTAATTTTTCTTACTCAGATTGCTTTGAATATTCTGAGTCTTTTATTCCTTCAAATGAATTTTAGGACTGTTTTTTTTCATAGTTCTGTGAAGAATGTCATTGGTATTTTTGATGGGAATTGCACTGAATCCGTATATTGTTTATATTAGTTTGGCCATTTTGACATCAGTTCTGCCTATTTAAGAACATGGGAGTTCTTTCTATCGTCTAGGTTTTCTCCAATTTCCTTCTTCAGTGTTTAGTAGTTTTCATTGTAGAGGTCTTTTACTTCCTGGTTAAATTTTTTTCCCAAATATTTTCTTTCTTTTTTTTTTGTAGGCTATTGTGAATAGAATAGTTTTCCTGTGTTCTTTCTCAGTAGATTCATTATTGGTGTATAGAAAGCTATTGCCTTCTGTATGTTGACCTTATATTCTGATCCTGATACTTTGCTGAATTTATCAGTTCTAGAAGTCTTTTGGTGGGGTTTTTATTGTCTTCTACATTTAGGATCATGCCACCAGAAAACAACAACAAATTGACTTTTTCTTTCCCTGTTAATATTCCTTGAATTTTCTTTTAACACCTGAACAATCTGGTTAGGGTTTCAAGAAATATATTAAATAGGAGTAGTAAGAATGAACATCCTGTCTTGTTGATTTTAGAGGAAGTGCTTTCAGTTTTTCTCCATTCAGTATGATATTGTCCTTGGATTTGCATCTTTATAATGTTGTGGTAAGTTTCTTCATTTTTTTCTAAAACATTTTTTAGTTGCAGATGGACACAATATCTTTTATCTATCAATCTATCTATCTATCTATCTATCTATCTATCTATCTATCTATCTATTTACTTACTTATTTATTTTTATGTGGTGCTGAGCTCAAACCCAGTGCCTCACATGTGTGAGGCAAGCACTCTACTGTTGAGCTATAACCCCAGCCTCAGTTTCTTCAGTTTTAACATGAATGGGTATAGGATTTTGTCAAAAGCCTTTTCTGGATCTATTGAGATGATCATGTGATTTTTGTTCTTAATTTTATTTATGTGAATGAATGGTTTTTGAACAAGCTGTGCATCCCTATGATGAAATCCACTTGGTCTTGGTATACTGTCTTCTCAAAGTATTTTTAAAAACAGTTTAATCAATGATTTTTGCATTCTGTGTTCATTCTTATTCTGTAGTTTTCTTTCTTTGATGTATCTTTGTTTGTTTTGCTATCAAGGTGATACTGACTTTGTATAATGAATTTGGGAGCATTCTCTCTGTATTTCATGGAATAATTTGAGGAAGAGTTGATTCTTTGAAAACATAAACAAGACTGATGATTCTTAGCCAATCTTATCAAAGAGAGATAAGACCCAAATCAACAAAAATCAAGACAAAAAAAAGGGGAGGTGTGGATAAAACTATATGCATTTCTGAAACCCAGAGGATCATTAGAATCTATTTTGGAAGTTTATACTTCAAAAAACTGGAACGTATAGAACATATTGACAAATTTCTAGGTGTATATGAACTGCCCAAATTGAACTAAGAGGATATAGAAAATATAAAGAGATACATATTGCAGTGAGAATCAATGAGATACTTAACTACTTTCATTTGCATTAATATTTGAATTTCTATTATTGTTCAGTACTTCAAGCACACCTGAGTTCAAATTAGTACCCTTCAGGTAGTAGCTACATGTGGCTAGTGCCTACCTTATTGGCTAGGTCCTCTCTTGGTTGTACATCACTCCCTTTTATGAATGTGGAAGGAATAGTCATGAGGCACTAGATGGCAGTGTTGTCATTTGTTATAAGGCCTCTGAAACTTATGAAGTTTTGAAAGGGAAAGTGCAGTGACTCTTATGATAGTGTTAATGGAATCTATCAAAATTTAAAATGCAGGTCTATACTATAACCTAAAGTAGTTGAGTGCAATGTGGTTTAACTTAATTGAAAGTAATACAGTAGAAATTATACCCTATATATCATTGGAGTAGTTTTTCAATGTTACTTTGAAACCCCAAACAGAATATATTAGAAAGCTGTCATGCTTCATTTAGAAAAAGAAAGTTTCTAGCAAAGATAATTTGTTTGGCTCATTCATATTTCTAAAAGGGAGTAGAGGTACTATACTCTGTTGTTCTTGAGAAATATAAAAATACTATCATAAAATTGTATTTTTTAAAATCTGAAACATTTTTTTCAATTATAGGAACAACTTTAATTGTTGTTTTAATAAATTCAACAATTCAATGTGTATAACTTTAGCACACAAATTGAGAGATTGTATTGTGAAAATGTTGTATGGATGATATACTTCAGAGAACAGAATTAGAGCACAGAAAGTCACTTTATGCAAGCATCTACTTTATACCAGTTTCATTTACTCTTCAAGTATATGTAATGTCCAAACTACTAATGGCGTACTTTCTTACATTTTCAAGTTATCTGACAAACTTGGTTTAGTTTACCTTTTACCCTTTGATAAATGACTATTGTTTTGAATTTCTTTTACTGTTATTTAGAATTCTGGATGGGTTTTCTTTGTAATACTCTACTACCAATTTTGAAAGGAATTTAATTAATACATTTATGTTTATATTAAGTGCTCATCTCTGCCCCTAATCACATATAAGTTAGTGTATCTTACTAAAAATCCAGAGGGTTTATCCATTCATCTCACTGTAATTCCTTTAGCTGTTATTGTTTGTGTCTTATAAATAACTGAAGAAAGTTATTTATAAGCATATTATTTATTGGATTTGATATTTTTCTTTTGTTTGGTAAATGAGACATAATATTTCTAAGAACATATTAGAACGCTGTCATGCTCATTCATATTTCTAAAAGAGAGTAGAAGTCGTATACTAAATTGTTCTTGGAAAATATAAAGATGCTAGTCATAAAATGGTCTTTTTTAAAAAATCTGAAATTCTTCTCAATTATAGTAACAACTTTAATTGTTGTTTTAATACATCCCAACAATTCAATGTATATAACTTTAGCACACAAAATGAGAGACTGAATAATAAGCCAATTATTACAGCTGAAAATTAAAAAAAACATATGTCAATCTCAATTACTTAAAATCTATCTCATCCAAAATAATGAAAGCAGTTAACACTTCAGTTAATTCTTATATTTAGTGAAATTATACTGGTTTTTGTTCCATATCTGGATAAAACAATTTTCATATCTCAAACTAACTTATTTTGTTAGTGAATTTGTTTTATATGACATTTTTAATCACTGAATATAAAGTGCTTTCAAATAGGATATGGTTGGTCCCTCTGCAAATAGGCTTGATGTAACCCTAATGTACATAGAGATTCAGAACTCTTATATTTAACATATTGAAGATATGCTCTGACAAACATTATCCTACAAAGTGTAAATGATTTCTGCTTTCTGCCATGGGATGACATAAGAAGACCCTCACCAGATTCTGGTCCCCGATCTTGGACTCCCTAGCCTCTGGAACTGTGAGCCCCAAATTTTCATTATAAATATCCCGATCTGTGGTATTTTATTATAGCACCACAAAACAGACTATGTGACATGATTTTATTTTTGTAAGTGCCTTTCTTAATCTGTATGTGTATGTTTTTTTTTTTCTCCTTTGTTAACCAGGGATTGAACCCAGAGGTACTTAACCATTGAGCCACAACCCAGACCTATTTGTTTATTTATTTATTTATCTATTTTATTTGGAGACAGGGTCTTGCTGAAATGCTTGGCATCTCCATAAAGTTGCTGAGGCTGATCTCCAACTTGTGATCCTCCTGCCTCAGCCTTCTGCGTTGTTGGGATTATAGGCATGCACCACTGTGCCTGCTAATCTGCTTACTCTTAAACATACCAACTTTATCTTAATTGTGGATTTTACATTTATTATTTTTCTCCCTCCATTACTGTATCCCCAGCTATTATTCCAATCCTACCAAAAAAAAGACCTCCTACAGATATTACAAATCATTTGTTTTCATCTTAACACTTATATTGTAGAAAGTTATCTTCCTTGTTTGTTTATTGAATCTAGATTTTTCAATGAAATTTTACTAAAATGAAATTCTGTGAACCCAGGACTTTGTCTTGGTGGGTTCCTGCACTTAGAAGTGTGTGTGGCTTATAGCAAAGCTTACAGTAACTATTGAATGGCACTATACTCATATAAACTATTCATAAATAAATGGATACACATGGACTTTAGCTGTATGTGCAGGCATTTTTATTGATGGTATTGCTTAACAAAAATATTTGCAGATCATGTGATAGGTTATCAAGTAAAAGTTGCTTTAAATTGTGGTATAAAGGTGTATTAAGAATTGTAATGCAAAAAATTATGAATGTAATGCACTCCACTATTGTCATGTATGTAAGAAATAATAAAAAAATAAATAAATTTGTTATGGACATAAGGTAGGATTATTACATCACTGAACAATTTTAAAGATCAGTCATTTACTTAAAGAAAAAAGTGAGTTTCAATCTTTGGTGTTTTTTGTTTGTTTTTAGTTGGCTAATGGAACATTTGATTAAGATAAAAATTTAAACAGATGTCATTTGTTACTAAAAAATGAAAATTTAGCTATTTTGAGATACTATAAAGGGATGTGGCTTCTGAATAGGTCATAATACATTATGTGAAAATCTCTTAATTAATATCATTAATGTAAAGGCATTTGTGATAATTGTTCATCCTCTTTTACTGATCGATGAACGAAGACCCAGGGAGTTTAAGTGTGTAGTGTGTACCCAATGTCATGTAATCATTTACATTTAGAGTTAGGATAACAACTTCATGCTTTTTCTATGATAATATATCTAACAAATGTTGAACTCATAAAATTTTCACAGCAGTTGTTACTTTTGGAATTATCCTTAGTGTTCCAAATCCAACAGAAATTCTTAATAATTATAAACAAATTTTTCTTTGATATAAGGAGAGTAACTAAGAACAGAGTTGGGAGGAAGAGCAAGAGAAGAAGATTAACATTAAACAGGGGTGAGAGGTGGGAGGGAAAAGGAAAGAGAAGGGAAATTGCATGGAAATGGAAGGAGACCCTCATGGTTATACAAAATTACATACAAGAGGAAGTGAGGGGAAAGGGGGAAAAAAACAAGGGGGAGAAATGAATTACAGTAGATGGGGTAGAGAGAGAAGATGGGAGGGGAGGGGACGGGGATAGTAGAGGATAGGAAAGGCAGCAGAA
>NW_025999999.1:18692266-18759128 GCF_001458135.2 Marmota marmota marmota
CCCTCCTTGGTATATCCTAAAACTTAGATATTATCCAATGGCAGTATGGGCTACTTCTTTTACAAGAAATACTTTATAGTTTAGACTTGAGATAAGCATTCACCTCATTCCTTTTTGACATTGATAAATAGTTGTTTTACTTTACCATTTGAAATCTTGATCTTCTTTGAGGCAATATCCCACTTCTTTTTGTTACCACCTTTCACTGAACTCCATGATGCTGTCTTTAGTACTTTATCACCTCATTCCTTCTCCTTCCCTTATTATCTCTTGACGTCATTCTTGATGATATCAGTTTCCCTATGTCCTTCAATTATATATGCATCAATTATGTAAGTATTCAGTGGCCAAAAAGATTAACATCACTCACTCTGTAGTCACAGGACAGCTTTATTATTGGCAAAAGGCATACATTGCAAAACATCTGGAGACCTCAGTTTCAGGCTTTTTGTTGCCCAGGTTGCTGGGTCACATAGAACATGCTCTTGCTCTAGGTGTTCAGGCACCACCAGCAGGAGTGAAAAACGCCCAAGGACTCGGAAGTGCAAAGTCTGTTCACCCTCACTGTGAAAGTCTCTATAGTGAACTGGTCACAAAGGATATTCTGGTTACATGACCAACTTTAACATTATAAATCCTCAGGCTCTGTACAAGTCATAAATAATCCAATTCTTATTACTAAATAGTGCTGACAGACTGATATGTACTGGCCTTGAAGCAAATCTCAGCTCTGTGGCTATAAAATATTAGTTATAACTAGTATACTAGATATAAGTATACTATTGTCCACTAGTCCTTGTAATACTCCTGATAGCCCTGGAGTACATCATTTGGTCAGTCTAAACTAGATGGGATTACTAATATTATGCAATATATATGATCTATCTTAGTCTTTTTATTGCCATTTTTGAAAAGCTATGATATTAGAAGTAAGTACATTTCTGTAAAGGGATAGACACTAAATATTTTTGGCTTTACAGATGATACAATCTTTGTTACAGCTAATTAATTCTGCTATTGTTATATAAAAGCTTCTTTAAACAATGCATGAACAAATGAATGTAGCTGTGTTCCAATTAAAAAAATATTTATTAAAGTCATGGGCAAGATTTGGCATTTGGGCCTGTAGTGCCCTGACCTCTGCAATTGTGTATAACATGGTCTTACTATAGATCTATGAAATATCAAATTCAGATATCCTTCTGCTTCTAGATGTTCCAGTGCACTAGGTACCAATGCCATCATTCTTCTAACTCACTGAGATTTGTAATCCATCAACCCTCCTCCTTGTGCCATTATCACCCCTGCCTTGCTATTCTTTCTTATATCCTTAACCAGTTTAGGTTTTGTGGAATTCATAGCTAGCATTTCCTATTCTTTTGTTGCTCCCCTTTATTCGTTCTGCTTGTGTAGCAATACTCAAATACTGGTTAAACCTAACCTTTCACTGGTCGGTGTCTGAGCTTTTTCACCTTCACAATTCTGAGGATAAAAATGAAATCATACAGTTGTGCTAATTAATTGGTCTTGAAGTTTGCATTTATCAAATGAAAATACAAAACTACCTGTTAATTCTTTTGCATTTTCCTAATTATTTATTTTAAATACAGATGGGCCTCAACCTTTTATAAGTTCAACTTAAGATGTTTTTGGGGCCGGGCATGGTGGTACATACCTGTAATTCCTCCTGAGACAGGAGGATCACAAGTTTGAGGGCAGCCTCAGCAATTCAGCAAGGCCCTGTCTCAAAAAATAAGAAGGACTGGAGATGTGGCTCATTGGTTAAGTGTCCTGTGCTAAATTCCTACTACCATGGTACAAAAACATATATATTCATTAGAAACTGTATTTTGAACTTTGATCATTTTCTCACCTAGCCATATAGTATCAGTGTGATACTCTCTCAAGATGCTGGGCAATGAGCTGCAGCTCCCAAGCCATGGGATCTTGAGGCTAAACAACCAATACTATACAGTGTATTGTGCTGCTGAGCTGTGATATTCAGTAAGTTAGGTGCATTAAATACATCAGAACGTAACCCCACATACGTTGAGGAGCATCTATGATCTCCAAACAACTATTTTCAAACTTTGTCTCCATTCTCAAAACTTCATCTGTACCATCTGATGATTTTATCTAGTATTTCACTGAGAAAATATAACCAAACATTTGGGAATGTCCTCACTTTCTTGCTACCCCAATACATAAGATTTCTTGCATCTGTACCTGTTTCTCTGCCTTTACTCCTTTATCAAGGAAAGAATGACTGTGTTTCTAACAAAAGCCAGTGCTCAATTTGTTTTTTTCTCTATATCCTATTCCTTTCATTCTAAAGAGTCTTTGCTCTCTCCCCTCCCCATTTTTTTTTTTATCAGCAGTTGCTCTGACTCTACTGGATAATTTCACTCAGCATATGTATATATATTCTACAAACTCCCAGTTAAAGACAAAATTTCTGTATTTCTTTTGTATCCCTCCAGTTGTTGCACTATTTCTGTTTTTCAGAACAAAACTTTAAAAAGTTGTTCAAACATGTCAACAAATCTTGCCACCCCTTTTCTCTTCACTCCCAATGACTCCACACAGATTGCTTTTGTAAAGCAGCATTTGTGCTTCTTTACAACCTTTGAAACTTTTTTTCCTTGCCTTTCATATTATGCTTTCCAATTTTTCCTACTCTGTCACTGACTGTCCCCTTTGAGTCTACTTTGGTTTGCTTTTCCCCTGATCTTTAAATGCCATAGTGTTCAGGGTTAGTTTAGTTTTGAATCCTTACAGATTATTTTCCAGTCTGCCACTAGAGTGACATTAGAAACTATTGAGCCTTCTTTTCTCTCTCTAAACTGTTCCTGAAAATCTCATCAAATCCTATGGTTTTAAATACCATATATAGTGCTGATGTTCCATATCTTCTAGGATTGATCACTTTTCTTAGCTATAAACTTCTTTCTGTGATTTCCTGTTTAATACCACCATTTAGATATTCCATTAGAAAGTCATATTTAACATATTTAAAACAGAACTCTTGGTTCTTTTTCTCTTTCCAAAATCTAATTCTTCATGCAAATATTCCTATTTCAGCCAATGTACCAGAAGTCTCAATTGCTGTGTCCAAAGTCTAGGAGTCTCCTTTGATTCTGGTTGCTCTCCCTAATGTCTTCCCTCCTTTTCACCCACGGACTTTTAGTGATCTTACTGGCTTTACCTAAAATACTTGTCAAAGGCATAGATTTTTCTCCTTCTTACTCCTCTTACCCTGTCAGAAGCTCCCCCACTTTGGGTCTGGACATTTTATGAAGCCTCCTGAGTAGTTTACCCATTTTTTAGTTTTGAATCCTTACAGATTATTCTCCACTCTGCCATTAGAGTGACATTTAGAAACTTTAAATTAGATCCTCTCATCCCAGCTTAAGACTATCCAAAGGTTTTCTATAATATTAATTTTTTAATTAATTAATTTATTTTTATGTGAGGCTGAGGATCGAACCCATTTCCTCACACTTTAAGGTCACATTTACTTTATTTCTCACACTTTCAAGGCAAGGGCTTTACCACTGAGCTACAACCCCAGCCCTATGATATGACTCTTACCTCCTTTCTTTGTTTTGTTTTTGTAATGATAAAAAAGTTTTCATTTATTGAGTAATTATTATATGACTGGTACTTTCTGAGGTAGCCTCCTTATATATACAGTTTCTCTTTTTAGGCTTTTATCAGTGCATTGTAGTTATACATCATCTTGGGGTTCATTTTGACATAATTTTACATGCATGGAATATATTTTGCTCCACTTCAAATCCCAGTACTTTGTCTTACCTGCTGTATGGCCTTTTCTCTTACAATTCAAAAAATCATTTTAAACATTTCTATATAAATCATTTCAATGCTTAAAATCATTAAGTGTTTTGATTAATGATGAGAAAATATATATATTTTTTTTATTTAAAATTTTTTTTTTCCTCTAACAGGGCAATCTTGTCCTCATATTTGACCTTGCTGTTCCTTTATTGGGAACTTTTTCCACTGGTGTTTTTCTCATTTTTCACTTCACATTATTTTCTTTTGTGTACCTTATCTAAATCATCCCCCACTTCATAACATTTACATAACTATAAAGGGCCAAACAATGTATATTTTAGCCATGATATGCCAGATGATCTCTGTTAGGCCTACTCAACTCTCAAATATGGTCAAAAAACAACTATAGACAATATGCAAATGATTGTGTGTGACCATTCAAGTCAGCTTTACTTATGAAAACAGGCTGTGGTCCAGACTTGGCCTGTGGGCAATAATTAGCAAAACCTATTTCATACGATTACTTGCTAAGTATCTTCATAATATTTCATTCACTTAAAATGTGTTATTTAATTTTAAAGTTTTTTCTACCTTTCTGTTTCTTAACATAGAATGCAAACTCCATTGGAAAACATGCACTTTGATTTCTTCAGCTCTCTGTTGAATGGATTACTGATTGGAGTTTTATTAATTTAAAACATTAATCTGAGAAGAATGTATTTATGCATATGTGTGTGTGTGTGGGAGAGAGAGAGAGAGAGAGAGAGAGAGAGAGAGAGAGAGAGAGATCCTAGAATTTAAATGTTTCTTAGCAATGTATTCATCATTCATAGTTAAATCTTCTTTTATGACCTGAAGTAGACTTTATAGTTTTCTTAATTAAGGTCACATTTAGTTTATTTCTATGATTTTGATTTTGGTAGGGGTGATTTTGGTTGTTTTTGCTATCTGGAATTGAATTTGCTTACATTTTCGGTTTAATATAAAACCTCTATTGTAAAACAAAAACTATTAAAGATTTTATGTGTTTAAATTTTATAGCTGTTTTTAAATTAATATCACCAATTTGTTATGTTGATGAATTATGCTAATGCTCTAATAATGCATTTCCTATTTTAAAGTCTACTTTGAATGATATGAGTATAATGACACCCTTTCCATGAGTGTTTGCCTGATGTGTTGTTCTGCATCCATTCACACTGTGTGTACTCTTTCCATAGGTACTTCTCATATTAATAGAATATGTTTTCATTTTGTGTTTTTTCTGTTTTTGTGATTGATGAATAGTTATTCATATTCTTTGCTTTTTTATTGTAGCTAGATTTTTTTATACTGAAAGTATTTTTCTTGTTGATTTGTAGGAGTTTTGTTTAAAACATTCTAGATACTAACCCTTCATTTATTATATGTATTAAACATACTCTAAATCTGTGACTTGGTTTTTAAACTTAATTCAAAATGACTTTTGCAGAGTTTTTATATTTTATTAATCATTAATGAATTGTATGGTGAGAACTTTCTTCAGGTCATAAAAGATGCTCTCATTTTTTTTCTAAAAGCTATAAAAGTTAACTTTTAAGTCTTTAACTGAAATTAATTTTCATGTTTGATGTGAGATATAAGTCCCTATGTCTTACATAAGATTGCATTTCCCTATGACATTGATTATATAATACAACGTTGTGTTATTCTCTACATAGAAAGACTGTACTCAGTAAATGTGTAAAACTTGGTGAATTTGCAAGTAAAGATATATCCATGAAACCATCATAAGAATTAAGGCCATAAATATATCTATTCATCTCTATAAGTTTCCTCCTGCCTCATTTATCTATCTATCTATTTATTTATTTATTTGCCTACTTTCTATTAGCACTTACTGCTGGACCTACTTTCTTAAAAAATTTTGGAGTATACAATAAAGTGTTGTTAACTGTGGTACTATACTGTATAGTAGATCTCCAGAGAGTAATCATTTTGTATAACTGAAGCTTTGTACCCTTTGGCCAGAATCCTCTGTTTCCTTATCCACCCCCAATCCCTGGTAACAACCATTCTACTTTCTGTATCTGTGAACTTGATTATTTTAGATTCCTTGTAAAAGCAGGGTCATGCAGTGTTTGTCTTTCTGTGTCTGGCTTATTTTGCTTAGCTCAGTGTCCTCAATGTCCATCCATATTGCTTCTTCTAATTATCCTCTTTCATAATTTTTTCCTTTCCCACTATATTTTCAGTTAGCATAAATCATGTTATTTTTTTCCTAGTCCACAAATAGAGCTCTTTCATCTTACTTGATTATACTTATTCCTACTGCTACTTATGCATTGATAGTTCACCAAGTTATTTGAGTTGATTTACAGTTAATCCTGACTTCTTTTCTTTAAGCCATAACAGAATTGTTCATTAATGTAGCATTACAAGTTGTTTTAAAATAATTTATTTTTATAAACTTGAGACATACTTTAATGTATTATGTCCTGTATTCTACTTAGTTGATAAATTCAGAGTATCTTTCAGCATTAGGTTATATATTTTAAAAGAAAGGTAATTAGTCATTCATAATCCTTCTAAAATATAACAGCATGAGTTCTGAAATTCTGGGGAGAAACGTCATATCTTAATTGATTAGAAAATTCTGTATTGGGTTTCTGGAAGACTATCCTTCCAGAAGCTTTCCCTTCTAAAAGGGAAAGATTTTTGTAGAAATCTAAGCTTGCTTACTCCAGTTTGTAATAATTCACATTCACCAAATGGTCCTTAGTAATCACTTGAATTGAATAATAGTTCTACTAATTTTGTTCTAGGACTTTAGTATATTTTTAACCCTGATGACATTAGGATTGATTATTACCATATGCAGTTTTCATTGTACTGGTCTAGTACCTTCAACTGTAATTAAAAAGAATAAATGAAAAGAGAGAAATCATTCCTGAATACCTGGCCACAATTTTGATGGGACATGTTAATGGCGTAGGTTGGAGTTCTAGGGTGAATGTTCCTAGGTCTGGGGCAGTGCAGCCTCTGCTCAAGGCTGCTCAAGTGACCTAAGCCACTTATGTCTGTACTCTCTAAGGGTTAATATCCCCCTCCTGATGGCTTAATATTTAGTTCCAATTTAAAAAAAAAATGTGCAGGTAAATTATTGAAAATAGTTTTGAAATGCTTGCTCTTCTTTGTAACATTTTCCCTTTGTTCTGAATAGATATTGTCTTTTCTTATGATTATAGCCTAACTTCTCAACCACTCTCATCTGCATTTGACTTAGGTGATCAGTATTCTTTCCGTTAAATATGTCATTTACTTCTGAATTCCTCTTGATTCTGGAGTTCCTATTAGTTCCTGGGGTGCCCCTTCCCAGTCTTCTTTGATATAATTATTCAACACTGTTATCCCTGAGAGCTCATCCTTTGTTCCATATCTATCTACAAAGGTGATCTCTTGCATTAATGGCTTTAAATTTTATTTAAATAGTGATGATCTACAAATTATCTACTAGTTGTGCACCTGATCTTGACTCAGCCTATCATTGGATATTTAATAAGTATATCAAAGTTAACATTTTCAAAACTAAGCTCCTAATTATTCATCCAGTTAGCCCCACAATAAAACCTATTCTTCCCCTTTTTGGTTAATGGTGAGTTTTTCCTTGATTTTTTTAAGAAATAAAAGTCAAAACAACAATAGCAACCCAACTTTGCCTTTCTTACATTTCCTCAGCTAATTCTGTTTGCTGAGCCTTCCAAATACATTCCTGTATCTGAATACCTCCCATGACTTCCTTTGCTGGACACCTTAACCACCATCATTACTTCTTGTTTCCATTATTGCCACAGCCTCTAGGAGAATCACAGTTAAAACTTGATCTTTTTTTTCATATATATATATATATATATATATTGAAGTTGGACACAATATGTTTATTTCATTTATTTTTATGTGGTACTGAGGATGGAACCCAGTGCCTCACACATGCTAGGTGAGTGCTCTACCACTGAGCCCCAGCCCCATAAAACTTGATCTTGCTTTGAGCTTTTTGTACTTGTTCTAACAGTTATATATTTTCTTTATTAAACTCCATGGTTTATTCTCTTACAATCTTTTATCTTTAAATGTTCTTTCTCAAAAATCTAAGTGTACTTCTATCCTGACAGTAGTTTCTCTTTCCCTGATTTATTATTTTCCAAAAGATTTAGTTATGTACTATATACTTAAACTATTAACTTCTGATGTTTGTTCAACTGAATTTAAGTTGTGTAAGGACAGAAATTTTTGTGTCTTATTGTATCTCCAGGGAAAGTAAGTAACTGGGAGACAGATGAACGAGAAATGAAAGACAGAGACCAGGCAAAGATACACACCAGAGTTTGTCGGAGATGAAAAATAAAGGCAAATCTCTCTATAGATGGAGAGGGGCAATACAGGCTTGGGTTTCACAACTTTTACGGGCAGCTTAGTGATTAGAGCTGGGTGAGTCCTAAGGCAGGAGGTTAAAGGTGGGGTTGGTATGAGGAAGTGGTGATCCTTTCTCAGAAAGGTCCTTGTGTGGGAAAGAGGAACTTTTTCTTAAACATGGCAGCTATCACTTAAGATAGCTGTCCAGATGCTAAGCAAGGACCTTACACCTGCAATAATACTGGTCCATTGAATTTTTCTTTGCAATTCTTTGTCAGTCAGTTGAAAATTGGAAGTAGGTCTCTGAATGTCAGATATAAAGATGGTAATAATTCTTAAAAAGAGTGTTACCTTATAGTAAATTATAGAAGAAATAATATCTGGTTGATCTTAAAAAGTATATAAGAAAATGTACAAAAGTAAGTAACATAGAGAATAATACCTTAATAGTTTTAGTAATTCACTTATAGTAATCCCATATTTACTTTTATATTCATAGTTTTTATTGAGGGCATAACATGAAAGGAGTGTATATTAAAGGTCAAACAGTGAGATTGAGACTAGAGATGATATTAATACTGAAAATAAATTAGGATATGGTCTTTATTACCCTGGTGTTGAAGATTGAATACCTAAAGTTTTATTTAATGGATAAAATGGGGGTGGGAAGGGACTCCTCTGTGAAGCAGGGCTTCCAAAGGTGATGCCCAAGGGAGTGGGGGTGTCCTGTCCCTTTTATAGATTTTAGGTTTCTTTTGTTCTCATGGCCCATCCTCCCATCCTGCCTGCAGACCTAAAGGTGGAGTAATCTAAGGGCGGCAATGAAGCCACCCAGGGATACAGGCAGGAGGGTACTCATTTATAATTCCTGGTTGGGAGGAACAGTTCCCTAGAGGCAGATAACCTTGGCATCAGGTTGGAGGAGGGGGAAGTACTGTGGAGGCACTAGAATTTTATTTCCTTTGAATCAGCCTCCCATCTTCCTGACCCACTCATTCCTCACATACATTGACTATCCTTTTTGCTCTGGTGTCAATCCCCCTCTGATAATGGGACCTTTACTGCTGTAAGGGAAAACAGATGATGACTGCTTTGGCTGCTTTAGGCTCAGAGGAGGCAATGTGGGTCAAGCAGTTTAGGTTTCCCTTTTAGGAATATTTGGGTCCGTTGAGGCATGTAGTAAAGTCTGGTTTGGATAGAACCAGTTGTAAAGACATCTGGGAGGTGGGTGTTTCTATGAAAAAGACAAAAAGACATATGTGCTGGAATAAGACTAACACAAAATAAATGTTGCACCTTCTGGAATATGTCAATGAATATCATTATGATGATAGAAACCAGTAATTTCTCGTCAGTAGGTGTAAGAACTAAGAAGTTGTTCCAGTGTCAAGGCCAATGAGGACGAGGTCTCTATTTGGGACTGTAAATCTTTAAGGATATTAGTTACATGGCCAGAGTTATCAGGAATATAAATCAAGACTTAGTTTTTATAATGTCACAGATTCCCCTATAAGATGTAGTTAAGATATCTAATGTCATTGATTTTTGTAAAATAACTTTTATTGGCATAATCTCTGTGTTTAGTAGATATCCTGTTATTTCTGTTACTTAGGACTAGATAATCATTCTAGCAAACAGATCTAATCTGCCTATGTAGGAAGTTAGGAAGATTTGTAGGCCTTAAAATTACTAAAAAAAAAAAAAAACTTCTGAGAGTTATAGTATGTTTTGATGGTTATTAAGCACTCCTGTCTAAGAATCCCACTTTTATAGCCTCCAGGCTTACTTACTGTTGGTGGGACTAACACAAGTGTACATCTTAAATTACATTAAATGAAGTCTTTTTTTTTTTTTAAATGTCGAGGTATGGCTCTGTTTTGGTATTAACTTGTTTTGCTTGGTGTTTAAGAACAAACTGGTCACATTGACCTTGTTCCTATCATTGAGAGTCTGCTGAGTTTACTTAGGGGGTCACTCTTGGGAACTTGAGAGAAACCTCTTAGCTTCTCCAGTGCCATTTGTCAGGATGGGTCAGAGTCTCCTGGACTACATGGCTTCCTTTAGAGACATTTGAGACATTTCCTTCTTCAATGACTCTCCTCTTTGCATCATGTACACAGGTTAGCTTTTTATTCTCTAGGGGTCTCATTGATGCCCCTGATTGGTAGTTTCACGTGGCAGAGTTGCAAAGCCCTTTTCCCCCAGGTTCAAGCTGACCTCAGAGGGCTAGAGCCAAAAATTGACTATTTTCTTTTTTTGGCCATTTTACTTTATTAACTAGTCTTCAAGTTTTGGTCTTAAACATCCAGCAAGCCAGTTTCACCAGTAAGAGTACTAGGTATTACTGTTAATGTCTATGACTTTATAGTTACTTTCCCCTTTTATTTAATTGAATAGTAGTTACTCCTTCTATTTAATTGGGATCAGTATTAGTACTGGAAGTCAGCCTTACATTTTGTCTGTTCTTTATGTGACGGTTTTTTATCTCAAATTAACTTAGGTTGATTTATTGAAAGTTGTACTTTTGCAAGGCACTAACAGACAATGGTATTGAAGTTTATATGAAAAATATACAATGGAATTAAGAAGAGTAAAAATATATAATATCTATAAACCAAGAAAATATTTTTATAATCTCAAATCTTTACTTTAAATCTTAGTTTGAAGAACACCAGCTTGATATCTTCTTAACCTTATGCTTTAAGTATTTGCATACTTGGAAGATATGAATACATCTAAGATACAAAGAAGCCAGTAACAATACCATGGTTACACTGAGTTCTTATATCAACCAAGTTTAGCTTTTACTGAAAAATTCAGACTCTGTAATGTAGTGTAATACTCTAGTGTAATAACAGTTGTTGTTTAACCAGACTTGTGCAAACCCTAATTCTTTTAAGACCAGTTGCTCTAAAGCATAAAACTTAACAGATAAGAAATTATCTTGATAGATAAGAGCAGATTAATGTTTTAAGAAATCCTTGTTTCTTCAACCCATAGAGGATTAAACTTTGGTTTATATCAGTACATTAATATTTCACCTTAGGAAAAAGCCTTAAATAACCTTAACTGATTGTGCTAATTATATATAACCTAATTTAGTTACTCACAAGCTTTTTGAAATGTGACCTCCACAAACATCCTATAATGTAGACATTCTACAGCTTTTTACTTTACCACACAAAACTTCTTCATCCAGAAACATTTCTCTTTCCTTCTGCTTTCCATAAAATATATGTCCATGCCTGGAACCTTCTTATATATGTTTCCTAGTTTTTGACTGTTAGACCATGACACAAAGAAAAGACCACCAATTCCAATTGAAATCAAATTAAAGCAAGCTTATAATTTCGACAGGCTGGGCTGCCTCTCCCCAAAACCGCGGGAACATAAGACAGCCCCGCAGCTCTCTATGAGCACAACTTTATAGCCCAGAAAGTTACACAAGGGGGGGGTGTCTTGAGAACTTACAGATAACAAAATTTTGACAAGCATAACACAAAGGCAGGTAGTAGATCTCAGCATGGAGTTTATGAGGCACCATTAGAGTTTCAGAGGGGTCCTTATCTGGCCAGGGAAATGAGGGCCACTAAAGTTTCAGAGAGGATTGTTGTCAGGGAAAGCCAGGCATGGGTGAGTTCAAGGCACAGGCAGGCATTCCAAGCAAGTTTAGAAATCACATTAATTTATAGTAAAGCTGAAATTAGCTTTTAATGTCTTTGTGGCGAGATGGCTCCCAATCTTAAGAGGGAATTAGGCTGGGTTTATCATTGACCCCTTTTTAAATTCATATTTTGTAGCAATCTTTATGAAATTTCTGAATTTAGACACTTTATTCCACTTTAATATAAAGAAAAACTTTGTTTTCATACTACTTTAATTGAAACTCAACTGAAACATTTTGTACTCTTTGTATATAATTACACCTGATCGAATCTTAACTCTTAATAACCTTGTTTTTTAGAGATGACATAAAAACAAAGCAAAATCAACATTTTTTTCATTTACCCATTTATGAAAACTATGGGCACAACTATGATACCCCTCTTTGTGTAACTTTCTGGGCTATAAAGTTGTGGTCATAGAGAAAACACACATAATGTTTAAATATATTACCTGTGGAATTTAATAAGTCAAGAGTACTTGATTTTGTATTTAGCAGTTGATGTTTTAGCACTTTTACTTTGCAAATTAATTAGATGTCTCCTTTAACAAACACATTTATGATTAATCTCCTTGTTGTTAAACCTAATTTACTCATTTTAACTGTAAAAACCGAGAAGATATTAGGCAATTGTAGTTCACAGTACTAGCTATCTCTTCCTTGTTGAAGACAAATCCTAGAAGCAATAGATATTGCATTCTATAAATTTTGTAGAAACCAATATGCTGTTAATTTTATGACTACCTAGAAGAACGCACATCTTTACTCTCATATGTTTACCTAATTTAAATTGAACCTTTTTTTTAAGTCACATGAACTAAAAAATATTTGGATCCATTTTTTAAAAAATTTTGATTTATGAGTGTTCATACACCAATTTTGATACTATGTAAATGATATATGGACACAAACACATATGTAGATACAGTACTACAATACACAGCTGTCCACACATACATAAAACAGAGAGGGAAAAAGATATTGTAGCTTTTTGTTGGTAGATCTCCACTGGTAGGAAGCAATGCTACAGATGTTTATTAAAGGTTCTATTAGAAGCTGGGGCTGTAGCTCAGTGGTGGAGCGCCTACCTCACACGTGTGAGGTACTGGGTTTGATCCTCAGCACCACATAAAAATAAATAAATAAAAATAATGTGTCTATCAACAACTAAAAAAAAATTTTAAAAGGCCTCTATTAGATAACTTGTTAGAAATTAAAATAATGCTTATTAGAACTTTCACATTATGACTTAAATATAGTCTTAAATATAGTCTCCCTATGATGTAGAGTTGGAAATGCCAAGTGTAAGGTCTGGCAGCAATAGTGGACAATGAAATCAGATGGCCACTTGTCTTTGATGGATATCAGATTTATTCCCAACATTACTATGTATATGTCCTTCTTAGGATTTTGTGAAGGAGAATTTCTTTTTTCTTTTTTTTAATTGATTTTATTTTTTAAAAATACATGACAGTGGAATGTATTACAATTCTTATTACACATGTAGAGCACATCTTTTCATATCTTTGTATAAAGTATGTTCATGCCAATTCATGTCTTTATACATGTACTTGGTTTTTTTTTGCATTACAATTCTTATTACACATATATACCACAATTTTTCATATCTCTATTTGTATATAAAGTAGGTTGACACCCAATTAGTGTCTTCATACGTATACTTTAGATAATGATGTCCATCACATTCCACCATTCTTGCTAATCCCCTGTCTCCTCCCTCTCCCTTTCTCCCCTCTTCCCTATCTAGAATTCATTTATTCATCCCACGTTCCCTCTCCCTACCTCACTATGAGTCAGCCTCCTTATATCAGAGAAAACATTCAGCATTTGTTTTTTGGGGGATTGGCTAACTTAACTTAGCATCTATCATCTCCAGTGCCATCCATTTACCTGTGAATGCCATGATTTTATTTTCTTTTATTGCTGAGTAAAATTCCATTGTGTATATATATGCCACATTTTTTTTATCCATTCATCCATTGAAGGGCATCTAGGTTGGCTCCACAGTTTAGCTATTGTGAATTGTGCTGCTGCTATAAACATTGATGTGGCTGTGTCCCTGTAGTATTTTCTGATGTGTTTGAGAGGTAACCCTTAAAATTGGCCTCTGGACAAAAACAGAGTATAAAAACCTCTAGTTAGGTAAAATAAGACTAATAAAAATATATTAACTGGGGTGTGCAGGATCAAGTATGAATTCACCATAAAACCATGATCTCAAAAATATAGAATTTATAAAAAAACAGATGTTCTAAGAAAATGACATGGCTGTAATTAATAAAGGAACATATAGTACATCTTTATCAGATCAGAGTTCACTTTTTTTGGCTCAGATTAGAGTCAGTTCAGATATTCAAAGAATGTGAGGGTCCTGAAGTCCTCAGGTAAGGATTATCAAAAGACTTGTATACATGAGGTCATTCCATTTTTCCTCCCTGTGCTGCAGTGTTTGTAGGGAGGAACTTATTAAGAAAGCAGGGTGGTAGAGTGCAAGACCTTGCTTTGGTCTCAAGCCAGTTCTCTGCAAGCCTTGAAAGTCTTGAAAGCTCTGTATGCTCTGTAATTTACATTTCAAATGTAAGCCTTGTTGATGATAGAGATCTGGCAGAAGCTAAGAAGTAAGGGAAACTGTTCTTTTAAGCTTGAGAGGCAAAACTTTATGCATAGGGCATTTTAACCATTTTTTTTTCTTTTGTAAAATCAGTCTCTTAAGGATTGGTCTTATATTTTATCCTCCAGAGACTTGTTTTCATCCCTCCAGTTTGTAATCAGGCTAGGTTGGATGCACAAAATTATGAGATATACTTTTTCCAACTGTGATTATGTCATTTCACTGGCCTGGCAGCAGAAGAAAATGAGACACTTTTTGTGCATCTAGCTCCGAGAGCCTGTATTGGCTAGCAGTTTCCACCTCTCCTTTTTGAGGAGAAGTTTCCCCTCTGAACAAAGTAAAAATCCCAATTTTTTCACTATGCAGGCTATTGGTGAACCTGGCATAATGGCTGAGAATGAAGCTCCCATCTGAGTATGAGAAAACAGAACTCAGGTGACCATGCCAGAGAAAACTGCCCATTTCACTAGGGACATCTCCCTATGAGCTTCTGACAGTCCAGCAAACCTGTCTTTCACCACCTGGTTCTGCTAACTCTATTTCTGGCTCCTTGGCAGAATATCAAGGGCTTCATTTGCCCCATGCCAAAGACCCTTGGAAATTCAGACTCAGAGGCATGACTGAACTCTCCTGCCACTATAAACTTCCAATGTAATAACCCATGGAAAAAAAGCCTATAATGGGGTGCATTTCTCGGGCTTGTGGGATAAAAGAATCCCCAGAGGGTATGGAGAACATCTAGTGGTTGTTATATGCTTAATACTCTTTTCTTAGAGGAGTTTACTTAAGGGGTGAATTGAATATGTCTCCTTTTTGCAGCCAAAGATGCTCCTAGATCACACAGGAGCACAGAAACAACAATGGGAATCCCAACAGGCTTGTAAAGGCTTAATATTCGAACAAAGTGAATGCAGGCATTTCCTTATGAACCAGTTCTTGTCCCTATCACAACCCTAGAGTCTGAGCAGCTAGAGTCTGATCAGTGAGAGGAGAGGGGTGCTTGGGGAGGAGTGATTGTGGGGGAGTGCAGTATGGCTCATTTGGAGGTACATGTGTTTTGGGGCTTTTAATCAGTGCTGCTTTAGTCACCACAGATATCCCATAAGGGCGGCAGAGAGAGGGAGTTGGGGGAGAAATCTTTGAGGTTCACCAGGGAGTGGTCTCGGCCAGATCCTTACAGTTGTCCCAACCCTTTGTCCATCTCCATGCATCCAAAGGCACATTAGGATTAGAGACACTGTATACTCAGGCCAAATGCACTCTGAGCCTGGATAAGATAGTGAGAAACATTTGGCAAAATCCAACATGCCTGAATTACAGGATAGGTGATTTAGAAGCCACCTATGCCATGATACCTGTAACCTGAGTCTTGAAGAATTGAAGCTTGTACTAACTGCATTTAATTAGCCAAGCAGTGCACATTATTGTCCTCCAGAAAGAAAGAAAGAGACAGAAAGACACAACTCAGAAAAATGTGGGGTGAATGCAAAGGAGCTTACCTTGGTCATGATCCTGGATGAGCACCCATTTGAAACCAGAGATGATACCAGTGTTGAAAATAAATCAAGATCTGGGTCCCAAATCCCCTGGTGCTAAAGAATCAACACCCGAGAAACACTGGAGCAAGAGCAAAAGGTTTTATTTAAGGGATAGAACAGAGGGCTGGTGCGGGGTGGGAAGCAGTCCTCCGGAGAGATAGTGAGACAGACAGAAACACAAGAGTTCTCTACAGAGGAGGGGTTCCAAAGCTGGTGCCCAAGGGAGTGAGAGTGTTGTCCTGCCCCTTTTATAGATTTTAGATTTTACTTTCTCATGCCCCCTTCTCCCATCCTGCCTACACGACCTAAAGGTGAAGTGATCCAAGGGTAGGAATGAAGCCACCCAGGGATACATATTAATAACTCCTGGTTATGATGAACAGGTAACCTTGGCAATAGGTAGGAGGAAGGGGATGTACTCTGGAGGTACTAGCATTTTATTTCCTTTGAGTCAGCCTGCATCTTCCTGACTCAGTCATTCATTACCTACACTGACTGTCCTTTTGTCCAGGACAAAATCACACTTGAATATGTGGTCAAGAATTTGATTAGACAATGACTGGAGTTCGAGGAAACATTACTTAAAATAAAAATAAAATAATTTAAATAATTTAAAGCACTTATTACAATGCTGGCAGTTTAACATTATGAGTAGGACTCCACCTTGTGTGGCACATGAAACTTTGCAGATCCTATAACATTTCAATTCTTCATCTTGGTTTTAGCATGATGTATGGACAAAATTTAAAAATATCTTTCCTGTGAGTTGCTTTAATCTCAGTACTCATCACATAATCATTTTAAAATTGTTAAAGCTAATAATTATCACAAGATGAACAAGTAAATGAATTAGTGTATATAATGAAATATAATTATTAGAGTTCATGTTTTCAATGAATTAAAATTTTAGGAAAGTAGGATAACAAAAGTTCTATCTTTATGTCTATAGAATTTTAGCTGAAATAAAATGCACCAAAAGGTTAATTTCATTTCTCTTTAGTATAAGATTATGGATGGCTTTTATTTTATTTTATTACTTTTATACAGTTTCTAGAATGTCTGGTATTTGCAAAGTACTTTTGTAATCACAAAAAAGAATTAAAAAATATAATTATTATGGTTGTTCTGTTTTTTTATAATTATAAACATTAATTGTACAAATAGATTTTGGAGGAATTAGGATGAACTGTATGTTTTGATGTTTATTGCTAGAGATAAAGATTTAAAAATGTCTTTTCTGTGAATTTCTTTAATCTTATGTGTTCATCAATAATCATTTTGAAACTGTTAAAGGTAATAATTATTTTGCTAGTCTTCAATAGGCTTCTTGTATTTAATGAGGATAATTTTTAAATATAGTGTATAATATATTTTCCATTAACTTTAGTTTTACAGTTTTTTAAAAGTGCATATGAGTACTCTATTTTTTTCCCCTGCAGACAGCCTTTTGATTGACTATCAGTTCACCTTCAGCTTGTTACAGGAAGATGATCGCCACCATACCGCCATAAACTTCATAGCAAACCCAGAACAGGTGAGGAAATGGTGTCTTTATAATATAATTATACTGGGATTAAGTGATACAGCTTTTCTATTTTTAATTGTGACTTTTCTCATTCTCAAAAGTGTCAAATTTTAGGGATATTATAGAAAAAACTAATCCTATGAATTTTTTCTTTTCATACAATTTAAGTGTCTTTTTAGTTCAGAAAATTTGTATTTCATATTATTGCGAATGTTCCTATTTTTAAGTTATGTATTATTTGTATGTTTACTTTTATAACAATTTATGATCATAAATATGCAGTCAATATCAGAGTAGTCTCTTTTGAAAGAGACTACAAATTTGAAAGCTACAAATCAAAGCATGCTTTTACACCATTCTATAGTAGTAGATTTTCATTGTCATTTTTCTAAATCCACTGGTTTTGCTGAGCTGTACAGTGCTCACTTCGTCAGTGATATAACATTACAACCTTAGGAAGTTTAAATGTATGAAAATTTAATTATAAATTTTAATATAAACATATCAGTTTAAGGAAAGGGTTTAAGTTTGTCATGAAATAACACATATATTAATATCCTTTTGAGATTTTATAAGTTAAAAAGCCTAAGGAATAGAAATATCAACCATATAGCTTATTTCTGTGGAATTTTAATTTTTGGAAACAAAAATAACTAATTTAAAAATGAGTACATTATACATATACATTTCTATTTATATATTAATCCATATTTATGTATTAGTATTCAAGAGGTGAAACATCTAAATATATTCTGAAAATTTTGAGCTCCTTTTCTTTAAAACCTGTCTGCCTTACCACTGTCCCAAAGTGGTTGGACCAACTGGAAACTCAAAAATATGAGCCAAAATAAGCTTAATAAAGTGGTTGTGTCAGATGTTTATAAATGACCAAACCATCTTTAAAACATGCATAAAGATGAACCTGTGCTGTATAACTTTTCTCTTTAGTAAGTACTAAGTCCTCCTTCAGATTAGTGCCTTTAATAAGGCAAATACATATTTTTCTCTAGGCACTGGGCAAACACCAATATCAAAATATCTATATCTATATCTATATATCTATCTCTCTCTATATATATATATAGTCTTTTATCATGATATTTTAGAGGTTATGTCTTTGAATCATACATGTAAGCAAATACATATGTAGTTTAAAAATATCTTATTCATGTAATAAACCCAGCTAACAATAAATTTGAAATGAAAACAGTAAAAAATGTCATTAGAATTACTGATAAATTATATAATTTCTTAAAGTTTCCTTTTCTAGTTAAATAGGATCTTGCCTTCCCACAATAAAAGGTTTATTCTGTTACTCCTTATTTCCTAGGGTTTTGTTGTTGTTTTTTGGTACTAGTGATTAAACCTAGAGGGACTTTACCACTGAGCTATATCCCAGACCATTTTATTTTTATTTTGAGACAGGGTCTCACTAAGTTGCTTAGGGTCTTACCAAGTTTCTGAGGCTGGCCTTGAACTTGGTGATCTTCTGGTCTTACACTCCTGACTTGCTGGGATTACAAGTGTGAGCCACCACACCTAGCTATTCCCTAGCTTTAAGGAATTCTTGGAAATACATTTAAGGTTTTGACGTTTAAATGGTTTTTATAGATATTTTAAAGATATTTTATTTCAAATACAATCCTGTCTGCACTATGTGTTTCTATTAAAATACGTTAATAATGTCAGCAAGTATATTATCATTGTGTAGGTATTTAGAAGTCCATTTTAATCCATTGGCTGCTTTTTATTGTGGTAAATATATAAATTAATTTACCATTTTAACCACTCACTTTGTAGGTATGCAGTTTTGTAGCATTAAATATAATTATAGGTCCAGGGATGTGGCTCAGCGGTAGAGGGCTCATCTAGCACATTTGAGGCCCTGGGTCCGATCCTCAGCACCACATAAAAATAAATAAAATAAAGGTATTGTGTCCAACTACAACCAAAAAAGAAAATATTAAAAAAATATATATGTATATATATAGTCATAATGGGGCTGGGGTTGTGGCTCACTGGTAGAGCACGTGGCTAGCATATGTGAGGGACTGGGTTTGATTCTCAGCACTGCATATAAAATAAAATAAATAAAGGTCCATCAATGACTAAAAAAAAAAAAGAAATATAGTTATAATGTACAGTCATTGCCACTATCCATTTCTAGAATCTTCTCATTTGTCTCTAATACAAAGTCTGTGTCTATTGTGAAATAATTCTGCATTCTCCCTCCCTCAGCTCCTAGTACCTTTATTGTACTTTCTGTCTCTGACTTTTCTTGTCCTAGGTATTTCATAATGAGATAATCATGCTGTATTTGACCCCTTGTATTTGGCTTATTTTACTTAATGTAGTGCTGTTAGGATTCAAACATGCTATAACAGAATCAGAGTTTCATTCTTTACCATTTCTTGATTGTTAATAGTAATTGCAAATATGTGGGGTGTTTTGAGTATCTAAAAAATTTAAATCCAGTGAGATATTTGACTCAATAGTAATATTCCTCCCAATATCACCCATGATGTCATACATGCATGATCAGATTGCTACAGTTTCAGTGTGTTCCTTTACCATCCCTAGTGCTTTCAGATGTCCCAGCTTTCACTTAAAAATATATATGCATATATATATATATTTATGCATGTATGTGTATATGTGTGTTTGTGTGTGTGTGTATATATATATATATATATATATATATATATATATATATATGTAGTTGGACACAATACCTTTATTTATTTAGTTGTAATTGGACACAATATTTAGTTGTAATTGGACACAATACCTTTATTTATTTATTTTTACGTGGTAATGAGACTAGAACCCAGGACCTTGCATGTGCTAGGTGAGCACTGTAGCGCCGAGCCACAACCCCAGCCCCAAGCTTTCACTTTTACTGTTTGCTATCTTGCCAATTGAATCCAAGATCCCAGACACATGTTCTGATGCTAAACTATCATGAGAAGTGTCACAAGAGTGCTTGTGACATCGTTTTGTGTTAGTCATCTTTAATTAAAGATATATTCACCTGGGAATAATCTCTAATATTAATATTGGGTTATAGATTAAGGTTTCCTACTTATCCTATAAGAAAATAATAACAAACAGCAGATGTCTTGGTTATTTTATACATTTTCTTGCATTTTAACAACAGACTTAATTTCAACCCACTGTTGACCACTTCTAGTCAGTCTTTCATATGAGCAGTTTCTTAAGTAGGTTTTTGAATCACATTATTGAACTCACCCACATTCTTAATGATGGATTTAATAATTTTCTGGGATAACCATAGAATTATATCTTTTGGAACAGCATTGAAAAAAAGAACCCTAAGTGGTTTTTATAGGGTTTCAGTTATGGCATATATTAATGCATCAAACAACTTTAATCTCAATATTACATGGTCCGTAATACCTATTTCAATAATACTTAAACTTGGAGTTTATAGAGAATGAACTGAAAATACAAGAGGTTTGTAGGTTTTTTATCAATTAGAAATTGTGTATAGCCTTTACAACAAGTTATTTTCACATTTAATTTAATTCTGCCCATGATAATGTACAAACAATTACAAAGAGGGCTTCAAGAGAAAATAGGATTTACGCTTCCTAGGGACACATTGTTTCTAACATGTGTTGCTTTTATAAAAATAGCGATTATTTTTGTGTCATATCATTGATAGTTTAAAAAATCCCACCCTTTCTAGATAGAGATTGATGAGCAAGTTCTCCTTCTTAATCCCCTGGTTGTCTGTCTGAAGTTGAAGAAAAAGAGAAAGAAAATGAAGGCATTCTGTTTCCCCATATCTAATATTATTGATGACACCTACCTATCTTCATGATGGCTGGAGCCTTGCCTTTTTTTTTCATGCTCCCTTCTTTTTTTTTTTAAATTTTTTTTATTGTTCGTTGTTCAAAACATTACATAGTTCTTGATATATCATATTTCACACTTTGATTCAAGTGGGTTATGAACTCCCATTTTTACCCCGTATACAAATTGCAGAATCACATCAGTTACACATCCATTGATTTACATATTCTTGAAAGAGGTCATTATATCTCCATTTTATTCAAAAGTCCAAGTCATAGTAGAGGAGATAAATGAAGAGCTTTAAATCTTACTCTGAATTTTTTTTACAGACTTTTTTTCATTTAAAAATCATGAATGACATCTATACCTATTCAGTTGAATATTTACATAATATATGGTTTGAAAAATATAGCATTGACAAATATAAATTAGTAGACTAAATCATATGTATCTTGCTATTCTTTAAATGTTTTAACTTTTATATTTTCTTTCTTGGTAGTCAAACAAAAATTTGGATATTTCAATTAATGCATCAAACAACTTTAATCTCAATATTACATGGTCCGTTGGCTCAACAGGTAAAAAAAATTTTGTGTTATTTCTCTTTCAGATAAGCTTCTATATTGAAGTTCTGTTCACTTAGCTAAATCAAATAAAAATTATATACTATAGTCATTGTGTGAGTATTGATAAAGATAATAAATAGCAACATGAATCAAACTTACTTTGTTACCTTTTACCCTTAGTTAATTAAAATTACATGGCTAAAAATATACAGTTCTTAATTATTTTTAAATGGCAATGTTATAAAATGCTGTGATTTTAGTTAATATAGATTAATGACTGAAGAGATTGAGATTTCAGTTATTCAGTTCACAATTGAAACTATAAGTTTAGTTATTAACCTTAATATTTACATAAAACAATGAAATTCTTCTATGTATGCTGATAAAAATAGTAACTAATCTACTGTTTTCAAGCTTAGAAATATACTCCTTGTCAGCTTTAGTGCTAAGAGGAAATCAAGAAAAGACTGCACAAAATGTCTTCCATAGTAAGGCTTTCAGTTGAAAATTCTGACTTTTGAAAAGTGTTAACTAGGAAAAAGTTTAAACTTCTATGTTAAATTGTGAAATTTTATGCTCATTTTTCACTACTTATGTGGGAGATGAATCCAAGAATATACATTTTAAAAATCCAAGAATATACATTTTAAGGTGATTTTGGAATACCAAATTGAAAATTAATTCATTTACTTAGAATACTAATTCTAATTACTTCTAATATTTATTAAGGTGGAACTCTTGCTAAGATTGGTTGAAACACTTTGTTACATTTGGTTAACTTCAGTGAATACTTATTGAGTGACCAATATGTGTTTAACTAATTGAGCATTTAGCTCATGTTTTAAATTATGTCCTTCTCCCAATATATTTAAATTAGTGATGTTCAATTTGTGGTAAGTCAAATAAATTGATTTTTTCCCCATTTTTTAATTGGATTGAGACATGTGAAAATATGGTCCAATTTGTTTGGAAATCTCTGTGAAGTAGTAGTTAGTAGAAGATGCTCAGTTTCTGGAGCCATATATGCCTGAATTCCAAAGAAGAATTTGCTGGTAGTAGCTAATACATTTTGGGCTACTGCTTTAATCTTTCTGAGGTTCTGGTTTCAAATTGAAAAATAAAGATTATACTTATAGGATGCAATTTATTATTAGAAAAGAATATAAAATTTTGAAGTCTACTACATAGCATTTAATTAGTGGTAGTATTTTTTTTATTTCTTTAAGATTGATTGATTATAGATTGTTAGGTTGTAAAATCTTTTAAAGATTTACAGATCATTATTTCCTCTTTTATGTTATGAACTCAGGGGCACTTAACCACTGAACCACATCCCCAGTCCTTTTTTGTATTTTATTTAGAGACAGGATCTCAGTGAGTTGCTTAGAAATCCTTGCTAAGTTGCTGAGGCTGACTTTAAACTCTTGATCCTCTTGCCTCAGTATGTGCCATTTTTTAAAGTAATTTTTTTTAAGGTGGAGACCATTTTTTAAAAATTCAAATTTGTTATGTATGACAGTAGAATGCATCACAATTCATATTACACATATAGAGCAAAAGTAATATTGATACTAAATCTATTCCCATTAAATTTATATTTTAGACTTTTCTACTTTGTCATTCAAAATTAAAAGTATGAATGTATATTGATAGTCTTTTTATAAGAGCAATTATAAAATTAAATGTATTGTATGTATATAAATTAATAAAGATTCCTGTTTCCTAATATGACTTATATAAATTTGTTATTTATGTTTTAGCTGGAACAATATCTGGGGAAGAGACTCCTATAGTTTCCAAGACTAATATAAAGGAATACAGAGATAGTTTTTCCTATGAAAAATTTAACTTCAGAAGCAATCCTAACATTACATTCTATGTATATGTCAGCAACTTTTCCTGGCCCATTAAAATACAGGTAAGTGTTAAAGAGTATTTGTTTCCAATGATTACTGAATATTTTCATTACAAAAGTGTACTCTTTTTGTCCAAAATGAAGATATATTACTGACTTGAACAATACTAAAGTATATAAAAGATGGTCTGTGATGATGAATGCCTCCATAAAAATACTCATACAAATGTTGAACCAACCAAAGAATATACTATAATTTTGAATGAATGCAAGAGAACTGAAAACATCTGTGATGTTTTGGTTTTCTGATTAATTAAGTTAAATGAGGTTAGATTCCTTGTTTGTACAATTCCACTTGAAATTATTAGCTGTTTTTAGTAATTTATTTTTGCTATAGTCTACTAAACATAATTTAATCTTTCATTAAAGATTTAAGGTGATCAGTATTGGTAGTTACTTCTTTAAGACCCACAACCACTCATAATTGATTTCTTCATCTGTACTGTGTTTCATGTGTTTCACTTTTATTATGGTTAGAGCTAGGCTATTGACAGGTTCCAGTTTATTTCTAGGTAACATTTGAATGTTGTTTCTGTCTAAAATAGTCAAGGCTTGTGCTCCTACTCTGTGCTTTCATGAAAGAAATGTTGATATTGGAGTTTGCCCGTTCATTTATTTCTTTAAGATTGATTGATTATAGACTGTTAGGTTGTAAAATCTTTTAAAGATTTACAGATCATTATTTCCTCTTTTATGTTAATAATAGACAGCTTATTTCCTGTGACTAGAAGTACTTTCATGTTTCACTTGTGCCAATTTCTATGTGATCATCTATTGGAGGGTAAATGATTTTTAAAATCACACATTTATGGAAAACATTCTTTCTGTAAATTTGATGTATCACCTAAATAAAGGAAACTTAAATGTTCAGAAATTAGTGTAAATTACTATCCAGTAAATTTAATTATGGGAATTAGTTTGAGAATTGTTTTTCTAAATTATTAGTGATTGACTTAGATATTGATAGAAGAATATCAGAAATATTTCCATGAAATCTTTCAAAAACTTAACAACATTGAGGATGTATAATTTATTTTCTAGGATTCATACACAAATATCGATCAGATTTCACTTAGGTTATTCAGTTTATGATTGAAGGAAAGAAAGACTCATCTATAGAGATTACTGAGTAGTAATGAAAATTGATATGATTGTTTTAATTTTAATTTTTCCATAGTTTAGTTTTGATCATGCAATTATACTTTAAATTATGTATTTACTTTACAATATACATAAATATTTAATGGTTAGAAATTAACTTTGTAGATTGGGTTTTCTTTTAGAATATACTTATAATCTCTTTATAGACCAAACTAGAATTTTTATAATGAAATTTGAATATACCCTTCCAATATACAATATGTGAATATACAACATGGAAAATAATTGGGACAGCCAACATATGTAGAGCCTAATTCCTATTATTATTATTATAGTATTTTGAGGAACAGAATAATATTACATTAGTGCTGAGGAATATAATAAAGCATGTAATATTTATTTAAAGGCCTTAACAATCAAGCAATTATTATACATAAAATAATAATATTATAATAGACAGTTTTAAAAATTAATTTTATGTTACTTGACCTTTTTTATCTCCTAAGAAGAATGAGTTATTCTGATTTTAAATATCTTCCTGGGAATATCTGAGGTGCAAAGGATCAAGTCTTCAGTTTTGTTGGATTTCAAATTTTAGTAAAACATTTAGATAAAGGAGTTCTATAAACTATTAGCACATAAGCTATAATTTTAGAATTCTAGGAAGATTCTTAGATTTTTTGAACATTAAAAGCCTAAATCTGTAATTGAAAATCAATAAATGTCAACACAATTAATGTTAGAAATGTACCAATTTTTCCATACTTCATTTTTTTCACCTTTTTCTTTTTTTTTTTTAGTATTTAATATTGAATACTGACAGGTTCTCATCTTAAAGCTCTGTAGAGTAGTCCTCAGAGTATTCCCTTGTCGAGTTTAACAACCTAGTGTTAAAAATAATTCAAATAGCTTTGTGAAAACATAAAGAGAATAGGCCTTTCATGTTTTTTCCATTTTATCTTATTTGTGAGAAAACTGGAATGGTGTTTTTAATTTAGAATAATCAGATTCCACATGTTCTTTCCAATATTCCTTAATATATATATATACACACACACACACACACACATATATATATATACATATATATATATAATTATATATATTTGTAGACGAACACAATACCTTTGTTTATTTATTTATTTGTATATGGTGCTGAAGATGGAACCCAGTGCCTCATACTTGCAAGATAAGCGCTCTGCCACTGAGCCACAATCCCAGTCCCTCCAATATTCTTGACTTGTTATAACAGCAAAGTAGAATGTGTCATAACATATAGTAGAATGTGAAATTTACATTATTTATTATGTTTATGTTTTAAGGACTATCTCATTTCACTTTTATATTTTTAATGTTTATTATAAAAACATTCATTTAAATTATATCATCAGTCCTGAGGAATATAATAATATTATAATATGTCCTGGGGAATATAATAAAGCATGTACCTCTTACCATAGAGCTTGATGAACTTTTTACTTACCCCACATAATCAAGATATGGACGACTCAGGTATCCCAGAAGCTTCCCTCACACATTCATTGTGGGTCATTGTCCCTCCCGTAACTACCATTGTCCTTACAACCATGTATGACTTTTGTCTGATTTTGAACTTCACATGAATGGTACCATATAGTATGTACTGTGCTAGAAAGAAGGTTTATTACTTTCACTATTATATATGTGAAATCATTCATGTTATAGGTATGGAATTCTAGTTTTAAAAAATGTGTCTACAATAAGAATGAAATATATTTTTGTACACAAATATTGAGAATTTAGGTTGTTTTTAGTTTTTGACTCTTTTGATAAATTGCTATAAAAACGTGTTCATCTCTTTTGGTGGGAAAATACACTCATTTTCCTTGGATATTTACTTAGGAAGCTAACTGCTGAGTATGCAGAGGATAGGGTAGTCATGTTGTTAGTGTTAGTGGAAACTGCCTAAAATTTTGCCACAATGGTTGTTCCAATTTGGATTACCTTTGTTTTTGATTGAGAGTTCTAATCTCTCCAAATATTATCATCAATGGTTAGTGCTACCCATCTTTTTCATTTTACACATTTTATTATGTGTTTAGTACAGAATAAGCCTAAATTTTTAATTTTTATTGAACAATGTGGTTTTCAGAAAGTATTACACTCATTGACTATTTGGACTACTTTTAATGAAGTTATTGTTCAAAACTTTTGCACATTTTCTGTGGCTCTTTTTTTCTTATTCTTTTAATTCTTAGTACATGATGGATATCAATTCATCAGATTATATTTTAACATTTTTTCCTAATATGGTGTGTTTTGACAAAAATAAATTCTAAATTTTAATGTAATTTTTAATTATCAATCTTGTCTTAAACTTAGTATTTTCCCTTTTGTTCTTATTTCTCAGATTACTAATTGAAGTATAACTTGACCACAATTTGTTATTACTTGAAATTCTTTTTTGGGGGGTGTTTTAATTTATTGTTTATGTTCTCTGCCTCGTTAGTATTAGTGTTTTATATCTTTAACACATTAACCTTTGACCATAGTTTGTAGAAAATATCATATTACAAGTGTTTTTTTTTTGTCTTTTGCTTTCATTTATTTTATTTTTGTTCAAATGAGTTATAAATGATAATGCAATAAAGTAGGTCAGTTTTCCCCCCCAGTTCCTCTTTTTTTCTAAGCCATCCCTCTATTAAGGTCAGTTATATATTATAATATAATTTCTGATAGTTTCTTTTTAAGAATCTGTATCAACTTCTGTGGGTATACTTTACAAATATTTTTTACTTATTTAGAGTGAACAATATGGTATTTTGATGTAAGTGTACCTTGTGTACTAATTCCTCATATCAAGCTAATTAACTTATCAATCACCTCATATAGTTAGCCTTTTGTGTATGTGTATGGTAAGAAGACTTAAGATCTCGTAGCAAATTTCTAGTATGTAATACATTGTTATTAACTGTAGGCATCAGGGAGTACATTAGATCTATAGAAACTGTTCATCTTACAGTTGAAAATTTGTTTCCTCTGATCATTGTCTCCTCATTCCCACTCACAACCACAAGCAAGTAGAAACACTAGTCTATTTTCTATTTTAGTATGTGAAGTTTTCCTCTATTCTACATGTAGGTGATATGAAATATTTGTCTTTCTGGAACTGGTATAGTTACTTTATATAGTATCTTCCAGGTTTATCCATGTTGCTGTGAAAGACAGAATTTCCTTCTTTTTAAAGGCTAATATTTCTGTGTATGTTTGTGTGTGTGTGAGAGTGTGTGTGTATATATATATATATGTGTGTGTGTGTGTGTGTGTGTGTGTGTGTATGTATATATACATTGTGCATATGTGTTCATACAGATACACATATACACCATAAATATGGAATTTTTATGGGATTTCATCCACATTCAGGTTTGTACTCATCTGTCCATAGATGCTTAGGTTTAGATATTTCTTCAACACACTGGTTTCATATCTTTCAGATACATACTAGTAGGTGGGATTGATGGATTATGTGGTAGTTTTAATTTTAATTTTTTCAGGAATCATCATATATCTACTAGTAGTTCCCTATTTCCAACATTGTTACCAGCCCTTGTCTTTTGATGGTAGCCATCCTAACTGGTGTGAGGTGCCTGCTCATTGTGGTTTTGATTTGCCTTTCCCTCATGATTAATGAGTTTGACACCATTTCATATACGTGTCTACCATCTGTCTATCTTTGTTAGAGAAATGCTTATATGGCCAGTTTCTTAATTGGATTATTTGTTTTGTTGTGTAGTTGCATGATTTCCTTTACATTTTGGAAGCTATGTCCTTGTTGGATAGGTAGTTTGCAAATATTTTCTTCCTTTTTCTCATTCTGTAGGTTGTTTTTTATTTGTTGTTGTTCCTTTTGCTGTGAGAGCTTTTTAGTTTGATGAAGTCCCACTTACTATTTTCTGTTTTTTTTTTAAGAGAGAGAGAGAGATATAGAGACAGAGAGAATTTTTTTTTCATATTTATTTTTTAGTTTTCGGCGGACACAACATCTTTGTTTGTATTTGGGCCTGAGGATCGAACCCGGGCCGCATGCATGCCAGGCGAGCTTGAGCCACATCCCCAGCCCATATATTCTGTTTTTGTTGTGTGTACATTTGGTATCCAAAAGTCATTGCTAAAACTATATCTATATGCTTTCCTCTTAGAATTACTTTTGCTACATCCCAAAAGTTTTGATGTGTTGTTTTAAAAAAGTTATTTTCATATTTCTCAAGATAACTTTTGACTTTCATTTAGATTTCTTTCTTACCCCTTTGCTGCTAAAAAATGTGTTGTTTACTTTCCATATTTTCAGTTTTCCTCCTTATGGATTTCTAATTTCATATCCCTGCTTTTGGAAAAAAGCTGTGATGTGATTTTAATCTTACATTTGTTAAGGCTTGTTTCATGGCCGAACATTTAATCTACCTTGGAGGCTGTTCAGTGTGAGCTGGAGAAGAATGTGTCCTCTGATGTTATGAAATGCTCTGTATATGCCTGAAATAAGTTCATTGGGTCTAAAGTATAATTCTAATCCAATGTTCTCCTATTTACTTTATATATGAATGATCTACCTTTTGTTGAAAGTGTGGGGTATTGAAGTCTCCTTCTAATATTTTATTAGTCTCTCCCTTCAAACACATTAATGATTGGCTTATATATTTAAGTTTTAGATTAGTTGCATATGTATTTATAATTGTCAGGCTATGTTGATGGGTTCACCCCTCATCGTTAAATAATGAATTTCTTTTCTCTTTTTATAGTTTTTAACTTTTTCTTCTTGAGTCTTTTTTCATAGTCATTTTTTCTTATATCTTTCTGTATTAATGGAACAGATGGTAGATAAAAAATGATTTTTTTTTTGTAATTTTCTTCATGCTAAGTATTTTAGTATCTTCTTTTGTCTATCTTTTCCTTCATTGTCAGCATGATGAATTTTGTTGTTTTTGAGTGAAGTAGTCTATGGTTATCAATTAGGTCAGGTTGGTTGATAATTTGTTCAAGTCATCTGTGTCCTGATATTCTATCTGTTCTATCAATTGTTAAGTGATGGGTATTGAAATCTCTGTAATTGTGGATTATTTTATTTATTTTTATAGTTCTAAGAATTTTGTACCTCATGTATTTTGAAGTTCTGTTATGTAGATTTAGAATTTTTATGTCTTCTTGATGAGTTGATGATGTCTTTATGTTGGGAAATCACCCTCTATTTTTAATTATATTTTTACTCTAAAATCTTTTCAGCCAAATATTAACATAGCTATTTCTTTCTTTTGATTATTATTAGAATGATATTCTATTTCCATTCTTTTACTTTTAACTTATTTGTACCTTTATATTTAAAATGGATTTCTCTTGGTCAGCATATAATTGGGTCCTCCTTTTTCCACATGTGGCATTTGGATATCTCTCTCTCTGAATTCAAATCTAATGTCTTATTTATTTTCTATTTTTGTTATTCTTTTTTCCTCTTTTCTGAATTTTTAAATTGATTTTTACTGATTTATTCTTCCTCTTCTGGGTGGAGTTAGTTTATTTGGGAACAATTTGATCTTTTCAAGGCTTGTTTTTGTGATTATAGTTATTCAAGAACAAAGCAGCATTTGTTCTAGGATTAATGTTTCCATTTAGGCCCTCAACTTCTAGGTACACTAATTACCTGTGAATTGCAGAGTTTCCTACTCTGGCTGGAAGGCCATGGGCTGTTCCCAAGTCTGTATTTTAAGGATCTTTGCATGTTCTCTTTGAATGGTTCTTTCCTCTGATAGTGTCTTCACCAGTATGTGGTGATTTATATTCACCTGAAAACTCCAGGGCACTTTCAGAAAATCCCTGGACACCATCTGGCAGCACTCTTTTCCCATTTCTTTCTTTTGATGCCTTTATTTTATTTGTTTATTCTTCATGTGGTGCTGAGGATTGAACCCAGTGCCTCACACATGCTAGGCTAGGATGCTACACCACAGAGCCACAACCCCAGCCCCTCCTGTTTCTGGGCTGCACCTATGTTCATCATCCTTGATGTAACCTGCAAGCCATGAGAACTCCTGGCACTTCAATGCTTGCCTCAGTTTTCTCTCCACTTAAAGATCATTATCCTGTATTACCAGATATCCAATGTCTGAAAACCATTTTTTTCACTATATTTAATCTGTTTTATTAGTTGTGTTTTCTAGGAGGACGATAAAGCCAGTCTTTTGTTCTCTATTTTGCGAGGGCATAGAAATAACTGCAGATTTTTTTTTCTGTCTAAATACTAAATATAACAAATGTAATAGCCATAAGTTCATTAAATGAGAAGAATATTACTATCCACGTGGGTTTATTTTTATTTATAAATTTGTTTTATTTAGTAGTTTGTATCTCAGCTGCTAAGTACTTTTGGGAAAAATGGCATATCATATCATATGTCTATGCATATTAGATTTTATAAGCAAATACTATTGTGGATTCCAGCAAGCTGCAAGAAAGATATGAGAAAGTTCACAATCCATATATGAAACTGCTCATAAATATTTACTAACTACACTCTATGGTAGCAGTTATTTTGATAAGTGACTGAAATAAAAAGTACAAATAACCTAACTCCTGATAAAAAAAATCCATGAGATTATGAGATAACCAAGAATCCTCTCTCCCAAAATAAATATCTTTGTTTTCACAAAGTTGTTTCAGCAGTCTAACAAGCAAAAATATTATTTCTGATAAAAATTAGCATTGAATTTTAGTGATCGTTTTTAATTAATTTATATTTATGTTTATTTTGGCTCTTGATTTTAGAAGTTGTGTTGGTTTATGCCTCTGTATTTAAATTGATTAAAAATCCCTGTATTGTGCTTTTATTTTTATGGCATATCCTCTTCATCTTGATTTGCTCTGCTTTTTGCCATACCAAACATCTGTCTTTTTTCATTTTTTTCACTCTGCTGGCCATCTTTACATTCTGTTTTGTTTTTGTTTCTCAATGCTCTTTCTTGCTTTAACCTTGCGATTTCTTAATTAGCCTTTTTCTAAAGTCAAATATAACCTTTCCTTATTCTGCTTTGTTACTCTTATGACTAATGTGTTCTTAACTTTATCACAGCTTATTATAATTATTGTTTCACTCATTTAACCCCCTTAATAGTACAGGCACCTTAAATACCTTTACAGTACAAACTATGCACTTACCAGAGGTAACTCAATGTATCATTTTTCAATTAAGAGATGAGTAATGTATTTCTCTTGAGGGAGAAGTGTATGGGTAATATGCACTTTCCTATACCTTTTCAACATGTAAAATGGATAGTTTATTAGTGCATATTACCCATTCTCAGCACCATATAAAATTAAAATAAATGTCAACTACTAAAAATAAAAAATTAAAAAAATATAAATTTTAAGGGGCTCTATTTCTCATATTTCTCATATTTCTAAATAGTTATGTGACCTTCCTATTGAAAAATTAATCCCAGAGTCTTTCTGTAACAAAAATGAATTTGTATAGTAAATTGTGGTATCTTTGTAAGATACACAAATCACATATGTCTAACAAAAGGAAGGGAGATATATTATTAGCATAGGGTACAGTAAACAAAATGAAAGATAAGAATAAATCATCATGTTTGCAATAGGCAGAAAACTGTCAGTTCCAGCAGTTTTCAGTTATATGAATTGCTTGACATTGGTGACTGGGCATAGCTGCTGTAAGAAGTGAAGTTTCTTGGTCTCATCAGCACAGCATACAATTAGTCACCATCTAAAATCTTAGTGAATGAGTTCACCTGACAAATGTAAGTCATCTCTCTAACCCACTGTACCAGGAAAATGAGAGAAAAAGAAATTTACTTACAAAGGTCTTTTGGACTTCTATAGAAAGTATGGATTATGATTCCCCGCTCCAATAAGAAAAAGAAAAATTGAAGAAAGTTATTCCTGTTGAAGAAGGAGATATTTTCTGGTGACCAAAAATTACAAATATCCATTATCTTGAGTAACCTTAATAAAAGCATATCAATATAGAGAGAGTAAGAATATTTTTCAGGAATTAATATTTGTTTATTTTTGGAAATTGTCCTAAGTTTGACTAGGAAATGATGCAATTGCTATTGAAAGTGAGAAAAGAGACTTACTGTTTTAAAGTATGCATTTACTTAATTTGGTACAAGGGAAATTGCATGCACAATTTCCATCAATGCCCATTTATAATGTGATATTCTTATCTTGGTCCATAGGTCAAAATTGTTTTCTCAGTGGCAGTAAATAGTAGGTATTAAGAACACAGTTTCCTTTTTTTGCATTACAATTCTTAATACACATATATATATATACCACAATTTTTCTTATCTTTGTTTGTATATAAGGTATGTTGGCACCCAGTACAAGTCTTCATACATGTACTTTGTATAATGATGACCATCACATCTCCATATGATCAATGTTATCCCATAAAAACGAAGTAACAGCAATAAAGCTAGAGTCATTTCAAGTGGCAAAATGATGCTTCAAGTTCTATGTACAATAATGGGTAGTTTCCAGAAGGATCCATAAGTTCAAGCTGCTTACCACACACCTCACTCTTCCTTCTAGGTACCTCTGTATTGTTTTACTTCACCTGCTGTATCATAAGCTCCTTAAGCATAGAGTCCATGTGACATACAGCTTCACATGTTCAGAAGCAACGGAACATATTTCATGTATTTAAGAGAAAGAATGATGACAGTCCACTATTAGTTGTGAGATCTTGAGTCCTATCCTCTGTATGTTGGTTTCCTCATTTGTAAAATGCTGACAGCTACAGCCTCCAATGCTGAAGATTAAATGAGATCATATATATGAGGTACTTAGCACATGGCCTGACGCACTGAGTTCTCAATAAATGTCAGCCGTTTATTTTATTATCATGATTAACATTAACATTTCAATAAGTACATTAAGGTACGGGGTTTCCTTGCTGACCAAAAGTGCAGTGGTAAATGAGGGTTAGATATGATCAATAAAGCTAGAGTCATTTCAACTGGCAAAAAACCAAACAAACAAAAAAAACACAAAAAACAACAAACAAACAAAAAAACAAACCAGTTCCTATGATACCTTCAACTAAAATTCTCCATTTACAGTTAATATGACTGGAAGTGGTTTTTTTTTTAAGTCTCAGTACTTTGATTTCTTCCTTTGTAAAATTAGAGATGATAATAGCGCCTGCCTTTACTAAATTCTCCTGCTGAGTAACATATTACCACAACTTTATCAATTGAAAACATTACCTTTTGTCTATTTCATAGTTTCTGTAGGTATGGAATCTGGATGAGAGGTACCTGAGTCCTCTGTTCATTGTTTCATAAGGCTTAAAGGATGGCATCAGTGAGGTTAGAATCTCCTTTGAAGCAGGAGAATGTGTTCCAAGCTCACTAGTTATTGGCAGGGTTTAGTTCCTTGGTTCTGTAGCACTGGGATCCTTTTTCTTGCTGTCAACCAGGAGCTGCTCTTAGCTCCAAAAAGCTGTTGCCATGGGTCCTCTCCACAACATGACGCTGAACTTCTTCAAGTTCAGTGGTACAATCTCTTTTTACTTTACATCTTTCAGATCTGTTGAAGTGAAGTTTGATACAATCAGAGGCGTGACAATTCCATCATTTTCACTAGGAGTGCTTTTCCATTGTATACTCTTGATTCCACTTACACTCAGAGGAGAAGAACTATACAGGAAATGTACCCCATGGGATGGATATCTTGAGGGCCATCTTAAAATTCTACCTATCACAATGTCATGGAATAGTTAGGCAGGTTAAAAAGGTAACACATGTAAAATAAAATGTATAGCAACTCACTAAAATAAAATGTATAGGTTAGTCACTTTTAGCCATTTTGCCCTCAACTATTTCTTCCAGTCTACTTTCTTTGACATTCTGAGATTATTATTTGTCTGATCACACTTCAATTTCTGTTTTCCATATCTTTTAGCTTTTCTTTTACATTTTGTTTCTTCTCTACCCCCCACCCCAACTCTTTATTTCTCTTCAGTCTTGTCTTCCAGTATGTTAATTTGTTATATTCATATATCAATTCATTCTATTCTTTGTTGTAAAATATTTTTGTCTTTTCTTCTGTATTTCTCATATTTTCCCTTATGTTTCTTAGTAGGTTTATGAGGATAACTTAAAATTCTTGGGAAAATTCTTGGTCCTAGGGAGACCGGTACTCTGAAAAGTAGAAGTAGAAGGCTCCAGTAAAACCCAGTGATTCAGCTGTTAGATGGGATGGGATGTAAAAAAAATCCCCAAAATATATTTTCAGAGCACTGAAATTTGAAAGCTGTAACTTTCAAACTTATAGTTCAACTCAGGCATAGTTTCACTCTAGAATTTTTTTGTCCATCTATCTTTCTTAATCTTTGCCTTTAGATGTTGAATAACATTTCAGAGAACATGCTTTATTTCAATACATTATAAGCATATAGAAGATACTCAGTACTGGTTGCCACGTATTAACAGGGACATTGACAAATTGAAATGCATCCAGAAAAGGTAAACTGTATCAGGGAATAATATCATAAGAAGATTGACGAAATTAGAATTTTTACGTAGAATAGAGTTTTAATTCTTTATATGTATCTGTAGAGAGTGGGATCAAAGTTAGCCAATAGATATTATTGAGAAATAGATTGCAATCTGAGATAGAATTTCTAGTGGATAGAGCTGTCCAAAAGAATGACAGGTTTAATAAAGAGCTCTGCCTTAAAAATGTTTGAGTACAGGTTTTATTACAGCCAGAAATATTGTAGAGATGACATATGGTAATTATTAGAATACTTATGAAACCTGTTATGCATTTGGTTGGTGAGTTTTCTTGTTAGAGACTTTGGAGTTACTGTCACTTTCTAACTTTGTTTTAAGTAGGCAATAGATTTTTGAAAAAGTCAGAGCTGATGATATAGAGTTTAAATGCTATTTGTATGTAAAACAGTCATTTAAGCTTCTTTTGGAAACTGGTGGATTGTATATTAAAATATTAAGGTATTAATGAATATTAGAATTACACATATAGGGGCTGGGTTGTGTCTTAGCAGTAGAGTGCTCACCTAGCACTTGTGAGGCAGTTCGGTCCTCAACACCACATAAAAATAAACAAACAAATAATAAATAAATATATTGTGTCCAAAAAGTAAATAAATATTATAAAAAATTACACATATAATATGTATGTATGCAAAAATATTAAAATTTTATGTATTCTAGCTTTATAGTTAGGGAAATCAAAAATAGGTGGAAAATTGTTTAACATAGTCTGTTCATACAGTAAAGATCTTGACTTAAATTAAATTTTAGTTGTAAGAATAGTTTTTTTTAATAAAATAGATTTTATCAAAGCTGTGCTATCAACTATATTTTCACTTCTTACTTGCCTCCTGTCTTTTTCATCAAAAATACCTTTAAATTTTTTATTTTATTTTTATGAATTAATATTAAAAAATATTTCAGTGTCAACTACATTTTATACAGGCAGTTTTTAGGGTATAAAAACTGCATGTGGGTGAAGTTTGTAATGATCACTGCTAAATTGAAAGGGTGAAGTTTGTTTTTTTATTCTAATAGCATTGCTCTTCAAAAATCTACTGGCTCTTTTTTTTTTCATGTTTGTGAAGACTAAGCAATAAACATTTTAGTTGAATTTTTACTTTTTCTAAGTGTCATACTAAGTTTTTTATGACTGAATTGTGATTTTTTTCTTTTAGTTCCCGTTCCTGAGTTATATATGTTATAATTGTTCAGTTCCTATAAATCCATCAGCTTTATCCTTACTAATGGAGGTCTAGAAATCAAGAAAAGGGTTGTGTTTCATGTCAAATACATAATGTGTCTACTGGAGTAGGCAATTTAAGTAGGTGACTATTTTTACATAGTTTATTTAGTCATGGAGACTTTAATTTAGTTATGGAGATCCTCTGCCATTTTAATATAATTTTTCACTCAAACCTCTTTTTTTTGAAAGCTGTTTTAATTTCATGAAAATAATTTTAATTTGAAGCAAATTTTCTTCATTGTCCTCTATAAAGATTTTTATATAGCCAGAACTGGATATTGAAATATTCTTAACAAATTTTAGTGACTATGAAACCCATAGCAGTGCTATAATAATAAATGTGCCAATAATCTGGTAATTAGATAGGAAAAAAATTCTTTTTCTTTTGGAGTGCTGGGAATCATGCTACTGAATTGATTATCATGAGTTTTTAAAGTGAGATTTTATTTTGGTAACACTCTTTATGACTTATAATGCCATGCAAGTGAATCTTAACAATAAAAAAATATATATATTACTATAGCTGCTATGCTAATAACTTTAAAATCTGAAAGTGCATTGAACTTAAGTACTTTGTATTCCCCAACAATAGTGCTGCTCATCAACATTTATACATCACAGTTTAAATTAAATTTAATTAGATTGGATCTAAATTACCTGTTTCTGAGAAAATGAGATTTGGTAATTCACTATTAAGTCAATCTGCAAACTGATGTCATAATTTAGATTTGATTTTTTATGATCCTAAGAATCTTTCTTTAATTTGCAATTCTGATTTTCACTCTAGACTAGTGAAATCCCCTTGCTAATAATGGTTAAGTTATGCAGAAGAAAATAGACAACTGAATCTTAATGCTGATGTCTGTACACTTTTATCATGAATGTATTAGCAGTTTGAACATAGACAATGAATCATTTGAACACAAAATAAAATTGTACACTATTGGTTAAGAAGTTAATTAAGTAAAGACATAGTTTATCATATGTATATTGTTTGAAATTTTCAGTAAGGGTTATCATTAAATTTGGGGCTAATGCTCTTATATCTTTTTTATATGACTCCATCACTCATTAGTTACAATAACTAGTTGTAACTAATAAATATATTATTATTAATTATTGTTGTTTTTTCTATTTTTCAAATTTTAATAAGCTGAAGGAATTTATCATATATATTTTTAAATATGCTTTTTCATTTTCTTTTAAACTTTAAATCTTTTTTATGTTATAAGTTTAAAAACTAGTAGTAAAAGTTACATTAACTACGCTTATTGATATATATAAATATCATTAATAGATAAGCAGTACTTACATAGGTAGAAAGAGATGAAATTTAGTGAAGCTTCAAGATAAGACTGGATTTATTAGGTATAAACGTTCTGGAGATTCAGAGAAGGAAGACAACTCGAGTTTAAATTGTAAGGGCCGAGTTGAGCAGTATAAAGAGATCATATTGCTCACAAAGTTGAAAATTTTGGGGCTGGATTGTGACTCAGCAGTAGAGCATTTGCCTAACACATACAAGGTGCTGGGGTTTGATCCTCAGCACCATATAAACATAAATAAATAAAATAAAGGTATTGTGTTCAACTACAATTTTTAAAAAGTTGAAAATTTTATATCTGGCTTTACAGAAAATGTTAGTTGACTCCTTATCTAAAATACCATTATCTAATGCCATTCTTCTTCTTTTTTTAAAATAAGTATGTCCCAACTATTTTTTTAAACTTTATTTTGTTTATTTATTTTATGTGGTGTGAGGGTCAAACCTAGTGCTTCACATGTGCAAGGCAAGTGCTCTACCACTGAGTCACAACCTCAACCCCAACCCCTCTAATGCCATTTTTTATTAGCAATGTTTGAATTAGGTAAGATTGCATAAGTGTAAAATTTGTTTTCTAAAGAAAATGTCTTATGAAGAATATTTTCAAAAAAAGTGTTTCATGAAGAATGTTTTCAATTTTTCCATTTGAAAAAATTGTTTTCTAAGAATTTCCATTTCATAATTAAAAAATAAATTAAATTTTGGCAAAAGATTAATATATTACATTTTGAATTCAAATGTGAGCTTCTGCATACCTTTGAAAATTTATCAATGGCCATGATCTGTGATGACAGTTTCTTTAAAAGAGTGGATCAATGAGATGTTAATATACCATGACAGCATATAGCATGTATTTCAGCTGTCAACAGTTGATAAATAAACTTGATACTTAAGATTGTACTTACATTCTGGAGTCTTGGTTTATGTTGTTATATAATATTACTGGATTCCATAAATAAAAATTCAGTGGAAAAGCAAGTTACTTAACCATGTTAACTTCCAGTAAGGGAATAGCTGCATCTTATGAGTCAGATATGTGATTTATTTCACATGCCTTCATAAATCAGCAATAATCTAGAAAATGAAAGTCTACTTTTTGAATCAAATATATGAAAACACTTGGCTTTTAAAAAATTTTCATATTGGTACCAGGGATTGAACCCAGGGGCTCTTAACTACTGAGCTACATCCATAGCCCTTTTTAATATTTTATGTAGAGAAAGGGTCTTACTGAGTTGCTTAGGGCCTTGCTAATGTGCTGAGGCTGGCTTTAAACTCACAGTCCTCCAGCCTCAGCCACCCAGGCTGCTGGGATTACAGGTGTGCACCACTGCACCAGAGACATCTTGCTTGAATTTTTAAGCAATTTTAGGAAATTACAATGATATTGTTTCATAATTATTAGAGATAAAACTAATGTAAGTTATCACTGCTTATTTTTTAGTTTATTTTTTGTTCTTTTAATTCTCAGAATACCTTTTTTTTCTGGTTACTTAGTGCAATTAACTTTGGCTTATCACCAAATATACTTAAGATAAATTGATATAACAGTAACATGGAAAATTAATACAAATACCCATATACCACATTAATTATGGTACAATTAGAGTCCTATTTTTACATATTGTAACTTGGATGTGTTATTATTTTAGATTTATCAATTTTATCACACTTCATTTTCATGAAATCTTCTTGGTAGAATAAATTATAAAGCCTATTTCAGGGGCTGGAGATGTGGCTCAAGTGGTAGCGCGCTCGTCTGGCATGCGTGCGGCCCGGGTTCGATCCTCAGCACCACATACCAACAAAGATGTTGTGTCTGCCGATAACTAAAAAAATAAATAAATATTAAAAAAAAAAAGCCTATTTCATGTTTATGTTGTTTCAGTTTAGCTAGTTGGAATTGTATCTTACAGCTTAATACAAATATTATTAATTATACATCAGCCTATTCCTTATTTTTTATTTTGAAGCATTTTATATACTAGGTCAATTTTTGTGGAATTTGAATAAATAAAAGTAAATATTTATGTTTTTGTTGACAAACTAAAAAGTAACGATATCACATTTCCTCATGTCTACAGATGGTGAGAAATTGTATTCCTGTTGTCAAGATATAGAGCTTTGTATATATCCATAAGATGTATCTTATTTAAACATTTGTTTAGGGTTTGGGTGTCTTCTGATTTATTTTTGCAACCCCAGTCTGTCTTTACTAAGAATGTTTTGTTAACTTCTCCTTTAATAGCATCTTCTATGTTTTCTTCCTCCCATAGGTTTTTGTTTCATAAAGTGTTAATGCTTTGTCAGCAATAGTACAAATTACAATAGTGTACATTTGTATGTACACTGTATAAACATTTTATCTTTTTTAAAATGAAAGGGTGGTGAACTTTGCTTAAATGGTTTTTCTGCTTCTTAGGAAATGATCACATGCTTTTTTTCCTCTTCATCTGTTAATGTGGTGTATCATATTTTATTGATTTTTGTATGTTGAGCCATCAGTGCACCCCAAGGATAAATTCTGGTTGATCTTGGTCTGTTATCTTTTTAATGTATTTTCAAATATAATTTATTGGTATTTGTTGAAGATTTTCCCATTTATGTTAATCCCGGATATTGGCCTGAAATTTTCTTATAGTGCATTTGGCCAGCTTTGATACTATGGTCATGCTGGTTTTATAAATGTTTCTTAAGTATTCCCTTCTCTGATTTTTGAAGAGAAGGATTACTATTAATTCTTTAAATATTTGGTAGAATTTACCAGTAAAGCCATCTGGTCCTAGACTTTTGTTTAATGGGAGGTATTTCATTTCTCATTTAATCTCCTTAATTCTTATAGGTTTGTTCCTAGTTTTTATTTCTTCATAATGCAAAATTGGTAGGATTTATGTTTCTGGGAATTTACCTTCTAGGCTAACTTGTTGGTATACAATTGTTCTGAATAGTCTCATGATCTATGTTTTTCTGTCATATCAATTATAATTAGCTTCTCTTTTGTATCTGGTTTTATGTTTTTGAATCTTTTTTCATAGTCTTGTAGAGTTTATCAGTTTCATTTATCTTTTCAAAAAAACTATCTCTTAGTTTCATAGAACTTTTCCATTCTCATTTAGTTTTGCTCTGATCTTTGTTATTTCCTTACTTATTCTAAATTTGGGGTTAGCATCTTCCTTTCCCCCCCCCAGGTTTCTTCAAATGTAAAGTAAGGTTATTTATTTGAGATCATTCTTCTTTTTTTAAAAACAAAGGCATTTATTACTATAAGCTCCTTCTTAGAATTGCTTTTGCTGTATCCCATAAGCTTTGATATGTTGGTTTTCATTTTCATTTGTCTTCAGATATTTTTAAATTTCACTTTTGACTTCTTTTTTACTCATTGGATGTCCAGAATGTTTTGTCGTGGCTAGAGTGCACTTGCCTAGCATGTATCAGGCTATAAGTTCAATCCAACAATGATATAAAACTAGAATCCAATAACTGTAAAAAATTTGAAAGCTATATAAATATGTGGAAATTCAACAAAACATTCTGGACATCCAATGAGTAAAAAAGAAGTCAAAAGTGTCTCTAAATAAAATATTAAAAAGGGCTGGGGATGTGGCTGAGTCATTAAACACCCCTTATTTCAATCCCTGGTACCCAAACCAAAGCTAAACAAAAAAAAATTAAAACAAAATTATCCTTTTAAAACTATTCATTGGTGAGCCAATCAGCTGGAAGTTTGCTGGGGCCCCTTTGGCTGTGGCTCTCAACAATTCATAATTCCTAAATTTTTGAAACTAACCTTAAAAGCTCCTTGTATAAATATGTCATATTTTTCACGGAAATGATCACAGAGTCAAAATGAAAAATACTTACTTTGTTTTTAATTTAAAATGGATTTTAAATTTATTTTTAATAATGTTAATTTTTTATTCTGATTTGTTATATATTATATGATTCCACTTATATCACACATATAGAGAACAATTTTTCATGTCTCTGGTTTTTAAAAACTGATTTTTAAAAATTTATTTTTATTTTTTTGTAGAAAATCTTGTTCTAATCATGGTATTGGTCAATACAAATCTTTCTTATTAGATATTTATAGATTTTAGAGTTAGAAATAGTCCATATCCTGAGAATATATCCTCAGGGTAACTACATATTTAGCATTTTGTTGTTATTGATTTGTCCCACTGGTAGTGGGACAAATGTAGTTAGCTAAATAACCATTCTTTTTTTAAAAAAATTATGTCTTTATAGAGTTAAACATTTTTTTCTGTTTTTTAATTAATTTATTTATTCTAGTTTGTTATATATGTTAGTAGAAAGCATTTCAATTCATAGCACGCATACAGCACACAATTTTTCATGTCTCTGGTTATACACAAAGTAGAGTCACACCATTCCTGTCTTCATACATATACTTAGGCTATCATTTCACTGTCTTTTCTACCCCTATTCCCCCTCCCCTTTCCCTTCTTCCCCTTTGCCACATCTAAATTTCCTCCATTTCTCCCATGCTCCCCACCCATTCCCATTATGGGTCACCATCCACATATCAGAGAAAACATTGGGCCTTTGTTTTTTTTTGGGATTGGCTTACTTTACTTAGCATAATATTCTCCAACTCAATCCATTTACCTGCAAATGCCATGATTTTATTCTCTTATAATGCTGAGTAATATCCGATCGTATATATCTATATCACATTATTTTTAATTCATTCATCTACTGAAGGCATCTAGGTTGGTTCCACAATTTAGCTATTGTGAGTCATGCTGCTATAAACATTGATGTGGCTATGTCTCTGCAGTAGGCTGTTTTTAAGTCCTTAGAGTATAAATATAGGAGTGGGATAACTGGGTCAAATGATGGTTCCATTCCAAGTTTTCCAAGGAATCTCCATAACTGCTTTCCAGATTGGTTGCACCAATTTCCAATCCCACCAGCAATGGGCAATGTATGAGTGTGCCTTTTCCCCCACATCCTTGCCAACACTTATTTTTGTTTGTATTCTTAATAGCTGCCATTCTGACTGGAGTGAGAAATCACAGAGTAGTTTTTGCTTTTCTCTAATTGCTAGAGAGTTGAACATTTTTTCATAAATTTGTTGATTGTATATCATCTTTTGCAAAGTGTCTATTCAGGTCCTTGACCCATTTATTGATTGGGTTATTTGGGTTTTTTTTTTGTGTTAAGATTTTTGAGTTCTTTATATACCCTAGAGATTAGTGCTCTATCTGATGTGCGTGTGGTAAAAATATGCTCCCATTCTGTAGGCTCTCTATTCACCTCACTGATTGTTTCTTTTGCTGAGAAGAAGCTTTTTAGTTTGAATCCATCCCATTTATTGATTCTTGATTTTATTTCTTGAGCTATAGCAGTCTTGTTAAGGAAGTCACGGCCTAATCCAACATGATGAAGATTTGGTCCTACTTTTTCTTGATTTATGCATAGGATCTTTGGTCTAATTCCTAGGTCCTTGATCCACTTTGAGTTAAGTTTGTCATGGTGAGAGATAAGGTTTTAATTTCATTTTGCTGAATATGCATTTCCAGTTTTCCCAGCACTGCTTGTTGAATAGGCTATCTTTTCTCCAATGTTTTTGATGCCTTTGTCTAATATGAGATAACTGTATTTGTGTGGGTTTGTCTCTGTGTCCTCTATTCTGTATTATTGGTCTATGAGTCTATTTTGGTGCCAATACCATGCTATTTTTGTTACTATATCTTTGTAGTATAGTTTGAGGTCTAGTATAGTGATGCCACCAGCTTCACTCTTCTTGCTAAGGATTGTTTTGGCTATTCTGGGTCTCTTAAATTTCCAGATGAAGTTCATGAGTGCTTTTTCTATTTCTATGAGGAATGTCATTGGGATTCTGATTGGGATTGCATTAAATCTGTATAGTGCTTTTGTTAGTATGGTCAATTTGACAATATTAATTCTGCCTATCCAAAAACAAGATAGATCTTCCCATTTTCTAAGGTCTTTTAAAATTCTTTCTTTAGCATTCTGTAGTTTTCATTGTAGAGGTCTTTTACTTCTTTCATTATGTTGATTCCCAAGTATTTAATTTTTTTTAGGCTATTGTAAATGAGGTAGTTTTTCTTTTAGAGGTTTTCTCACTGATATACAGAAATGTCTTTGATTTTTAAGTGTTGATTTTGTATCCTGCTACTTTGCTGAATTTATTTATTAGTTCTAGAAGTTTTCTGGTGGAACTTGTTGGCTCTTCTAGGTATAGAATCATATCGTCAGCAAATAGTGCTAATTTAATTTCTTTTTTCCTATGCATATCTTTTAATTTCTTTCATCTCTAATTGCTCTGGGTAGACTTTCAAGAACTATGTTAAATAGAAGTGATAAAAGAGTGCATCCCTGTCTTGTTCCAGTTTTTAGAGGGAATGCTTTCAATTTATTTCCATTTAGAATGATGTTGGACTGGGGGTTAGCATAGACCTCTATGATGTTGAGATATGTTCCTGTTATCCCTAGTTTTTCTAATGCTTTGAAAAGGAAGGGGTGCTGTGTTTTGTCAAATCCCTTTTCTGCATATATTAAGATGATCATATGATTCTTATCTTTAAGTCTGTTGATGTGATGAATTACATTTATTCATTTCCATATATCAAACCAATCTTGCATCTCTGAGATGAACCCCACTTGATTGTGGTGCACTATTTTTTGATATGTTTTTGTATTTGATTTGCCAGAATTTTATTGAGAACTTTTTGTATATATGTTCATTAATATATTTGTCTCAAGTTTTCTTTGATGTGTCTTTGTCTGATTTTAGAATCTGGGTGATGTTGGCCTCATAGAATGAGTTGGGAAGTGCTGCCTCTTTTTCAATTTCCTGAAATAAATTTAAGAGTATTGATATTATTTCTTCTTTAAAGGTCTGGTAGAACTCAGCTGTGTGGCTGTGTATCCATCCGTTCTGGGCTTTTCTTGGTTGGTAGGCTTCTGATAGCATCTTCTATTTCATCAGTTGAAATTGATCTGTTTAAATTGTGTATATCCTCCTGATTCCATTTGGGCAAATCATATGACTCTAGAAATTTGTCAATGTCTTTGATAGTTTCTATTTATTGAAGTACAAGTTTTCAAAACAATTTCTAATTATCTTCTGTGTTTCTGTAGTGTCTGTCGTGATATTTCCTTTTTTATCATGTGTGTTAGTAATTCATGTTTTCTCTCTCCTTCTCTTCATTAGCATGGTAAGCATTTATCACTTTTATTTATTTTTGTCAAGGAACCAACTTTTTGTTCTTTCAGTTTTTTTAGTTGTTTCTTTTGTTTCAATTTCATTGATTTCATCTCTGATTTTAATTACTTTCTGTCTTCTTCTGCTTTTTGTGTTGATTTGTTCTTCTTTTTCTAGGGCTTTGAGATGTAATGTTAGGTCATTTATTTGTTGACTTTTTCTTCTTTAAAGGAATGAACTCCATTAATGAACCTTCCTCTTAGAACTGCCTTCATAGTGTCCCAGAGATTTTTATATGTTGTATCAATGTTCTCATTTACCTCTTTTATTTCTCATTCCTTTTTTTTTTATTTAATTGAATTTATTTTTTAAAAATACACAACTGCGGAATGCATTACAATTCTTATTACACATATAGAGCACAGTTTTTCATATCTTTGCATATAAAGTATGTTCATGCCAATTCATGTCTTTATACATGTACTTTGTGGTTTTTTTTTGTATTACAATTCTTATTACACCTACATACCACAATTTTACATATATCTGTTTGCTTATAAAGTATGAATTTGTTAATCTCCTTCTTGATGTCTTTTGCAACCCCATTGTTCATTCAATAGGTATTATTGTAAATTTTATTTTTCATTTTATCATCTATTTTTAATTTTATTCCATAATGATCTAATAGAATCTCAACTTTTTTATATTTGCTAAGAGTTGCTTTGAGACATAATATATGGTCTGTTTTAGAGAAGGATCCATGTGCTGCTGAGAAGAATGAAATATTCTATATATGTCAGTTAAGTCTATGTTATTGATTGAATTATTGAGTTTTACAGTTGCTTTCTTCAGTTTTTGTCTGGAAAATCTATCCTGTGGTGAGAGAGGTGTGTTAAAGTCACCCAGAATTATCATGTTGTTGTCTATTTAATAGACTCTGGAAGTTGAGAAAAGTTTGTTTGATGAACATAGATGCTCCATTGTTTCGGGCATATATATTTATTATTGTTATGTCTTGTTGGTATACGGTTCCCTTGAGCAGTATGAAATGTTCTTTTGTGTCCCTTTTGATTACCTTTAACTTAACGTCCACTTTATTTGATATGAAGATGGAAACCCATGCTTATTTCTGCAGTCCTTGTGAGTGGTATGTTTTTTCCCAACTTTTCACCTTTAGTCTGTGTATGTCATTTCTTATGAGATAAATCTCTTGGAGGCAGCATATTTTGGTTCTTTTTTTTAAAATTCAATCTGCCAGTCTATGTCTTATGGTGAGCTTAAGCCATTAGCATTCAGTGTTATTATTGAGACATCACTTGTATTCCCAGCCATTTTTGTTTATTTTTGGTATTTTAACTTGACTTGGTTTCTTCTTTGATTAGTTTTTTCTTTAGTGTGATACTTTCTTCTGCTGTTTTTCATTGTTGTTTTTCATTTCCTCCTCATGGAAAATTGTGCCAATGATGTTCTGTAGTGCAAGCTTTCTAGTTTTAAATTCTTTTAAATTTTGTTTATCATGGATTTTTAAAATTTCAATATCAAATCTAAAGATTAATTTTGCTGGATATAAGATTCTTGGTTGACATCATTTTCTTTTAGAGCTCGATATATGTTGTTCTAGGATCTTCTAGATTTCAGGGTCTGGGTTGAAAAATCAGCATTTATCCTAATTGGTTTCCCCCTATATGTAATCTGTTTCCTTTCTCTTGTGGCTTTTAAAATTCTCATTCTGTTTGCTAGGCATTTTTATTATAATGTCTTGGTGTGGATCTGTATGGTTTTGTATACTTGGTGTCCTGTAAGCATCTTGTATTTGGTTTTTCAATTTATTCTTCATGTTTGGAATATTTTCTGATATTATTTCATTGAATAAAGTGTTCATTCCTTTCATTGAGAATTCTGTGCCTTCCTGTATCCCAGTAATTCTTAAATTTGGTCTTTTCATGCTATCCCTTATTTCTTGAATGTTCTGCTCTGTGTGGAAAATATTCTTTTCAAGATTATTTTGTCTTCATTGTCTGAGGTTCTGTCTTCCAAGTGGTGTAATCTATTGGTGGTGCTTACAATCGAGCTTGTAATTTGGTTTATTGTTTAATTTTAAGGATTTCTGTTTTTTTTTCAGAACCTCTATTTCCATATTGAAGTAATATTTTGCTTCCCGTGTTTGTTTCTATAGCTCTTTGTCAAAATGATCTTTTGCTTCCTATATTTGCTCTCTTATATCGTTCTTTAATTCACATAACACTTTAATTATGTACATCCTGAACTCCTTCTCTTGTAATTTCTTCTGTTGTGCTGGCCATGAATTCTAATAATATAGTATCTTCATTTGTTTGGGGCACTTTCTTCTCTTGTTTTTTTTTTTTTTTATGTTGTTCATGTGTCTTCCCTTCTAGCACTGCAGATTTGAGCCATTATAGTGCCCCTGCAGGGTTTCACTACCTCTCATTTGAGGGGAAGATCAGTGTTAACAGATCCCAACACAGAGCATATACATCCTTAAGCCAAATAGTTGCTATTAAGATATTTACAGCTTGGTCGGTTCAGTATTATCTACAATATAAACAGTAAGTTTGCAAAAGGGTTTACAGTTTCTGATGGTGAACAAAGAACCAGTAGTGAGGTGTAGGATGAGATGCTGAGGGGGTAGGAGGTGAGGGTATAGAATTACTAGATCTTAGGAAGTATGAAAGAGAAATCTAAAGAAGATTCTTAGTAGCAGGAGAAGAAAGAGGAAGTGATTTGGGGTAGACAAGTGTAAAGACAGTAGAATACATAAAACAAACACACATAAATATTAAGAAAAATAAAAAAATATAAAGGTAAGAGAAAAAAGAATATACAACCCAAGTGTAATATACTATCTAGACATCCCAGTCTTAATTCATGCAAAGTACTTGGTTTCACATACGTTGAAGATGTGAGGGCCGGGAAATAAAGAGGGAGGGGAAAAAAATCTCAGAGGAAGAAACAAGGATTGTTTTGGCTGGAGATCAGTATCTTTCCTGATTCCCGTCTCATCCCATAGGAGGGATTGCCTGTTGTTTGCTGGTATCTTCTTCCTCAGGATGGTGAAGTTTACCAGAGTGGGGGGGGGGGTTTCTTCTTGAGTACAGGGCACCTGGAATTGGGGTATGGCATTCACAGGTCCTGATTGGAACTGCCCCCCAAGGATCTCCTTTGGGTCCTACTCCTGTGATGTGGGCACATGATCTTATCTCCTTATCTCACCTGTAGACCTCACAGTTCCTGGTCTCTAAATTAGTCTCTAAACTGTTTCTCACTCATTCTCTCCCTTTCTACTTCCTAATGGGGACCTTCCTCTCCAGAGGTCTTTTGAATTGTGCTCTGGGGCCTGCGCACCCACCTTGAAGAGCTGTTTTGTATTGGGCAGTCACTATGCCGGGATAGTGGCTGCCGGGGGAATTGTCAGTACCTGCCAAGCCTGTCTTCCAAACTGGGAGTTGCCCCAACTAAAGATGGTGACGAAATTGACCCAAGATGGAGGCAGCTGCTTTCAGAAATGGGGAATTGAGTCAGATGGTGGGGATGGGCAATGGCTTTGGGCGATATGTTCAGAGATGCAGCTCTGTGGCATTCAGTACTATGGCTGTCAGCTATCTTCAGAGTCTGTGCCATGTTCTTGGGTTCAGGCAGGCTACTGCACATAAGGGACTATGGCAGTGGCTGCAGAGTCCCAAGATGGAGGCAACTAGGGGAGCCCCACGTTGGTAGATGGGGTTCCATACGGGAGTGGCGGCTGGATTTCCTGTGCGTAGGTAGTGGCTGGTGTCCTGCCAGTGAATGGTGCCCCGGATATCTGTGCAGGTGGGCAGCCAGGAGTCCTGCGTGGGTGCTGATGCTGGTGGACCTGCTCAGACACCTGAGAGTCTATGTGTGCAAGTAGTTGGGAGCCCTGCTCTGATGCTGAGTTCTGGATTCCTGCATGGGAACAGTGGTTGTGATTCCGCTGAGGGGGTACTGTATTACTGGAAGAGAAGCAGTAGTTTATTACTTGAATCCCAGGTCACAGAGGCACACAGAATGATGCCTTCCTCTAGCCTGCCATCTTGGATCTTTCCTAAAAAACCATTCTTTTAAGGCAATCTCATTTGTTTTTCATAGGCAAAGAAATAATGCTTCAGGTAGTGCCACTTAATTTAAACCAGAAGATTGAAATCTGATCTCATTCACCTTCTGAAAGAAGTTGCTAGAAACAACATAGTTTAGAGTGTTCATTGCTGAAATTAAGAAACTGAGGTACAAAATATATTTTTAATATTTTACTTATAGTACAGCTAGAATTGTAACAAAACAGAAACATATACATGTATATGAAAATGTATGTTTCCCAATGCTTTGAATTCTATAATAAATATCAATTTTATTAGGAAAAATCAGTTTACGATCTGAAGTTGGAAAGTAATTTTGTAATTTATTTGAATTATTTGTGTAAGAGATTCAGATAAATATAAATTTTTAATATTTCTCTCAATAGCATCTGTATCTTAGTAACAGCATATGAAACTCTGATAATATTCTTAGTGTTAAGTTTGCTATGGAATTTATTCATTGATTCAGCAAACTTTTCTCTTAAAAAATTTTTTAGGTTGTAAATAGACACAGTACATTTATTTTATTTGTTTATATTTATGTGTTGCTGAGGATCAAACCCAGTGCCTCACACATGCTAGGCAAGTGTTCTACCACTAAACCACAACCCCAGCTCTAATGAACTGTTTTCTATGTGCAATGTTCCAAATACTGTTCTAACTGTTGGGATAAGTGCAATAAACAATATGAATAAATTCACTCTTTTCAAAGAGCCTACATTTTACTGGGAAAAGATAGTCTAATGACCACCCAGTAAAATAATTTCAAGTTACAGTATTAAAGAAAATGTTCACACAATAGTTTAGAGTAAGGAGAAGGACTACTTTTGATGCATGTCTCTGAGAAGCCTGAGACCTGAGGTGAGACCTGGCTTATGAGGAGAAAACCCCGTAAAAACCAGTTCCAACCCCATCTAGAGTGGTCATCCCTTTGTATGCATTCCTCTTCCCCACAGGCCTCTGGTTTCATTGGAAGGGGTTTGGAGTTAGGGCATGCTACTCTCCATAAAGGAAAATTGAGCACAGCCAGATGTATTTTATACACTAAGGAATGATTTCTTGTCCCAACCACTTGCATAATGAAAGATAGGATATTTTTCCTTTCTTTATTTCATTAGCTCTTTTCAAGTTGCAAAACAAGATATAATTCATTATTATCACCATTAATTGTCTGCTCCTTCGACTAAGAACTTTTTTTCCCTGTCACTTAATCTAAGTACCTGGCATAGAATCCAGAATGAAGTAGATACTTAATAGAATATTTGATGAATGGATAAATTGACATACAATAAGAGAAATCTTGAAAAGTATCTTAGTCTGTTTTTCTTGGTATGACGGAATACCACAGACTTGGTAACATGTAAGGAAGAGGAATCCATTTCTTATAGTTCTGGAGGCTGGGAAGTCCAATACCAAAGTTCTGACATCTATTAAAGCCCTTCTTGTTGTGTTATAACGTAGTGGAGGATGTAATTAGTGAGTAGGAGGGAGCCTTGGAGCTTAGAAATGTCTCTCTTCTTATAAAGCCATTAATCCTATCATTTGGGCCCCATCTTCATTGCCTCTTCTAACTCTAACTCTAGCACCCAAAGGCTCCATCTCCTAATACTATAAACATGAATTTTAAGGAAAGCATTATCAGCTCAGTTTGAATGTGAAAAACACACTCAAACTATAGCAAAAGGAAATCTGATTGTCTGCTTGGTCTCGCTTGTCAGTTTTTCCAAATTACCCTTGAAATCTGTTTTTCATTTCTAGAATCAGTCCAGTCTTATTTATTTATTTACTTACTGACTTATTTTTCTGGTACTGAGGATTGAACCCAGATCTGCTTTATCAATGAACCACATCCCCAGTCCTCTCTGTTTTTTATTTTGAGATAGGGTCTTGCTAAGCTTCTTAGGATCTCACTAAGTTGCTGAGGCTGGCCTTGGACTTGCAGTCCTTCTGCTTCACCCTCCTGAGTTGCTGGAATTACATGTGTGCAGTACTATACCCCGCCCAGTCTTGGTTTTAGAGCCTGTGTCACAGTAGACTGTCTGCTTGGCCTTGCTTGGTTTGAGACAGGGTTTTCTCTAGATTATCTCCTGTGGAATTTCCTAAAGAGTCAAAAATGAAGACACATTTTGAAATATTTGCACAATTATTATAGTGTCGACTCTCCTGTTGAATACTCAGTGTGGAGCACTGTTCAGCCTATATGTGCTGAGTCTACATTTACTCATCAGCACTATTCTGTTAATAAATTGGTTCCTTTGGGGTATTCCTGGCTTCAGTTTTTAAGGCAATTTATATTTCAGTTACCATTTTTAACAGTGACCTCCCCTGTTAATTTTATCCTACCATTTTACTTACCCAGAAAGGTAAGATAATATTGTCTGTAACAGAAATTGGTTGAGGTCTTCAGTCCGATTTTTAGTGTGCAGATATTATATTGCAACTTAATTTGTGAGAAACTATCGTTTATGACAATTTGGAAAATAGTGTTAATTCAGAGGATTATATACCACCTAGTAATGGCATCTCAGTTTATAATCTAAACATAAGTTTAAATCAAAATAGCATTCATATCTCTCATCAAAACTTTTAAAGTTTTTAAACTGTATTGTTATTAGATACAATAATGCAATTAATTCAAGTTTTAGACTGTTTAGTGCTTTACTTTATGGTTATAACTTTTATAGCCTTCCTTGACTAAATATTCTTTGGGCAAATGAAGGAAATCATAGATATTTTCACATGTGTCTATGTTTTGCTTAATTACTTCAAATTGTGATTTTTGCTCTAAAATTCTTAGTTATATGGACCCACAAAAAACAAATATAACATAATGCAATTTTGTAGTACCAGCTTGGAATCATATGCTTTGCCCATTTAAATTTATTATAATACTGTTGGTTATTCCTACTACTTAGGCATCAGTTAAATGAAATTAATGTTGAATGATTTATATGTTAAAGACTAACAATTATTTTAGAGTGATAATACTAAGTTAAATTGACAGTGCACAAAGAAATTGATAGCAAGTCCATAATCTGAATATGTATTGTTTTTTTCCTAAAAATATTTCACTTTCTCTAAGATTTTCTGGTTGTGTTCCTCTACCCATTTATTTGGTTCTTCTTTCCTTTGCCTTTATTTACCCTGTATTGCTTAATTTTGATTATCATGTTGAGTAGTTTCTCTTCAATCTGGGGTATATCCTGAAATGAAGATATGATTGTTTGCTCCTGAAAATTCATGTGGTCTAACCCTTTTTAGAATTTTCCAAGGAACCCTGTACTCATCTGGTTTTAAATTAGGCAGAGATACTTCTCCTTTTTTCCTGTATTAAAATTGGCTCATGGGTTTCATGTGAATAGTGTTTGGACTTTTTGGATTTTCCTGTTATTTCCTCTTTTTCTTCCCACACAGACACTGGTATCATGTTACAACTTACGTCTGTGGTTTATGTACACCTTTCTGTGTTTTTGCATTTAAGGGACTAATTAATATGTCAGTTAATTTTTGTTGAAGTTATTGCCTATTTTTTTTAAATATCGCAGTCTGAATTTTTAAAAAATATTACAGTTGCTGTATCTTTTTAGGTGGGCATTCAGGAATGTTGAAAACTAGGCAAGCAGTATCACTGCCTACCTAGCACTCTGCCCCATGGATTGTATCTTTAAATTTTTCCATTGCTTCAGCTAGTTTTTGTCATATTTGTATTTAGTTTTAATTTAATTATATTTGAATCTGATAATATAACCTAGAAGACTACTATTTTTAAGTACTAGTTTACATTGTTTCATTTTTCTTTACATTCTATGGTTCAAAGAAAAGATTTTTTAAAAGCCTTTGTTCCATAGTATTCTGCTCTGATTCATACAGACTTCACTGGAAGTTCAGTATGTAGTTTGTATTTTCTCCTAGTCCCTATTCTCCATATTATCCTTTCAGATTAAAATCTCCAACACTTAATTGGAAGTACATCTATTTAATTTTGAAGTTCATATCGTCAGATATAATACTCATATTTCCAACTTCATCTTACTTAACAGACTAAATCGACCAGTGCTTTATTCTTGTGCCATTGCTCTTCCTTTACAATCTCAGCATAATGGTCTCCTGTTTTCCTCCTGGATAATTTTAAACATTTTAAAAATTTTAGTTCTAATAATGGGGGATACCCTTGAGCTTACTCTTAGACTTTATTTTTCTGTTGTCTAGCCTATTTTCTAAAAAATACCATACAGTTTCTCCTGTCTTTAAGAAATATCACCCTATATATTATTTTAAATGACATTTACCTTATTTTGACTTCCAAGTAATTAAAATTAACCTTTCCACTGTTCTCCAAACTAGTACTTAATAATTTATTTTTGAATATTTTATAGGTATCTCATATTTAACATATTCTAAACATGCTTTTCTTTCTTTATCTATTAAGTCATATGGACCTTCTCTTGTTTTCTGCTTCTTATTAAGTAGAATGTCATCTGCCCAGTTGCTCAGAGCAAACCTAATTATTCCTTCTGAGTCCTCCCTTTCATTCATCTGTCATATCATATTTTTCAGCATGTCTTCTCTCTCTCTAGACTAGGTCCCTAACTACTTATTCTTTTGTCACCATGACTACTTCTGTTATGCAAATTATTATCACCTCATATCTAGAAAAATCAAATATCCTCCTGTCTTAGCTCCTCACTTTCCTTTACTATCTATGTCTTTCCTACCCAGTGTGATTTCCTCTTGATAAATCATGTAACTCCATACCTCAAAACCTTCAGAGGTTCCTATTGCTCTTATAATATGTCGCAAACTCTATATCATGGCCAGGGACTAGGGGATTATTTCCCATTGCCAATCCATATGTATTTGCACCTACTCTGTCCCCTGAGCTCTTGTGACTTCCCTTTAGTTGTTTAAAATATGTATAGCCTAAGCATCATCTTTATTCTTTAGAAGCCTTTGCCAACATGTCTTTGTGATGGCTTTAAACATATTATTGGGATATGAGCTCATATGTCACCTCTGTAGTCCTGATCTAAATTAGCCACACAATTACTTCATCATATCACTTTGGTTTTTCCTTCAGAACACTTACTACTGTTGAAAATTATGATACCCACTTAACAAGTATACCTGGTTGTTTCTTTCTCCAGTTATTAGAAAGCAAGCTGCAGGAGAATAGAGACTTTATTTTATTTCTTTGAAATTAATTTTTGGTCTGCTTGATCAGATGAATTCCAAAAGAGATATACATCTTAAGAATTTCTTCTGTAACTTCGTGTCAAATTCTGTGTGTCCAGACATTGTATTTCTACTTATTTTGACTGTATTTTTGGTGCTTGTAGGTGTATTATTGTGAAACTTTTTTTTTGCCTAGGTATTGACTGAATTTCACTTCATTTTCAATATTTTGTTCTGTGTGTTTGTTGTTATTGTCTTTTTTAGTTTCTCAAATTTTATTATTTTAATATATACATTTCACAAACAAAAACCCTCTTAACATCATGCACAATTCCATAACAAAATGGTTCAACTTTATTAACATTTTTCAACTATTTACACTCTCTTCTATCAACAAAAGTGCACTTCAGTACAGCTTGACAAGATATACTTACCAACAATCTGTTTTGGGTTGATTTTGAAGTTGCCCATCAGTTATGTTTCCTTCCAATCTGGAATAATAATAAAGTAAACAGGACATGGAGATTAAATAGATTAGGCACCATCTTATTTTAGGAATCAAACACTGAAATAGAGCACTTTTTCCTCATCTCTTCCATAACCTCCAACTAAAATAGCTCAACAGGTGTTACCAGGAAACTAAATAGAAAAGCAAACTGGGGTTACCAGCCTAGGCATAGAACAGATTGCACTTAGTTTTGCACAACTAAATGAAAAATTTCAGCCAGTTAGTTTTTGTAGTCTAATAAGTTATGCATCAATCTGATAGTTTAGTGTTTTTTAAGTCTTTTATAATACTTTATATTTTAGATAAAATGTTTCACTGTTCTAGATAGATTTAGCACTGCAACCCAGAAAACAATTGATCTTCCTCATTTTAGAAAGCTATTTAATTTTCATGGTGTTATTACCTTGCATTGAAATCTGGGACAGATGTAGAGCTCATCTCTTTTGGTTTCAGGGATTAAAGTCCTCCTTTGTCACTTGTTCATTGTCTGAAATTGATTGTTTTATATATTTTCTTTATTTTTTAATTGTTTAAAGCAGGAGAGAAAAGTCATCTCTGTTAGTCTATTTTGATAAAAATGGAAATTCTGTTACATATATAAAAGATTTTCATAAAAGATTATTATAAGAAAATGACATTCCCTAGAAGAATAGTCAATACCTTAATTGTTCAGCTTCAACTATGTGAAACAACTTATATTGACCACCTCATTTATACATAATATAAAAATGTAATAAAGTGTATTATACCTATTTTATGCCATAAAAACATTTATAATATATATGTTTTTATGTATGCACATAAAACATATATACATATATACACACATATATGTGTATATGTATAAATGTGTGTGTGTGTAAAATATATATAGAAACTTATCAACTTGAGGTATTATNTTTGGGGTAGTGCTGCTGTGGATTGAGCCCAGGGCCTTGTGCATGCAAGGGAAGCCCTCTACCAACTGAGCTATATCCCCAGCCCTGCCATATATTCTTATACACATTAAATTTCTATTAATTCTATTTTTAATTCCGATTAATTATATATTTTATCCTCACATTATGTGATAGTTGCATTTATCATTACCATTACACATGGGAAAACTGAGATATGAGTAGATTACCTAGTTTTCTAAAATATACATGGCTAGTCAGTGAGCTATCTTTCAAAATTGGTTATCGTCTCTCTAGATGCGCCACTGTTGCCTAATACAGTCTATAATACCTCTTCAGGAGAAGTGTCACAGTGTAATCTCTATAATGTTAATTGAAATCAGGAACAGTTGTAGCTTTTTTGCTTATTTCACCTTTCACAATTATCTTTTGTTAATGTGATTTTAAAATTATATATTTTATACTTTGTTGGTGCGTAGCAAAATATTTGTATGTGAGTATGCCTTTTCCCTGGACAAGGGTATGGAGGGGAAAACCATTTTCTCAATTTCCTGTAATAAAGTTGAATTTTAGTTTCATTTCACAAGGAATTTTCAGTTGCATTAATTGAAAATGTGATTATTACTAGATGTAGAAACTCATTTGCATATTTTAGTTAAGCATATTTAATCTGTCATAGCATTTTACATAGAACTGTTAGCTCACATTCTTGAAATAATTTTATAACAGTTTTAACCACTCAATGTCATAGACTATGCAAAGACTATCATTAGTAGTTGAATATATTAGGCATTCTAGATAAAATTTTAATGCCAGCATATTTTTGATTTTTAATAAGGAGATCCAACTGTCTTAAAGACTTAGAAATATTGTATTTATAAATGCCATAAAACTTCACCTCAGGTTTTCAAGAAGAACTTGGATTCTGTAAGTTTCAAACTTTCTTTCGTTTTGATTTTTCAGATCGCATTCTCACAACACAATACAATCATGGATCTTGTGCAGTTTTTTGTCACGTTCTTCAGGTAATTTGCTTTTACTGACTGAATTTGTCAATATGTTAGATAATTTATCAATTATCAAACTTTAAAATATATACTATATTCTGAATAAGTATATAAATAAATCCTTACCATAGAGCAGGGGGAACATACTTCAAATATATACTTGTGCAGGATTATTTTAATGTTATACTACTAAATGGCTAATGGATTCCATGAAACTAGGATAACTTTGTGTTCCTGTCACATAAATAGTTAAATCATGCTTTAATTAATGAAATTAAGCATTTCAGGTACCACATGGATTATTTGCATTTACTAGAATTAAGTCAATTCATTTCTTTCTTAGGTAGTGTGCTAAAGCCTGTGATGAATAAGAAAAAGTATGTGTTTTCTGTCCTGAAGGAGTTTGTAACCCAGAGGTACTATAAATGATGCATAGAACGTCATTCTCCAGAACATGAATTATGTGAGGTATTAAGATAGGTTCATAAAAAAGGGTTCCATAATTAAACAGTTTTGGAAAATGCATATACTAAAATTAAAAATGGCTCTGTTGTTTGTTTTTCAACTGACATTACTTCTCAGAGCCCTTAATATGCCAACTTACAGTGCATCTTTTTGAAAGAGAGTGGTATTTTCAAGAATTTTTCATAAAATGAAAACTCTTTAGGGAACATTTATTTTCATTCCCAGCACTGGCTTAGGAGAGACTGAGTTTTAGCAGAAGAATATTCATGTTGTAAGATCTTAGAGGTGTTACTTTTGTAAACATTATTAGAGATGTGTGCAGCAAATTTTGATCCCTTAGATGCCTTTGTGCAAATTAGACAAATGCTTCTCCTCTGGCAGACAAAGTCCCAAATCATGGCATACAACTTGAAAACTGAATGCAGTGTGAATTATGAATCCCACTCACCAACTTAGCTGGGCTCTCTTACAGTGTAAGGAACCTATACAACTAAATTTGTAAGTTAGGCACTTTCCTAAACACTGAATAATCATTCTCTTAGGGGTTGTTAGATTCCCATACAGATCTTGAATTCCTGTTACCTTCTCCACATGAGTCTGTAAATTTATTTTCTTTGAAAGGCCAGATAGTAAATATCTCAAGATTTGTGGTCTCTACAGCCTGTTGCATCTACACAAAGTTCTTCCTCTACTGCTTAAGCAGCCAGAGCCAGTATGGAAATGAGTGGGAGTGGTGGTGATCCAATAAAACTTTATTATAAAACATCTGGTGGGGCTGAATTTGGCCTGTGGAAATAATTTACCCAGCCATTGATCTAGCTTATGTCTGAGTACCGTTAATGACCAGAAACTCACCATCTCCTGTTATTGCATTTTCTATCATCAGATAACTAACTGTTCTTTATAATTGAGTGGAAATCTGTCTCTCTATAATATCTTATCTAATTCATCTATAGGGACCATACATAACATGTCTAATCTCTCATCTCCACTTACAGCCTTTGGATTTTTTAAATTCTTTTCTTCAATTTACATATTCCCTGTTCACATATCCATTTCTCTTACTAAAGTCTTTGTTGTGTTGGCCACTTTACTCTGAAAATAATGCTTGTCTGTGTCCCTTAAAATGATTAAATTTTTTTGTATTTAATATTTTTAACATATTTATTACTGATATGTGTCAAAAGTACATTCATTCTTTAAATGTTCCCTGAAAATGAAATGTGAGAAAACAAATGTAGTTGTGATTTATGATTTTATATTTCAAAATATATGAGTTTTAAGGCTATTAACAAAGATATACTGTATTTTTTTAGAAAGCACAAGAAGTTACAATTATTTAATATATCAAAATGAAACTACTTTTTGATGCAGAATGTTGTGGATAAAAATATACACTTACCTGAAAAGTTCAGCTAAGTGTAAAAAATTCACAAAGTTGAATATATATGTAAATGATTTAAATGTTTAGGGTTTTATTTTTAAGCTTTTGTATTTGTGTGCTTATTTAAGTTCAGTGCCTCTTTTATTAAGCAAAAGAAGGCTGGTATTAATGTTTTCCATGCCTTAGAGATAATCCTATTTATTAGGTTGTCACCATGGGCAAAGTAAAATAAAATATTCTAATCATTGTGTGAGATCAAATATATTTGATGGGTTTTTTGTCATTTAAATTTCTTCCAGTAGTGAAATGTAAATTAGACAATTTAAAAATCATTTCATTGTTAAGAGAATAACATGGACAGAATATTTTTTTAAGTTTATTATTTATTTTTTAGAAGGCCACACTAAATTTAAGAGATTTAAACAGGTTAACATTCACAGATGCCTTTCAGTCAGGCCATCTTTGCTGCTATTGCTCTTTCTAAGCTGGTTTATGGGTAACAAAGACGAGTTAATGTGTCAGCTTTCAGTTTGGTCATCGTTCCATGGAATCAGTTCTCAGACTCTATGCCAGTGTTTTACCTCTGTACTGTCAGAGTTCTAGTGGTAAGCATCATTGGGCTGGTACTGGAGAGATCATTCACAGACATAGCCTGGCTCCAGTTTTAGTGTTTTATTCCATCTTCATTTGGTCACCTAGCTTCTCTTTTCGCATATAGAATTAAAGGGGTTTTGTTGTTGGTTCTAGTGAGGGTGTGCAATATAATGTAACAAATAATTACAAAACTGATGAGAATTGTTTATCTTCAATAGCTTTTTAGTTGTATAAAATGGAAAAGTGCCTGAATCTGAAAAGTCTGAATTATTTACCTAAAAAAATAAATGGAAATATGGTAAATTTTCAATGGTGGCACTGTTTTTCACTATACCACTTAGTACTGTTGTGATTAGGAGGGGCAGTTTCAGAGATTGAGATTGGTTTTTCCCCACTGTGCTTCATCTAATTGTAAGAGCCATGAACATAATACAGTGATTACTCCAACTACTTTGTACATAAGTTCTAAATACACACTTAAGGACTGGGGAAATTATCACTGGATGGATTCACAGACACAGTTGGTCCACTGTGAGCAACCATCTGTTACTTGCTTCCCTCTACCACCCCACCCCCACTGCACCTTGACCCCCAACCCTAATAAGGTGCCATTATGACAATTTGAGTCCATGGGTATGTGTGTCACTTCTGATCTCATGTCTACTAATAGACAAAATGATTGTTTATTCCCCTTGCACCATTTATATAGCAATGTATATTATTGGATATATTCTCAAGTTTGTGGCATTAAGTCTCTTCAGGGATCATTTTATAAATTTTTCAAGACGTTTTAGTGTTTTTCCTTCAGATCCAGCCACCTGTTTAGTCAATGGATTCTGGATTTGAAAATTAAGTCTGAGAACTGAGCAGAGAATCATGACTTTCCATTGAAGCAACCACCTTCAACTTCCTGTTCCACCTTCCTTGCTTAATGGAAAACTAGACACCCAAAAGCACCATTGTTGGCTGACTACCTATTTCACCTCTCAAGAAACCATGCTTTATTAATCATCCCTACAATTCTTTGTGGACCAATCCCCTTGGCAGCACCTACATTCTTGTTAATTTAATTATGGTAATTATGGCTCCTGAGTCTGGCAGTTAAGCATTGACATCTGTCCTTTATTACTCTGGGCACCCATGTCCCTCACTTCATGGCAATTAACAAATCTATCCCTGTGACTGCCTTTCCTATTTTCAGCTCTAGTCTACAAAAGGAAGGCAACACTAAACTTCTTTATGATACTAGTATCCTTCTCATCAGTATATTCCTAATGATCTTGGTGAATGGTAAGGCCTCCAGGCCTTCATGAAGCTGAACTGCTCCATAGTCCTTTTGGCCTTATATAATATATCCCATTCCAGCATATTTCCTGTCTCTTGTTTTTTTTTATCCCTTTCTCTTCTATCTGCTGGGGCAACTCAGGTGTTTCACTTTCACTTTGTATTGGCCATTGACTTTTCCAGGCTTCTAATAGTCACTCCATAACAACTTTTTACCATTTTTTCTGGAATCCTCAATAGGTCATTTCATCTCTTGTGTTCCTGAAAATATGCACTAAAATCAATGAATTTTTGTTTATTCAATCTTATATTCTATCTCACTTGGTTAAATATCATACAAATGCAATGGCTCTTGCTAGTATAGCTGGCTAATTCTTGCAGCTGTTTCAAGTATACACTCTCTTTCTTCTTTTCTCAGGCTCAACTGGGTTATGTAGTGATTTAACCTTTCCCATTGCTCAGGCAGTCAGGAAAGGAAGTGGGGATAGCCTCTGAGGGAACAACTGTTGCCTCAGATTAAAAAGGGCTCTCAGTGTCTTCTAGCATGGCAAAATACTGGTTATTGCTAAGTTAGGGATCTGTAGAAACAACATCTTCAGAAGCATACATCCAAGATATTCCATATTTCACTGCCCATGGTCTTCCAAACCATGGCCCTTACCTTTATATGACAGAAATGCTTTGAGAATTCTGTCATCTCTTGGGCTCCACTGCTCTAACAGATCAGCTTGCTGATCATCCATGTTGGCTCCTTTGTCAGGAATAAGAACCTCATTTGAAGTTAAGAGACCCTATTTTGCAGGGGCTCAGTCCCTGGGAAACAGATGAGGTATCCTGGCAGGTAAAAGATGTGAGGTGCAGATGGGATAGTAGACATGCTTTATTTGGAGATAACCGCAGCCCCAAGTCCTCAGCCTTTATCCTCCAACCCCATGAGTCTTTCCATAGGTGTTTTTAATATGCAGGCCAGACACAAATGGCACATTGCCAACAGGTTGCATAAATGAGTGCTTGCTCACAAGAGAATATTTTATGGCCTTGAGTACATACGCTGAATTAGGGTGTTCATGACTTTGGCTACATACTAAAAGCATAGTCCGCTGGAAGCCTCTGTGAGGGAGCCTAACTATAACCATCTCGGGCCTGCCTTATAGACAGGTTTAATTGGTTTAGCTAGTCATGTTTGTTAATGGCCTTCTCTCAGTTTCCCTATGAAAGTACCAATGCACAGTAATAAATCAATTATACTTTCTTTTGAAGGTGTTATCCCCATCTTTCAAATGCCTAAACTGTTCTGTGTACCCTAACATTTCCTTCATAAGGACATTTTCTCAGGTAACCACTGTTGAAATTTTTGACAAGTTAACCCTTCTTCAAGGGACTATCTTTGCCCCACCTAGGAACATGAATGCTATTCTTTTAGCCTCCCAAGCAATGAGTGAGTCAGTTTCAAATCCCCATCTTCTATTTATTCAGACAATTCCTCAGAGAAGCAGACTCTCAGATGGGATTAGATAAGCAGTAAATAAATTAGAGAAACCTCTTGTGAGGGAAAATTGGAAGGGAGTCTAAGAAATGGTGGAAGAACTTTCAGGTCACAATGCCAACACATTTGTGAAGGAGAAAAGAAAGACAGGGAAGTTGAATGAAAGAACCCAAGAGTACAGGGTGCACTAATAAAGTTCACCAAGACCAATGTGTGTCCTTGAACTAAATTACAAGAAAGACTTTTATTTTCCAGGAATGGGCCTACATTGATATCTCTACCATGCTGAATGACTAAGAACAGCCTTTGGGGAGAGTGGCCTCAGCATGAATAATACAGTGATCAGTTTAAGAGGGCAGAAGCTGTGCACACTGATCAACTATGCTCTCTGCAGTTAGGGATCAGAAAGAGCACATTTTAAAAACATTTTAATGGTTGGCCCAATAAAGGTATTTGTTGCTCAAAAATTGGTAGAACTGACCTGTACAAGTATATGCATTCGAAGCCAGTCTCAGAAAAATCATAAGTTAAAGTTTTCTCTCATATGTGGAAGCTATACCAAAATAAGGGAAAGAAAGAGGGGAAGATTGGATATCTTAAAGACAGTAGGAAGATAGAATAGAAAGAGGTGCAGAAGGAGGGAGGATTGAACAGAAGGGGGAGGAAATGCAGAACCAATTTTAAAAAGTCATGCTTTGTGCATATATAAGTATAAAACAGGCAATTTCAACCTTTATGTATAAGAAGAAAGAACCAATCGAAAGTCAATAAATAGATGAGGGAAAAGAAGATAAATAGAGTAGAGGAAGGAGAATGGCAGGGAGGGAGAATGGGAGGAAAAGGAAGAGAAAGTGAACTGAAATCAAATTCCATGCATGTACTAATGTGTTGGTATGAATCAAACTACTATGTGTAACTGTAATGCTCTAATAAAAAATAGTAAAAAAAAGACTACATACATACATGCATTTGTTAAGGCTTTTAATTTTTTAATATTATTTTATGGGTAGATTTTTGAATTGTTACATTCATTAATATTTATGAGTCCTCACTGGTTTTGGTTTTTCTAGACATAGTTGGTAATTGCTTTAGGAAATTGTCTATTTTATTTTTCAAATTTATTGACACACTTTTTTCCAATAACATTCTAAAATTTCTCCTGTATTAGAATTATGCTTCCAATTCTAATGTAATTTTTCGTATTTTTTCCTATTTTTTTTTTTTTCTTGATCAACTGTGCAAGAGCTTTGGAAGTTTTGGGAATCACATCACAAGCCATTGTGTTATTGTTTTCTAATTAACTATTTTCTTTTATTTCTACTTTTTGGAGTTTATTACTTATTTTTTCTAACTTCTTTATTTGATATTATAATCCTTTCTAGCTCATTGATTTCTAGTAGTTTGCTTCTAATACACACATTTATGGCTACTGAGTTTTTCTTGTTGTTGTTGCTAATTCTGCTTCATCTGCACGCCAAGAACTTCAATATATGTAGTATGCTGGGCTCAAAGGATGATTTAGAAATCGTTCCTTTCTCTCAGATTTTTGGGAAAAGCTGAGAAGGATTGGTGTTAGTTCTTTAAATGTTTGGTAAGATTTACCAATAAAGCCATCAGATCTTGGGCTTTTCTTTCTTGTGAAATTTTTGATTGCCAATTCAATCTCCTTACTATTTATAGATCTATTCAGTTTTTCTAGTTCTTCAGGATTCAGTCTCGGGTTGTTTTGTTACTTTAGAAATCTGTTCATCTAAGTTATCTAGTTTGTGGCACCATTAGTACTTTCTTAAAATAACTTTTTATTTCTGTAGAATCAGAAGTAATCTCCTTACTTTCTGATTTTAGTAGTTTGAGTTTTCTCTCTTTTTTTCTTTAGCAATCTAGGTAATTTGTCTATTTTGTTTGCAGAACTAACTATTGGCATTATTGATTTTTTCCTAATTTTTTCTCTTTTGTATGTCAGTTACCTCTGTTCTAAACTTTATTATTTACCTTTATGTGTCCACTAGTTTTGCATTTAATTTATCTGTTCTTCTAGCTCTTTATATTACAAAGTTAGGTTATGGTTTGAAATTTCTTCTTTTTGATGTATGCCTTTATAACTATAAATATTCCTTTCTCCACTGCTTTTACTGTCTGCTATATGTTTTGGAGTTCTGTTTTCACTTTCATTTTTCTCTAAGAATTTTTAATTTCTCTTTTTATTTCTTCTTTGATTCACTGGATGTTTAAGAGTATATGATTTAATTTTTATATTTTTTGAATTTTCTACTTTTCCCTCTGTTGTTGATTTCTACTTTCATTTTGAGGTTTCTTTATCCCAATAAGTAATTTGCCTTAAAGTATATTTGATTTGAAATAAATGTAGATATAGATGTACAATGTCTTTATTTACTTATTTTTATGTGATGCTGGGGTGCCTCACATGTGCTAGGCAAGTGTTCTACCACTGAGCCATGACTCCAGCCCCCTCAACATTTTTTATTTTGAATTTTCAATGAATTTCTTTTACATCATAAATGTTTGAATATTGTTGTGTTTTTGTTTTAATTATTGAAGAACCTCTGAATTTTTAGTGATGGGGAAATGAAAATTTAGTGAATTTCTGTTATTTTGATTGTTGCTTATATTGTAATTTATCTATCTTAACTTTCATTTTTAAAATGCTTTCTCAAATCATATTTTTTCTTCTCCTGTGCTTTCCATTAAATTGAATGTGTTTCTTATATTTCTTATCTTTTTTATTCTAGCAGTTTAGAACTTATACAATTTTTAATTTAACAATCACTATTAATTTTAACAAGCATACCAATACTAATGTTAATCAGTATCTCCTTTCTTCCTGGATTGTATAGGAGTCCAAGGAAACTGAAACTTTCAGTTTTACATATCATTGTCTCATTTATAAATGTGCTTTCTGATTTTAATTTTTAAACAGCTTTTTAAAAATACAAATATAATATAGTTCAGCCATTTAAAATGCATGATTTGATTGTTCTGTAACAATCATCAAAATCATTTTTATGTATTTTCATTGCTCCAAGAAGAAACCAAATGCCTATTAGTAGTCACTCCCCTTCCCTCCCACAAACCTCAGTTACGGACAATATATAATCTACTTCTGTATATACATTTGCTTATTATTGACATTTCATATAAATGGAATCATATAGCATATATTCCTTTGCGATTGGCTTTTTTCATTTAGCATATAGTTTTCAAGGCTTATCCATAATGTAATATGGATCTGTACTTTATTTCATTTTATTGCTGAATAATATTTTATTTTGTGATATAATACATTTTACTTCTCCACTTATCACTTGGTGGATATTTGGGTTACTTCCTTTGGCTGTTGTAAATAATGATACTATGAACATTTGCATATAAAATTTTATATAGAAATGTTTTTATTCCTGTTGAGTTTATAAGTAGGAACAGAATTGTTGATCATTGTTGTCATTTTAAGAAATTGCCAAACCTTTTTCTATAGATGTGTTATGGTTCACTCTCACCAGTAAGGAAAAGACTGCCAGTCTCTTTATCTTTACAACTCTTGTTAATAACTGTTTCTTTTTAAAATCATGGCCATCTTAGTAACTACAAAGGGAAAGAGAGATGAACTTATTGGAGGAATTAAAAAGAAATGCTTTAGGTAGAAGTTGGGGAATACAAAAGCAAAATAAACAGTATGAGGTAAGCAGTCAGCTATGACTATGGAAATGCATGTGCCAATGGGAAGAATAATGCCAAATTAATACAGTGATCAAGTTATGGGGGAAATGAGACATTTAATCATGTTGTACATAGGATATTTTAAAAGAGAAAAAAGAAGAAATGTAAGTCCCTAGTGGAAAAGAAGTAAACCTAAGTCATTAATAAGAAATATCTCTACATTGAAGGAATATTTGGCCTAAAGATTTCTTTTAAATATGGTGCAAAGAAAAAGATCAATATAAAGGATGAAAAATAAATAAGAGTCCTGTTTTTCAGAAACGAGCTTATGATGATGGATAAATTATTGGAAATGAGACCTGAAGGTACAGATTTAACTAAGTAGAAGTAATAATGACTTACTGTATTAACTGTTTAATTTTTCTGTGGCTTTGTTACAAAAGAAACTAGATGTTTATTTCCCAATTGCTCTTGTAAATCACAGTATTCAGTGTGGTAGGAAAAAACTAGTGACAATGCAAAGTTTATTGCCATTTAGCTTTACCAGTGTTCCACATCTAATTTACAGTGCTGAGGTTTGGACATTAGAGGCAGAAACAGACTTCTCTCGGAGTCCTGTCAGTAAGTCGCACTTAGAGGTGAATGTGGTGTAGCACCTCCAAGCTAACTTGTCCCAACTTAAGCTAACTGTCTTGGCAGACAGCCTCTCCTTTCTAGTATTCTCTAGCTCAGTTATAGTATCAGTACTTACTTAACTTCAGTACTGGAGAAGTAGCTAGGTACTCTACTCTCCTGAGTATCCTACAAACCCTAATCCTACCTTCTTTTATCAATATTATATTTAAAACAGCCAAAGTGATTTTTTTTAAACTAACCTAAGTAACACTGCAGTTTCAAACTTCCTTTCACATTTATAGTTCACATTATGGCTTCAGGTTTTTACATAACTTGGTCTAATTATCTGTCCCATCTCAAATTATTATCTTTATATTTGAAAAATTCACATTTCTTTTTGTG
>NW_025999999.1:18760425-18764478 GCF_001458135.2 Marmota marmota marmota
TGGGGGTTCTGTATTATTGCTTGTTTGTTTTCTTTCCTTTTTTTGTTTCCACATTTGTTTTAACTTTACTGTGAAGCATTTCTTAATTTTTGTGCAGTAAAATTCACTTTTTTGGTATAGTCATATGATTATTTTGTAATCACCTGTTATTCAGGGCTACAAGGACTGGTAGATGAGGGGATTAGGAAAATGACAAACAGAAATAAAAGTAGAGAAAAAGCAGGGGTTGGTGGTTCAGCCTGCCTTTGATGGAGGAAGACTGACCACAAGCAAGTTCAGCACATTTTTATATAGCTTTAAACATCAAAAGGTTTTCTTGTGTGTTTTCTGCAAGATAAACAGAGCTGAAGTTGAGGGTAATACAGCTAAATTAGGACTTATCAGCTTGCACCTTAACTCTACCTCTAGGCATCAGACACTTGAACCCCAGGCCATGAACTAATAAATTCTGAGGCTGGCACAGCATCTCCTTTGAGCAGGGCAGGCAATCTTTGATTGGATGCCTTTGCACCTGAGAAATTCCCATGGGAGTTGTCACCTCTGTCTTGGTGGAGTTCAAAAAGTTCCATGATTCATTCACAGCTCCTGACAATCAACAGCTCTACTAGGATACAGAATTCCACAACTCCAAAGAACATCGTTATAGGACCTCTTCATGTAGTCTGACTCTTTCTATATACCCCAAAATTGACCTGTTTGCTGTCTCTTGCCTTTTCTAGAATGTAATTAAATTGGCTCTTTCCCTTAACACACTGCATTTGAGATTCATCCAAGTTGTTTTTTTTGGTCTTGTTTTGGTTTTGTATAAACAGCCTATTTCATTTCATCACTACATAGTGGTTTTTCCAGTTTATTTGTTCACTTGTTGAGAGATTAAGCAATATGGATTGTCACACCTTTTGCATTCTAAATAATGCTACCATGAAGAAAACACATATATTTGTATAGGTTTTATGCAAATATAAGTTTTCCTTTCTCCAGTTAAATACCTGGAAGTAGGATTGATTACTGGTTCATATTTGCCAAAGTATCATTTCACATAGACACTAGCAGAGCATGTGGTACCTCACCAGTGTTTGGTTCTATCATATTTTTTATTTTAGTCATTGTGATAAATGTGTGATGGTATATTGTGATTTTAATTTTAATTTACCCAATGTCTAATGATGCTGAATTTCTTTTCACATACTTAGTAGCTATAATTCTGCCTTCTCTGAAGAAGTGTTTTTCAAATCTTCTTTCCATCTTTCCTTTACCTTTTATTGAGTTTTAAATGCTTTTTTAAAAATATTCTGGATGTATTTCTTCTATTATATAAAATATTTTCACATAATCTTTGAATTGTATTTTCATTCACATAATGTATCTTTCATAGAGAAAAAAGTTTTGATTTTTTAATAAATCCAACTTAATTTTATGCTTTTAGAGTTAGACCTAAGGATTCTTTGCCCAACTCAGGTTGGGATTTAACCCACCCAGAGCCTTGGGCATGTTAGGCAAGCACTCTACCACTGACCTACATCCCAAGTCCAGGATTTATATTTTTGTGTTATGCTTAGGTCTGGCATTCATTTTGTTTTTTTCTTATTGTTGTTTATGACAGAGATGTAATACAGGTTCATTACTTTTCATGTGGATGTTCACTTGTTGCAGCATGATCTGTTGGAAACACTGGCCTCTCTCCTTTGATATGCCTTCACAGCACTCTCAAAAATCAGTTTATCATGCATAGAGTTCTAGTCTCAGGAAATAGTGCGTAAAACACATGTCTCTCTCCCATTGAAGTCATCTATAAATCCTGGACAAAAATGCATAGGTAGCTATTTGGTATTTGGTATCAGCAGGCAGATCAGGGAAAGACACCAGAATTTTAAATAAAACTGAACTATTTGGAAGTTTGCCACTTTTCCCCCCTTTAGTATTTTCTGATTAGAATGCAATGCAGTCTAAAACTTGAAACGGGCTACTGTGCTGTACACAGGGAAAAATCCTCTATTTCTAACTCCTAGAAAAGGGAACTCTTCAAGCAGAAGCATTTGGGGAGACCCCTGACTCCAGTTCTTTTCTCTTTTTCCTCAATCCACTTAACACCTCTTCCAGGCAGTCTCACAATAAGAACATTGGCAGCAGCAAAAGTGGCTGAGAATCAGAAATTTTAAAAGCCCAAATTCAAAGGGACTGCAACTTTTCTCTATGTATCGTGAACTATGGTTTTATAGAGGGTCAAATAAACCCCATTGCTTTCTCTCTTCTTTGTCTTCCCAACATGGAACTTGGTACAATTATGGAAGTGGACTGTTTCTAGTCAAAGGATCGAAGAGTGGAGGCTAGGAAACAGAAAGGACCAGGGAGATAACAGAGAGAAAAATCATCCCATAAAGTTGTCTTTGAAATCTTAGGTTGATCCCTGAGCTTCCTGTGTGAAGATCTGATTCTAATAATCTAAACAACGAAGTTGAGAACTGAACCTAAAAGGTATAATTGCACTCTTGCCTTAGACTGACTTGCTATAGAGACAGTCCTGCAAAAGCTTCCAATATATGGCAGCCACTGCCCATAGATGGCTAAAATAAAATCTCTGTATAGAGAACATCAACATTATCTAGAGAATATAAATAAAACCTCAGTCCCTCTGTAAAGTCAATGAAGCACAAGAGAGGTGGATTAAAGGGAACATTCTTAAATTTTATTTCCAAGTCAAGGACTGCCTATCAGTGTTTATTGCTTTTTATAAAGCTTTATCAGGGACTGGGTCTATTAGCTATGCATATGGAAAAATTGACATTTCACCCCTGCCTCATATTGAACACAAAAATAAATTCTAGAAGAAAAAGAAAAATAATGAAGCATTTAGAAGATAATGTAGGAATTCCTCTTCAACTTAGGATAGGAAAATTTTTCTTAAACAGGAGCATAAAGTACTATCATAAAATTAAACTACAGAAAAACTAAAAATTTTTGTTATTTGGAGACACCATTGACATGAAAATTCAAGCCAAACAATGGTATAAACTATTTCCAACCTATATAAAGGGAAAAAGCCTTATATTCATATTGTATAACATATATAAATCAATGAAATAGTCTACAAATGCAGCCCCTCCACTCTTAAGTGGCAACAGACTGATGATATACTTTACAAAAAAGGATATACAAGAGGCCAACAAAATATGGAAATGTGCTCAATTTTATCAGGGAATTAAAATTAAAATTACAGTGTAATACTACTCTATACCTACTACAGTGACTGAAAACAAAAACAAAAACAAAAACACAATACCAAATTCTGGAGAGGATATGGAACCAACAACACTTCTGGCACACTAGGACTCCCTGGAACATCTTTGAAATCCATTTGACATTATGCTCTAAAGTTGAATTTACATATAATCTGTGGCCTAGCTATTTTATTCTACTAAAAGTCATTTGATGTATATTTAAAGTAATATGTCTTATGAAGCCAAAACCTGGTAGTATCCAAATATCCAAAAATAGTAGAATGGAAAAATATAGCTAAATAATAGGATAATATGGAGCAATGAAGAAGAACAGGTGAATGCTAAAGGAACAAGGATAATACCAACATAAAATTGAATGAAAGTTGCAGAAATAAAAGGATAAATATTATAGGATTCCATTTGTAGAATGTTCATAAATAGGCAAAACTAACATGTTAACCTGTTAACCAAATATGGTAGTTCCATTTGAGAAGAAAAGAATAGTTGGTTTTTATTTCTTTATGGGGAAGGTTGTTTCTGGGTGTATTACCTTTGTGATAATTCATTATATGTGCACTTAAATTTCTCTGTGTTTTATGCATTAATGTTTTAAGGAAGATTTGAAAATGATCATATACTACTATTAAACTTTTAGTAAGGGAATTTTACAGTGAATACTTGTAACATCAAAAACAAGTTTTTGATGGACTTCGGAAACAAGCAGGAGTGTCCATACTCATATCAAATAAAATAGATTTCAAGCCAAAGTTAATCAAAAGGGATAAAGAGGGACACTACATACTGCTCAAGGGAACCATACACCAACAAGACATAA
>NW_025999999.1:18764487-18828197 GCF_001458135.2 Marmota marmota marmota
AAAAAGAGCATGCTACAGGGACACTGCTACAATGATGTTCATAGCAGCTCAATTCACAATAGCAAGACTGTGGAACCAACCTAGATGCCCTTCAATAGACGAATGGATAAAAAAAAATGTGGCATTTATACACAATGGAGTATTACTCTGCATTAAAAAATGACAAAATCATAGAATTTGCAGGGAAATGGATGGCATTAGAGCAGATTATGCTAAGTGAAGCTAGCCAATCCCTAAAAAACAAATGCCAAATGTCTTCTTTGATATAAGTAGAATAACTAAGAACAGAGTAGGGACGAAGAGCATGAGAAGAAGATTAACATTAAACTGGGATGAGAGGTGGGAGGGAAAGGGAGAGAGAAGGGAAATTTCATGGAAATGGAAGGAGACCCTCAGGGTTATACAAAATTACATACAAGAGGATGTGAGGGGAAAGGGGAAAATAATACAAGGGGGAGAGATGAATGACAGTAGAGGGGGTAGAGAGAGAAGAGGGGATGGGAGGGGAGGGGGGATAGTAGAGGATAGGAAAGTCAGCAGACTACAACAGACACTAGTATGGCAATATGTAAATCAATGGATGTGTAACTGATGTGATTCTGCAATCTGTATACGGGGTAAAAATGGGAGTTCATAACCCACTTGAGTCAAAGTGTGAAATATGATATATCAAGAACTATGTAATGTTTTGAACAACCAACAATAAAAAATTTTAAAAAAATTATAAAAATAAAACCAAGTTTTTGTGTTTCAAAAAATATTATATATAGGAAGGACCACTATGTTGTCTTTGGACACTTTTTATTGAAAAATTGAAATAATAAGATATGGTCCATGTAGTGTATCAGTAACAGGAGGAGTCAAGAAGGAAGATTTTCCTTAATATATATTTTTAATCTTTCTAATTCCATTTTCGGCAAGAGGCTTGAGAATACCCCATTGTTTTGGAAAGAATGTCAAGAAAGGATGGAAGACTTTCAGTTTGGGGAAGATTAATTTAGGTACATTTTCCCATGAATTTTATATAAATGATATCTCTAGTGGATTTTATGGCTTCTTTCCAAGCCTTCATTTAACTCCTTCCATATGGCTGTGTAGCAGCCATTCAATTGGACTGAAATTGATCACTTACCACTTCACGCATAGGCTAAAGCCAGTTGGTACATCTTTAATGATTGAGGAGGAGTGAGCATGTGTTTAGTGTGAGATATGGGTCGTGGAACTGCAGCATTCATTTTGGGTGCTAGGAGAAAAAAGCCTGAGAATAAAGCTAATACCCTGCAGATTGTATAGTCCATACCATCTGAGAGAAATATAGTTAGGGCCCTGATCAGATCAAATCGTATTCTTCCTTTGGAGGATCTTAGTCTGCCATAATAAAACACCATAGACTAGTTGAGTTAAATGATAGAAATTTAATCTCTATTCATTCTGGAGGCTGCAAAGTCCAAGACCAGGTGCCAACATGGTTGGTTTTGGTGAGTACCCTCTTCTTGTCTTGAAAATGGCTGCTTTCTCACTGTGTGTTCTCCTGGCATAGGATTGACAAGTGTTTGCCTATTTCCTTGTTTTGTTTTTTCGTGAAGCAAGTATTCTTAATACTAATTTTTTATGTTAATTTTTTAAAAGAACCATAATTTTTTTGCAATATAGTTTCTTAGAAATCAAGAACATTTATAAAGTATAACTGATGAAATAATAATGCCAATGAAGCTTTCAATGTCAGAAAAAATGGTATTGTTCAAATCACCTAAAGTACCAATTCTATTCACTTAGCAAGTTTGTTGACAACTACCATACACTATGCACTGAGATATATTTTACTGAGTTTTATGTATCTATGGGAATTTATTAGAATATGTTTTAGAAAGTTATTTTTTAAACTGTTTATTGATTGATAAGCCATCACGAAGCTCTCTCTCAACTTTCACTGCTGACCTAAGAGGAGTTAGCATAGAAAGCATTTTTTGAAACAAAAGTATCTACTTTTCTCAAGAAAGCAAAATTATTGAAGACTGCATATTTTATGGTATCCTGAATTATTGTAAAAGTGATACTTTCCACCTTAGTCATACAATGTAGATTAGAAAGAATTTAAACTCCTCATAAAGAAAATCATTGTCTTGGAGAATTCAAGATGTCAAGCCAGAAGGAGGCAGCATTCTGTGTCATTCCATGACCTGTGTCTCAACTAGTGGTAATACTGCTTCTCTGAAAGTGATAGAGGACCCCTATACAGCTGCTCTCACGCAGAAATCACTAGCACTGTACCCCAGTGTAGGGCTCCGGGCCTCAGCATTTGAGCAGGACTCCTGGCTCCAGACCCCAACTCCTAAAGTTCTAGTCCAAGCAGGGCTTGTGAAGGCCTCAGCAGGATCACCTATCAGCACCGCTGCTGAACTCCCAGATGCAGTTCCGCTCCCATGCAGGACACTCAACTTCTACCTACCCACAGGAACTCTGGCCACTACTCCCCTGTGGACATCCATCTACCAACAAGGGGCTCCCCCAGTCACTTCATCTTGCCACTGCCATAGTCCCCTTCGTAGTAATCTGCCTGCACCTGTGGACATCTCACAGGCTCTGAAGAGACCCAAAGCCATAGTACTGAACGTCACAGAGCTCATCTCTGAACACATTGGACAACACCATCACCTGGCTCCCCCAACTTCAACTGACACCCCCATCACTGGATACAGACGCCTGTATCTTGGCTTACCTTCCTCGCCATATTTGGTGAGGACAGCTCCAGATTGGAACTCCAGCTGGCCAGGTACAGGGTTTCCAACTCCCTTTTCTGCCCAGCAGCGATAACCCGGCACAGTAACCGTGCAACAGAAAACAGCTCTGAGTGGGACCTGTGCACAGTGCAACCTGGGCGCCACCCATGGGAGCGCTGGTAAGAGAGGTCCCTCAATTGGATACTGCTAAGGGAGAGGAGATGGTGCAAAAGTGTGGAGACTAACAGAAACCAGGAACTGGGTTTGGGCGCTCAAGTCATATGAGTGGACCCAAAAAGAGACCCTTGAGGTGCAGTCTCCCTGCAGAGACTGGCGGGTGCCACACCTCATTTCCAGGTGCTCTGCATCAGGACCAGCCGCCCCACCCTGGTTACCTTCACCATCCTGAGGGCAGAGACACCAGCTTACAACAGACAACCCCACCTATTGAATGAGAAGGGAAGCAGGAAAGATACTGATCTCGAAAACTATCAACAATTCTGTTTTTTTCCTTCGAGACTTTTTTTTCCATTTTTCTTTTTTTTTCTCCCCCTCTATCCTTCTGCCCTCACATCCCCAACATATGTGAAACCAAGTACTTTGCATGAATTAGGATTTTGAGGACTAGACATTTGAATAATACACTATAGGTGTGTTGTATATGCCTTTTCTTTCTTTCTTTTTTTTACTTTTCCCCTCCAATTTTTAACTATTTTAACATCCTTTATTTTTCTAAATACATATATGTGTTTTTTTCATGTACTATACTTCCTTCCCATGCACTTGTCTACTCAAAACTACTACTTTAAAAAAATTTTAATTGTTAGATGGACATAATATCTTTATTTATTTTTATGTGGTCCTGAGGATCAAACCCAGTGCCTCACACATGCCAGGCAAGTGTTCTGCCACTGAGCCACAACTCCAGCCCCCAAGACTACTTCTTTTCTATTCTCTTGCTATCAACCTTCTTTGTAAGATTTCTTTCACACTTTTTAAGATATATTAACTCTATATCCTCACATCCTACCTCCTCAGCATATTATCCTACACCTCACCCTCAGATCATTGTCCACTGTCAGAAACTGTGAACCCTTTTACAAACCTACTGATTATATCATAGATATAATATATTATTATAGAATAATCAAATTCAACATTTCTCTGTATTGTGACCAAATGGTAAACATCTTAATAGCAACAAATTGTTTATAGGTGGTATATTGCTGATATTGAGATCCGTTAACATTATCCTTCCCCCAAAAGGAGAAGTATTGGAACCAAACAGGAGCACTACAAGCCCATAGGGTAAAAACAGTAACACCCAGGATACACAGATCTAGAAGGGAAGACACATGAATAACATGAAAAGACAAAGGAGGAAAGTGCCCCAAACAAATCAAGATACCACATTATTAGAATCCATGGGAAGCACCGCAGAAGAAATTACAGAGAAGGAGTTCAGGATGTACAAGATTAAAATAATCTGTGAATTGAAGGGTTATATAAAAGAACAAATAAAGGCAGAAAAAGATCATTTTGTCAAGGAGCTACATAAACAAATACAGAAAAGAAAAGATTACTTCAACAGGGAGATAGAGGTTCTAGGAAAAAAAAACACACACAACCCAAATAGAAACCCTTGAAATGAAAGAAACAATAAACCAAATTAAAAGCTCAATTGAAAGCATCACCAACAGAGTAAGAACACTTGGAATATAGGACATCAGACAATGAAGACAAAATATATAATCTTGAAAAGAATGTAGACCACATATTGAAAATGGTAAGAAACCATGAGCAGAACATTCAAGAAATATGGGATAGCATAAAAAGACCAAATTTAAGAGTTTTTGGGATAGGGGAAGGCAGAGAGTTCTAAACCAAAGGAATGAACAATCTATTCAATGAAATAATATCAGAAAACTTTCCAAACATGAAGAATGAATTGGAAAACCAAATTCAAGAAGCCTACAGGATGCACATGTACAAAATAACAACAGATCCATACCAAGGCACTTTATAATGAAAACACCCAACATAGAGAATAAGGAGAGAATATTAAAAACCACGAGACAAAGGAAAGAGATTACATATAGGGCAAAACCAATTAGGATAATGGCAGATTTTTCAACACAGACCCTGAAAACTAGAAGATCCTGGAACAATATATTCCAAGCTCTGAAAGAAAATGGATGCCAACGAAGAATCTTGTATCCAGCAAAATTAAGCTTTAGATTTGATGATGAAATAAAAATCTTCCATGATAAACAAAAGTTAAAAGAATTTACAGCTTAAAAACTGGCACTATAAAACAATTAAAAACATTGACAAATCAAAACGTTGGTTCTTTGAAAAAAATAAATAAAATTGACAAGATTCTTAGCTACGCTAACGAAGAGAAGGAGAGAGAAAACTCAAATTACTAATATACGTGATGAAAAAGGTAATATCACAACAGACACTACAGAATATAGAGGATAATTAGAAATTATTTTGAAAACTTGTATTCCAATATAATAGAAAATATTGCAGGCATCAACAAAATTTCTTGAGTCGTATGATTTGCCCAAATTTAATCAGGATAATATACACAGTTTAAACAGACCAATATCAAGTGATGAAATAGAAGACACCATCATAAGTAAACCAACCAAGAAAAGCCCGGGACTGGATGGATACACAGCTGAATTCTACAAGACCTATTACCAATAGTCTTCAATTTATTTCAGGAAATAGACAAAGAGGGAGCACTGCCAGACTCATTCAATGAGGCCAATATCACTCTGATTCCAAAACCAGGCAAAGACACATCAAAGAAGAAAACTTCGGACCAATACCTCTAATTAACATAGATGTAAAAATTCTCATTAAAATTCTGGCAAATTGAACACAAAAACATGTCAAAAAGATAGTGGACCACAATCAAGTGGGATTCATCCCAGGGATGCAAGGTTGGTTCAACATATGGAAATCAATAAATGTAATTCATCACATCAATAGACTTAAAGATAATAATCAATGATCATCTCAATAGATGCAGAAAAAGCGTTTGATAAAATACAGCACCCCTTCGTATTCTAAACATTAGAAAAATTAGGGACAACAGGAACATATCTCAACATCATAAAGGCTATTCACACTAAGTCCCAGGCTAACATCATTATAAATGGAGAGAAATTGAAGGCATTCCCTCTAAAAACTGGAACACTACAGGGATGCCCTCTTTCACCACTTCTGTTTAACATAGTTTTTGAAACTCTACCCAGAGCAATTAGAGAGATGAAAGAAATTAAAGAGATATGCATAGGAAAGGAAGAAATTAAATTAGCACTATTTGCTGACCATATGATTCTATACCTAGAAGAACCAACAAGTTCCACCAGAAAACTTCTAGAACTAGTAAATGAATTCAGCAAAGTAGCAGGATCTAAAATCAACACCCATAAATCAAAGGTATTTCTGTGTATCAGTGACAAATCATCTGAAAGGGAAATGAGGAAAACTACCCCATTTACAATAGCCTAAAAAAATTGTGAATCAATTAAAGAGGTGAAAGATCTGTACAATAAAAAAACCAGAACCCTAACGAAAGAAATCAAAGAAGACCTTAGAAGGTGGAAAGATCTACCTTGCTCTTAGATAAGCAGAATTAATATCATAAAAATGACCATACTATCAAAAGCTTTATACAGATTTAATACAATTTTGATCAAAATTTCAATGGCATTTCTCATAGAAATAGAAAAAGCAATCATGAAATTCATCTGGAAAAATAAGAGACCCAGAAGAGCTAAAGCAATTCTTAGCAGGAAGAGTGAAGCAGGTGGCATCTCTATACCAGACCTTGAACCATACTATAGAGCAGTAGTAACAAAAACAGCATGGTATTGGCACCAAAACAGACTGTGGTAGACCAATGGTATAGAATAGAGGACACAGAGACTAAGCCACAAAATTATAGTTATCTTATAAGATGCCAAAAACATACATGTAGAAAAGATAGCCTTTTCAACATATTGTGTTGGGAAAACTGGAAATCCACATGCAACAAAATAAAATTAAACCCCTATCTCTCACCATGCACAAAACTCAACTCAAAGTAGATCAAGGACTTAGAAATTAAACCAGAGACCCTGTGTCTAATAGAAGAAAACGTAGACCCTTAAAGAATGACCGGACAAGGATCATCTTCGGAGGAGTACCTGTTTATTGAGGAACAGCTTTGCACATTTATAGAGCCGGGGGGCGGTTTAATGATTGGTAGGTAAGGATCATGAGGGTCAGTGGGGCTCACCATTGGGTGGCTCTTTTCGCCGTTGTCTGGGGGATGGGGAAATTAGTACTGGAAGAGAAGTGTGGTTGGTGCCATCTTTGGAGCTGGGGCGACTCCCAACAGGCCCCAGTCTTCATCATGTCAAATTAGGCCCCAACTTCTTTAATGCTGAGAGCCATATGGAGTGGGAATGACGCATGGAGTGGTTGAGAAGTGATGCCAGCAAGCCATTGAGATGATGATGGTTATATTAAGCTGTGTATTCAATTGTATATTAGACCCCTGCTGTCCACCTCAGGCACGGCTACTTTGGAGTTCTTGCACTACTTTGGAGTTCTCCTGGGGATTCCTGGGGAGTTCCCCTTGGTTGGGGAAGTGCGGGAGGAGGGATTTCCGGTTGGTGTGTGGTGTGTCCTGGGAGAAGGCTGTGTGCATGGCATTCTCGGGAGTTCAGAAATAAAGTTTGTTCCTGCTTGAGTGGCTCTCGTGATTTGTGCCCAGCCAGACTGCAGCACTTTAATAAGACTCCCGTAGCACAAGAATTAAATTCAAGCATCAATAAATGGGATGGATTCAAACTAAAATTTTCTTCCCAGAAAAAGAAACAATCTGTGAGGTGAATAGAGAGCCTACATGTTGGGAGCAAATTTTTACCTCTCCTACATCAGATAGTACACTAATCTCTAGGGTATATAAAGAACTCAAAAACCTTAACAGCAAAAACAAAACAAAACAAAACAAAACAAACAAACAAACAAAAAAAAAAAAACAAATAACCCAACCAATAAATGGGCCAAGGACCTGAACAGACAGTTCTCAGAAGAGCATATAAAATTAATCAACAAACATATGAAAAAATGCTCATCATCTGTAGCAATTAGAGAAATGCAAATCAAAATTACTCTAAGATTTCATCTCATTCTTATCAGAATGGCAGCTATTATGAATGCAAACAACAATAAGTGTTGGCAAGTAAGTGGGGACAAAGGTAAACTTAAACATTGTTGGTAGGTCTGCAAATTGCTGCAGCCAATATGGAAAGCATGGAGATTCCTTGAAAAACTGGAAATGGAACCATCATTTGTTCCAACCATCCCTCTCCTTGGTCTATGCCCAAAGGACTTAAAAACACCATACTACAGGGACACAGCCTCAACAATGTTTATAGCAGCACAATTCACAATAGATAAACTGTGGAACCAACCTAGATGCCCTTCAGTGGATGAATGGATTAAAAAAATGTGGTATATGTGTGTGTGTGTGTGTGTGTGTGTGTGTGTGTATATATACACACACACACACACACACACACACAAAATGGAATTTTACTCAGCAATAAAAGAGAATAAAATCATGGCATTTGCAGGTAAATGGATGGCGTTGGAGAATACCATGCTAAGCAAAGTAAGCCAATCCCAAGAAAGGCCAAATATTTTCTCTGATATGAGTAGGCTGATTCATTGTGACCTAGGGAGGGGGGGAGCATGGGAGGAATAGTTGAACTCTGTAGACAGGGCAGAGTAGTTCAAGAGGAAGGGAGGGTGCATGGGGTTAGAAATGATGGTGGAATGTGATGGACATCATTATCCAAAGTACATGTATGAATACACAAATTGGTGTGAATATACTTTTTATACAGCCAGAGATATGTAAAATTGTGCTCTTCATATATAATATGAATTGTAATGCATTCCACTGTCATATATAAAAAATTAATAAAATTTATAAAAATAAAAAAACCCCAGAAATTCATTGTCTTACCATCTCAACTGAATATCAAGTTCACTGATTTTGGAGGGAATATTGTGGATTATCAGATTATCAAATAAAAATACATTTTGGTACTTAAATCATTTAATTTGTTAATATAAAGAATTTTTGTGTATTTATTACCATCTACTACTACAGACAATTGAAAACAATGGTTAGCAAGATTTGGAATCTGAATATAAAGGATGATAAATTGAATGTATGTTTACATTTTAGTTGTAATAGTGATTTTTAAAAAACAAAGGAAAGAGGAAAACTTGCAATTTAGTACTTTTGAGGAGTAGGAAACTCACATATTCTCCTTGATTCAACTTTCTCATCTTTTAAATGAGCACATGACAGTGTACATGGCATATTTAGTGTTATTATGGTAATTAAAAAAGTGAATGTAAAACACAACAAAGTGCTTAGTACGTACTATTCAGTAAATGCTATTAATGAGTTCGATTTGGAAATGGTAGGTCTGTGTCTCCCATGCTAAAATTCTTTTTTTGAGAGAGAGAGAGAGAGAGAATTTTAGTATTTATTTTTTTAGTTTTCGTCGGACACAAAATCTTTGTTTGTATGTGGTGCTGATGATCGAACCCAGGCCTCACGCATGCCAGGCACGCCCGCTAACGCTTGAGCCACATCCCCAGTCCTCCCATGCTAAAATTCTTAAAGGAATGGGCGTCTAACTGAAATTCAGATAAATGGATCTTCAGATTATATCTAAAGTTTAAATTTTCAGTACTATATTTTGGCATTTACATTGATAACTGGTAATAACAAAAGAAGTGCAACCACTAATTCATACCAGAACAGTATTTCTTAACCTAGGTATTATTGTGCTTTGGGGCTGGTAAGACCTTTGTTGTTGCAGGGGTGACCTGGTTTATTCTATTAGCAACATCCCAAGAGATGCCCACTGTATGGTGACAACAAGACCTGTCTCCAGACTCTGCTGAATGTCTCCTTGGGGGCAAAGTCACTACTGGTTGAGAACCACTTGACCAGGGCATCCTGTGGGCTTCTTCAGATAGATACAGACATTTTATCAAATTGCAGATGGATTCATATTTACCCAGAAAACAGGGATGTCATCAAATGATAGAAATTAGGATGTTTATGGTTTGAATTCACTAAAAATGGAAAGCCTGACTTACAAGTCTGTAGCTTCTCAGTTATGCTGGATATTATAGGTGCTCAGACACTGTCAAGAGATGTACTGGGAATTTTCTCCCTGGAGGGAATTTGAACTAAACAAATTCTTAGATCTTTTTAATAGTAAGCTCCTATAACTTTGGCATGCCTATCCTTCCAGTTAAGCCATACTTGAAACCATGAGAATAATGAAGATTTCTGAGGCATGAAAGGAACATGGTTCTGTGATGTTAGTTTTAAGGGATGTCTGTAATTTAAAAAGAAGGAATCTGGTGTGTAACCTACCTTCATTGGTCCTATATTGGTTAAGAAAGGATGAAAGAAAAAAATAAGTATTCAGAAGAAAGTTGCAAAGAATGAATTGTTGGTATTGTCAATTTTGAAGTGATTCTATAAATAGAGAAAATACTAGTACATTTAATTTCTAGATGACCTTCAGTTGAAAAATATTCTTAGGAAAGCGCCCTCTAAAATGTTGAATATCATGTAAACAGTAAGCATTATTAGTATTGACATTTTTATTAATATTACAAGTCAGAAACAAGATGTCAAGGAACTAAGTAAGGAGTAGTATAAAGAAATACTTTTTTGAATTATTTACTAAGATAAAATGATTATTCTATATGTTTTAATCTTCCATGTATTTTTTTACTTAAGTATATATGTCAAATATATTTTGAGCAAAAATCATTTTTGCTTTATTTTCCAGTTGTTTTTTATCCTTGTTACTGGTTGCTGCTGTGGTGTGGAAGATCAAACAAACCTGTTGGGCTTCACGACGGAGAGAGGTATCAGTGTGTTATTAATCTTTGTTTTAAATCTTTGAGCAAAATCTCCATTGTTTTGTTATTATACTTCTTTCAAGTACAGATTTTTTTCAAATCAATTTTACTTATTAATATTGCACAATATAGTATTTTAAAGCTTCAGGCAAAACTACCCATGTCATTTTAAGTCAGTATGTGTAGAAGGTTTGGTTATTTGCAGTTTTATGATAGTATTAGAATTTAAGTGAATGTATATATTAATTCATCTAGTTAAGTAATCTGTAATTTCTTTAGCTTAAGTATTTAGTTATGCTATACAAACATAATATATTTTTCACCAGTATCTCTCTTTTAAATTAAAAGAAAATTCAGCGTGGTCAATATTTTTGACTTTAGAAAAAAAATTTCTCTTAGAAATTTGTTATAGCATTGTTTTGTTTTATTTGTCTTTTTTTTCCCCTCTGGGTAATCAAATCTTTTCCACATCTTGATTAGCTGATAATCCAACTATGTTTAGAGATCACATCAGTTTGATACATTTCTATATCAGAATTAATCCTGATATTCCTAATAATCCTAAAATTGATGAAAACAGTAATACTTTACGAAATAACAACAGATGAAATAAGTAAAAAATTTTAGCTTGTGTATGTAAATTAATTGTAAGAAACAAAGAAACAATCATCTGGGGGAAAATATCTAGTAGATTTATTGTTCTATACCTCATATAATGAAAAAGCACTTTCCTGTTTTTATTAGAATTTTTATTATGTTCTGTTATTATTAATACTAGCAGTCTACTATTAGTATTATTAGTATTTTATTTGTCATTGCCTTTCCTAGTATATTTCTATATGTATGGTTTTCCACATATATAAATATACTTTAGATATTTAACAGTTCAGAGTATTCTCATCAATAGAAGTAGCAAGCTATATGAATCCTTCTTAATTATCCTCCGATTTTCAATGGCACCCACCAAAACTCATGTATACTTCTATTTTGCAAACTTGAGGTCATTTTCCTTGAAATAGATTATTATTCTTAAGATTCTCTGCCTTGGTGGGTTTCCACCTGTAGTCAGTGCAACATCAATGATAATTTTTTTGATGAGGTCCTATGATAGAAAGTAATCCAATTGAAAAGGAGCTTTTTAAATATAAATACATGCATATTTGATAGTTGGTAAATTTGGGGGTGAAGCTTAAAATTTTTTTCTGGGTATTTTAATGATCTACTATGGCAAAAGTATAGATTTAGGAAGGAGAACTATAATTGTAATCAGGAAGTCAAAGGCCTTTTATAAAGAAATAGAGTTGGTAACCATTTATGTCCCTAAACATTAGAAAACAACTCAGGATTAATATGGAGTCTCTAATCCTACTATATTATGCTAAGCAATGTTTAGATTTCTAATCTTTGAAATTTATAAAGTGAAGTTCTGTAAACACAGCACTGTCAAAAAGTAAACATGTTACTCTGCCATTAACTGGCATCTAATTATGAGTCAACAGTCTATTTGAATTTACTTAACCTCTGAAAAGAAAGACTTGTTCTATAAATATCTAATCCTCAGCATGGGATATTTAGAGCCCTTGAAATGCTCACTGTGTAATAATAATTAGTGAAGATTAGAAATAATATAACTATGTAATATTTGAAAAAGACTAATGCAGATCATTAATTTAGCTATCAAACTTTCACACTTCTCAAAATGAAAAATTGATTTCAGTTAATATTGTATCGCCTCAGTATAGTAATACAATTTATTACGTATTAAGTAGGTGTTCTGGCAAACTAATATTACTTTAATTTTAGAAGTATGAAAATGAATTTATATTTTGGTTAGAAGTAAAAAGCTTTCAAAATATTTGGTGATCATGGGAAGGACAAGGAAAATATGGAAAGTAGATTAGGGATCACTATATCAGAACTAGTGTCTGCTTGTAAATATTACTATGTCCGCTGGATATTCCTTAGTATAATCCTATCTACCTAAAACTTATCTAATTAGTGCTTCTTTTTGTTTAAGAACACAGGGATATTTCCATTTAAATTTTTAACCTCTTATCAAGGCAGAAAATCTATGTTGTTGAGAGGTCATTATGCTACAATATATGTTAAAAATATTTTGAGGAGTTTTCTCTAACTTAATTTTGCTAAATAACATTAAATGAAAAATGCTAAATACCTTAGAAATCATTTATGTATTATTTATGGAAGTAGAGATGACATTGTCTTTGTTGACTATCAGAGATGTATTATTAGATAATAATTTTTGTATTTTAAAAGATTATTTCTAGTTTTGTTCTTATGAGCTCCAGAGATTATTAACCTCACTGATTGACTAAAGATATGTTCTGAAGTGATACATTTTATATTGTTGAAAGACTATTTCTTATTTTAACTTTGTGAGTCACAAGATTTTTAAATACATGAATTAATGTGTAAAGGTAAAAATGTGTTTTTAAAAAACCTTCTTTTTTAGTTTATCTATGAGAGTAATTATAATATTCCCAAAGGCAAAAGGGCCTAGTAGTTTTATTTGTGTGAGTATGTTACTCTTTGAGACATTAAGAAATCAGTAAGTATAAAACTCCAAAGACACCTATGATTGACAGAATTAGAATTTGTAATGGTAAATGAAAAATATTCATAAGATTTTTCCTTTTAGTATTTCTGTAATTTTGTTATAGTAGTTGTATTGTTTGCTTTTTAAATGCTGTTCAAGATGAAAATAATATTTGGAAAGTTTTTAAATATATTGTATTAATTTCACTAGGCATATTGCTTTTTAACTATTTAAAACTTTGGTTCCCTTAAACACAAATTTTTATGGTATAGTTTTAATACCTGAGACGTATTATTTTTGTTATTTTTTTGAGTAACACCCGTGAGAATTCAAGGGTTCTTGAAAACAAACAAAAAAACCACAGAGGACTTAAGTTTTGATATTATTCCTTCATATGGTAGCACCAAATTCATTTCTATGGTAACCTATTAAGAATGTGAAAACTTTCTTTTAGGTTGTGCTAAGAAATGAAAACAGTAAGTGGGTATTTGTCAGTGGAAATATTATAATATACTTAAAAAGATAAATTAATCATTAAAGCTTGTCTTTTTACAGTGGTATAGAAAACATATAGCTTAAATGGTGTATTCAATTTAAAAATATTTGTTTGGAGCAAACATATATTAAAAGGAGTTTATTGAAATATTACCTTGCTTAGTAGTCTTCATTTTTAACTGAAATTTGAATTTTTAATAGGCATCATAGGACATAAACAAGTCAAGATGTTGTAATTCTTCCTTGCAATGAAGATCTTTAATCATGTGCTTAACAAGGGTAAAAATATCATGAATATCTTAATAGTTAAAAGAAGTAATTTTTTTAGTCAAAAACATTTGTTCTATATGTTTGTAGGGGCTTAACTGTAGTATATCTCAGTTAATATCTAACTACAAAATCTATAAAGTAAAAGATCTATTGGTAAAGGGAGAGTTTTTTTTTTAATATGAACTTCATATTACTAGAGAGTCTGTGTTTGATCCCTACATTTCTTGTGCTAGTAATTTTCTCTTTTTTAATTCTTAAACTTGGGTTTTGAATGTTTTAAAAATACTTTAATTTACAATTTTATCACATTATTTAAAGCTATTTTAAGTACATTTTGTTTCTTTTATACTTAATATGAAAAATTGCCTGGAATTAGATAATGCCCTATAGCAATTGAACTTATCTTTATTATGCTCTGCTTTGCTTTAGATTTCATGCAGTATCAAACCTACATTTGGATTTTTCATTATCAACCTAAAGCATGAGTTAGAATTAAACAAACTAAATCCTATAAGAAGGGTTCCAATACTTTGAGTACATAACAAAGTATTTTTCTAGAGGCAAGCACCTTAGTCCTTTCTTTATAGTTGTTTTAGTGGGCACAAAAAAAATAGATAGGAAGTAATGCTATTGTTTATCCCTGAATAATGACATCTCCTTGATAATTAATGATAAGATATTCTATGAGTTGCTACATTTATTGTAATTGAATTTATAAATAAATATTACTAATGTGAAACAGCAATTTTATCAGTTCAGTAAGTTCACCTTCTTAGATACTCAACTTATTTACAGACAGAGAATTGGGAACATAGTGGATGGGACAAACTAAAATTAATAGACTAGGTAGGTAGTGCAAACAACTTTTTGGTAGGATTTCTTAGTAGTAAAAAATCTATATTTCAAAAAAAATTTAGTAGCATGTAAAGAAAACAAAAATTAGTCATAATCATCCCAATATCTATAGTTCATATAAATTTAAACATTTTAGTAAATACAAATTTCATGAAAACATGCTTTTCCTTAATTATTAGTATAACACTCAAATAAGCATCTTTTCAGTTAATGACCTCATGATAATTTTCTTTTGCTCCTCATTTGCTTTTTATTGAATTGCAGACTAGTGATTACTATTGTATAAATATTTTCATTTTCAATTTATTATATAAGACTAGAAATTACAGGTGTTCAGCACATCTGTTTATATTGTCATAGTTTTTCAAATTAACCCAAATATAAAATAACTTAGATTGAAGAGTCAAATATATTTGGGAAGCATAGGATTTGAAAATTTACCAATTCTTGGTTTGTAAACCTTGTCTCAAAAATCTTATTTTTTTAAAATTTTTATTGTTGGTTGTTCAAAACATTACAAAGCTCTTGACATATCATATTTCCTACATTTGATTCAAGTGGGTTATGAACTCCCATTTTACCCTGTATACAGATTGCAGAATCACATTGGTTACACATCCACTGTTTTACATATAAATGGAGTGATTCTCTTTTGCTTAATTTAAGGGAAGGTGTATTAATTTTTTGCTATATTCCAGACAGATTCATAAATGCTGAAGATATAAAGAAAAAAAAACATGGACTCTGTTTTTAGGAAATTCATAACTTTAAAACATTTTTGGTAGAACAAACACACATACATATCATGTGCACAGTGCTTAGTTGGACACCTGTGTGTACTTTATTGTGGTCCTACATAGGGGGATATGGTATATCAAAATGGATTTGGAAGTGAGATAAGTAATGGAAGTAGATATAAACTATTGCATAATTATATGTAGAATTAATTTCAAAACAAAAAACTTGTGGAGTTGTTTTAACTATATGAACAATATGAAAATATTTGTTTAAAAATCCTATTTTACAACTGTAAGTCATTATCTTTACATTTAAAACTATTTATAGGTTAATAAATGGCCAGTGATACTGTAAATTTTGTCTCAGTAAATGTTGTTCTGATGGAATATTTTCTCGTATACTCTAAAATGTAGTTTAGTTATTCATTTGTGTGTTTGATGTATTTGTATATTTATGCATTTTATATCAAAACTTTTTGTTGTTTATTTAAACTTCAAATTTAACTGGATACCCTGTGGTTTAATTTGCTCTATCTGGCATCTTTATTTCATTTCTAGTGCTTACTTTGGAGCCCAAGGAATTGGCTCATTCCCCTATAATTCATATCAAGTATGAGAAAGAGAAAGGAACAATTCTTCAAAGTAAAATCTTGAATGTTTTTTTAAAAAAATGGGGGTTATACTAGGCCACCAGAAATAAAAAATATTTACTTTGTATATTATCCATCAAAATTAAAAGAAAATATATGTGAACCAATAATTAGATTTCTGACCATATATTCTGCATATGTATACTACCTACCTTTTCAAAGTATGTTTATAGAAAGATACTTCTATAAACAGAAGAATTTTTGTATATCAAAACAATTTCTTATCATCCCAAAAGAATTTTTAAGTAAATTTCATTTTCTTACAGTGAGATGTTATATAACTGAACACAAACAGTGAAATAAATGGGTGTTTATTAATACAAAGCCACTTACTCCTTCATTCAAAAGACTATTTAGTAACAATTGTTGTTCCCTATCTGCTTTTAGGCACATACAGCATTGAATGAGCCAGATAAAAATGTCAGCCCTCAAAAAGTTGCTGATCTTCAAGCTACATTATTAACTCAAAATGCATTATGTAAACTTTATGATATGTTTCTACTTGTGGAAATCATACATACCTGATCATTATATGCATGGATATTCTAAGAGACACCAAGATTCTTTCTAGATCTGGAATGAGCATTTTTGTGAAGAAGAATGTTAGTATTTCATAATTGTAACACTAAAATAATTATATTATAAATAACTAAATATTCCTTAATATTTTAAATTTAGGCACTTTAGGAAAAAAATTTAATCCTCACCTTAAAAGTATAGATTTTCCTCTTTCTATATAAGGGATTTGAGTGCAGTGGTCTAAGTGTGCTACTAGGAAATGGAGAAGCTATAATTTAAAACTAAATATTGTCAGATTCCAGAAACATTCAAAGACCTTCAAAAACAGCATGAGTTTGAACAGGTTTGATTTTTCTTATTGGCCTTTTATACTGTAAACTGTTTATGTATTTATTGTGCAGGGAATATATTGTTTTGCCTAATAAGAAGACGTGATCAATCATGATTTGGTATTCCATTTAGAAAAAGCAGTGCTTATTCAACTACTGCACAGTGCTCCCTTACCACCAAAAATATTTGTTTTATACTCATATAAAGTGCTATTTTAGAAGTATTTAGCCATGTATCATTCATTTTTGTATGTAGTAAGCAAAATAAAAGCTAACTAAATTTGTTAAAATATTACTAAAATGTGTTCATTTTCATAATCTAGGATTTCATAAATCTTGTTCAACTCAAGTAAAAACATGTTTGTTTCAAATATTATCATTAACTAAGATAATTAGGTTTGTATCCATGTAGGCAATGTCAAGCACATCATAACTGTCATCTGGGCAGCAATGACCAGATGATGTCATTAATTGGGAAACAACATCAGATTTCAGAGAAATTAAAATGTGAAAAGAGTGTTTTAGAAACAATAAAATATGATAGGGCCAACTTAAGGCTTTTGGTGATAAGTGAGGTTATACATGCTAAGTGTTTTCCTCACCCACTACCTTTTACCTGCCAGACTGTGACAAATTTTGACATCTAGTTGCAAATATATAAAAAAAGAATGATAAATGTTATATATTACTGTTCTTAATAATAATTCCTTTATATTTTGAACTACTTTGTTCCTCCATATTGCTCTGACAAAGTTCTTCAATCTAGTAGAACTTTCAGCATCACATGTGGATCTTTAAATTTATACACACACACACACACACACACACACCCATATATATGTATACTGTCTAGACATACGCTATATGTAGAGAGTATATAATATATATAATTAAAGATAATAGAGTATATAACATATAAATTAAATATAATAATGTATATAACATAATTAAATATAATATAATTTAATTATATATTTCATAATATAATTATTATTAATACATCACATATTACTAATATACAGTGTGGTAATAAATTGAATTTACATTATTAATAACATAATATACTATATAATATATATAATATAAATTATTAATATGTAATGATATAATATATACTATATATACAATATATTCTATTTTTTCCTCCTTTTAAAAAATTGATTATTTTTAAAAATAAATGACAGCAGAATGCATTACAATTCTTATTACACATATACAGCACAATTTTTAATATCTCTGGTTGTATATAAAGTATGTTGACACTAATTTGTATCATTTGGATAATGATATTTATCACATTCCACCATCCTTGCTAATCCTCTGCCCCCTCCCTTTCCTCCCACCCCTCTGCCTATCTAGAATTCATCTATTCCTCACATGCTCCCTCTCTCTATCCCACTATGAGTCACCCTCCTTATATCAGAGACAACATTTGGCCTTTGTTTTTTTGGGATTGGCTAACTTCACTTAGCATGATATTCTCCAATGCCATCCATTTACCTGCAAATGCCATGATTTTATTCTCTTTTATTGCTGAGTAAAATTTTATTGTTTGTATGTATATATATATGCCACATTTTTTTAATCCATTCATCCACTGAAGGGCATCTAGGTTGGTTCCACAGTTTATCTATTGTGAATTGTGCTGCTATAAACATTGATGTGGTTGTGTCCCTGTAGTATGTTGTTTTAAGTCCTTTGGGTATAGTCCAAGGAGAGGGATAGCTGGGTCAAATGGTGGTTCCATTCCCAGATTTCCAAAGAATCTCCATATTGCTTTCCATATTGGCTGCACCAATTTGCAGTCCCACCAGAAATGTATGAGTTTACCTTTCCCCCCACATCCTTGCCAACACTTATTGTTGTTTGTCTTCACAATAGCTGCCATTCTGACTGGAGTGAGATGGTATCTTAGAGTAGTTTTGATTTGCATTTCTCTGATTGCTAGAGATGATGAGCATTTTTTCATATATTTGTTGATTGATTGTATATGCTCTTCTGAGAAGTGTCTGTTCAGGTTCTTGGCCCGTTTGTTGATTGGGTTATTTGTTTTCTTGGTGTTTAGCTTTTTGAGTTCTTTATATACCCTAGAGATTATTGCTCTATATGATGTGTGAGGGGTAAAGATTTGCTCCCAGGATGTAGGATGTCTGTCTGTTCACCTCACAGATTGTTTCTTTTGCTGAGAAGAAACTTTTTAGTTTGAGTCCATCCCATTTATTGATTCTTGGCTTTAATTCTTGGGCTATAGGAGTCTTATTAAGGAAGTTGGAGCCTAATCCCACATGATGAAGATTAGGCCCTACATTTTTTCTATTAGACGGAGAGTGCATAGTGAGAGATAGGGGTTTAATTTCATTTTGTTGCATATGGATTTCCAGTTTTCCCAGCAAATTCCCTCTATAAATTGGAACAAGACAGGGATGCCCTCTTTCACAACTTCTATTCAACATAGTTCTTGAAACACTGGCCAGAGTAATTAGACGAAAGAAAAGGGATATGTATAGGAAAAGAAGAACTTAAATCAGCCCTATTTGCTGGTGATATGATTCTATACCTAGAAGACCCAAAAAGCTCCACCATAAAACTTCTAGAACTAGTAAATGAATTCAACAAACTAGCAACATATAAAATCAACACCCATAAATCAAAGGCATTTTTGTATATCAGTGACAAATCCTTTGAGAAGAAATGAGGAGAACTACCCTATTTACAATAACCTCAAAAAATAAAAATAAGATAATTGGAAATCAACTTAAAGAAAGAAGTGAAAGATCTATACAATGAAAACTACAGAACCCTAAAGAAAGACATCAAAGAAGACCTTAGAAGATGGAAAGATCCACCTTGGATAGGCAGAATTAATATTATCAAAATGACCATACTACTAAAATCACTATACATATTTAATGCAATTCTGAACAAATTCCCAATAGCATTCTTCATAGAAATAAAAAAAAGCAATCATGAAATTTATCTGGAAAAATAAGAGACCCAGAATATCTAAAGCAATCCTTAGCAGAAAGAGTGAAGCAGGTGGCATCACTATACCAGATGTTAAACTATACTACAGAGCAATAGTAACAAAAACAGCATGCTAGTGTCACCAAAACAGACTGGTAGATTGATGGTATAGAATAGAGGACTCAGACACTAACCCACAAAATTACAATCATCATATATAGACAAAGGTGCCAAAAACATGCATAGGAGAAAATATAGCATTTTATACAATATATTCTATATAATATAAGTTATATATATTATATAATATAATTATTAATATATAATGATACAATATTATACAATTAGTAATACATATTAATTTAATTATATATTATATTGTACATAATTAAATTACATATTATTAAATATATAAATGTACTATATTAATATATAACATAATTATATATAGTATATAATAATAAATAATATAACTATATATTAGGAAATTACACCAGAACACAATGAGGAGTGATTATGGCTCAAGTTCAAGGAGTGGCATTGAATGTGGTGAGAAGTGGACAGATTATGGTGTAGTTTTTAGATGAAAACAGGGTTAGCTGTATAAGGATGTATGAGGAAAAATTAAACATGACTTCAAGATTTTCAGTTGAACAACTATGAGAATACAGTTGCCATTGAAGGTGACTGTAAATAAAATTGGTTTAAGGACAGTAGTTGATTTTCTTTTCAAAACAGTTATTTTTTAGTTGTAGTGGACACAATACCTTTATTTTATTTTTATGCCGTGCTAAAGATTGAACCCAGTGCTTCACCCATGCTAGGCGAGGGCTCTTCCTCTAAGCCACAGTCCCAACCCAGTAGCTGTCTTTTAAATATTGAATTTGGAGCATGTAGTCATCCAGCTAGATGTGTCAAAGAGGTAGGATTTCAGTCTGACATGAGGAAAGAGATCCAATCAAGAGAGATAATTTGGGAATCTTAGCATATGAATAGCATTTAAAGTTATATGACTTGATTAGGAATAATTCAGTAAGAAAACAAGCAAACAGCAAAGAATGGAAAGCAACTATCAATGTAATTGAAGAAAAACTAAATGAGTGTGAGTGAGCTCCTGGAAGCTGAGAAAACACTATAAAAAAGAAAATATTTATCAATCATCTCAAAGGCTGTTGTTGGGTCAAAGAGAATCATAACTGAACATTGCCAATTAGATTCATCCACTTTAAAATAATTGATGATAGAAATTAAAGAGGACCTAAATAAATGGAAAATATTCCATGTTGATAGATTCCAAGATTTTATATTGCTATATGACAATACTCCCCAAACTGATCAATAGTTTCATATGACCCTTTCCCAAATAGCAGCAGGCTTCTTTGTAGTAATTGACAAGTGATCTTAAAACTCATATAGAAATTCAAAAGATCTAGAAAAGCCACACCATTCTTGAGAAAGAACAAAGCTCACATTTTCCCAAATTAAAAGCTTAGCCCAAAACTACAAGAGTGAAGATAGTGTGCCACTGACATAAGAATGGATATTTGGATCTATAGAATATAATTGAGAGTCCAGAAATAAATTCTTATGTTTATAGTCAATTGATTTTTTATAAGAGTACCAAGGCAACTAGGCAACTGAAAGCCACATGCAAAAGAATGAATTTGGAACCTTAATTATCATCATATACCATAAGTCAATAGACTTACATGGAAGAGTCTAACTATAAGCCCTGTCGAAGAAAACACAAGAATAAATCTTCCTGAAAAGTCTTCTTAGATTTTGCATCAAAACACAAGTGACCTGTATACTCAGAAAAATGAGATACCGTATCCCATGTGATTCAAATGTATGATATGTCAAGGTCATTGTACTGTCATGTGCAACTAATTAAAACAAATAAAAATTTTTTTGAAAAAAATAAATAAATAAAAATTAGATATAAAAAACCCACAAGTGACAAAAGGAAAAACAGACAAATTACAACCTATCAACATGAATTTTTTTGTGTGTGCTTAAAAAGACACCAGGGTGAAAGTGAAAAGGTTCTACCTCAAAATGGGAGAGAACTTCTGCAAATCATATATCCGTTCAGAGACTTGTATCTAAATATGCAAAGGATTTTTACAAATCAGTAATCAAAATGCAAATTTCCCTATTAAAGATGGACAAAGGATTTGAATAGCCATTTCTCCAATGTATATGTCAAGATAGCTTAAAAACTCGTTCAAAAACATTAGTTGTCAGGGAAACAGAAATCAAAGTCCCTATGAGTATGATTAGGATGGTTATGATCAATAATTATGTTACTATTATTAAACAGTAATAATCACTACCATTTACCAATAAAATAACAAATTATCACCAATGAAAATATTTCTGATATCATAGAGAAATTGAATCCCTGTTTCATTGTTTTTGGGTTTCTTAATTGGAGCAATCACTTTAAATACAGTTTGCCAACTCCTCTCAAGGGTAAAAGTTCCATGTAATAGTATATACTTAAAGGAAACAAAAACAGAAAATGTAGACATGAAAACATATACACAGACTTGTACATGAATGTTCAAATATAGATCTAACTAAACTTACATGAGTGTTCATAGCAACATTATTCATAACAGTCCCAAACTGGAAACATTTCAATGTCCATCAACTGATCAGTGGACAAATAATATTTTGTGTACTTATAAGGGGAATATTATTCTGCATTAAAAAAGAGTGAAGTACTAACATGCTACAACAATAGAACTTTGAAAACTTAGGCAATCTATGGACACAGAATGTATATCCATGGTAAATGTTTATTTAAAATGTTTTCAAAATGAGTCCCTTCTAGATTTTGAGGTTTTGAGAAAACCTAAGTATGAAGTTTTATTTTGAAATAATATGATTAGTTAAATAATCATCTTCAGTTAAAAGAGGAAGAAAAAAATAAAGAAGGAAAGAGAGACATAGGCACTTGTGGGACTCGAGGATACTAGGTAGGAGGCATGGGGGTCTGAAGGGAAGTGATTGCTGATGTATATAGGATTTCTTTGGGGGGTAATGAAATGTTTTAAAATTAGACTGTGGCAATTTTTATACAGCTTTGACTAAACTAAATAACATTGAGTGTGTACTCTAAATGGTTGAGTTATATAGTATATGAATTATCTCAATAATCTGTTTAGAAAGAAGAGCAAGAGAGAAAGGGGTCAGTAGGAAGGGAGGTAAAGAAGGAAGGATCCCCAGAGAGAACTAAAGATAACAGGAGGAGAGGGAGAGAACAAGAAATAATTGTGGTTAAGGACTTCAATATAGTACAACAAAGCAAGTAAATTAAATCTTATCCTTGAAGACTGACATAACATGCTATACATGAGAACATACAATCATGTATATGATTTATTTTTCGTAACATGAGAAAGAAAATGGAAGTTTAAAAGAAAAAGCTGTTTTATTTTATTTAAATATTTTAGGCAACTAGTGTGCATCCAAATATTTGGTTAGTAAGGGAAGAATTTTTTTCTGATTTGCATTGCTTTTGTTAAAATAATATCATTGTAGTGTATGGTTATTTATATTACATAAACTATTATTAGAAGACAGCAATAAAATTTCTTTGAATTTTATTGATTTAACACATTAAAATTTGAATATTGTATGTGATAATATTTCCAGCTTTCTATATTAACTTCATTCATATTCTGCAATTTCTGCCTTAAAATAAAAATTAGGCCATAATTTTCCCATCTTTGTTGAGTCTCCCTCCTGCTATTTCCTACTTCTCTTACAGTATAATTTGTTTGCTAGCTACATACTGCTAACACATAGGCACTTAAACACACATTTAAATTTAATACAGAATTGAGCAAGAGGTATTGTTTTTTGAGCTAAACTTTCTTCTCACTGTGAGCTTTGTAAACATAGTTTACTTTAGGAAACATATAGAATATGTTTTTTTCCTAAATTAGAATTTAGGAAAAACATTCTTCCAGCAAAATAATTTTACTAAGACTTGAGAACATAACTTTTATAATGCATTGCTTACTAATTGTCCAAAAATAAGATTAGTTACTTAACAGTATACAGTAATCTTAGTCGCTTGTCTTGTATTTTTATTTCAGAGTAAAAGTGCTTTTATCATAAAATGCATCCTAAAGAATTGGTTTATTCAGTAATTCAGCCATATAATAAGAAAATAGGTAATCTGTTGAATGATGCAGCTGTTGTGCACAAACTTGTTACTAGCAGTTATTCATTATAACAGAGATTCTCAACCAAAGAGAACATTTAAAAATAGTATAATTTGAAAAAAAACTTTATTTAATTTGATTTTGGGTATCCTCATTAATGGAGCCATTCTTGATTCCTCATTTCAAGAGTTTCAGTGTACTGGAAATCATGTTAAATCAGTGTCCTCACCTAGAAATGTTCTAGTATTCTTGTTGCATAGTATGTTTATTTATTTTTAAATTATTTTGATATTCTTATAATTATGATCTAATTTAGCTTATTGTTATTTACTGAAATGATTTGTGTACTCTAACTGTGGTATTTAGGCAAACCCAGTATTAAAATGTATAGAATGTAAAGTACAAAAGAATCCAAATTTAAAGTTCATACCTGGTCATCATTTTAAAGCAAAATATATTAGATTTCAATTAAAAACCTAAAGAATCATTATCTATTTTGGAAATTTCTCTTTTGCTATCTTTATTTTTAATTATTACTGTCTATCAAGTTGTCTACTAGTATAAAGCATTTTTTAAAAAATATGCCAAGTTATTGTATAATGGTGTTAATTTTCTTAAATATTCAATCTAGCAAGATTCTACTTTGTCTATTCCTTTGAAAGTGTCTCTGTAAAAATAATAACTTTTTATTTCTCCTTAAATTCATCCTGAAGTACTGAAGTCATGGGCTTCATAAAGTATATAATTGAAACATTATCTTTGACTTTCCAAAACCATACATAATTGTTTAAACAATTCTATGTAAGGCTCATAGTTTTCTAATCAAAGTGAGAGAAATATGCTATTCTTAGAAGCTGATTTTTGTATTATGTCATTTAATATGAAACATTTATCTCAAATAGATGTGGACAATTTATTATTACTTTCAGAATAGTTATTTGCCTAGCAGATGAGCTAACATAAATTAAGCAGTAAATCAGTTTTGCTTCCTTTAGATAATTGGTAATTTACATATAACCTTTGGCTATTCTTTTATCCTAGGGTATTGATATAAGTTGCATAAAATTATTTTCCATATAGCAAGTACTTTAAAATGCAAAATCTAATTAAATGCACTATTATTTTAGGACAGTTGTGTTGCTAAAAGGTTGTATTTTGACTTTTAGGAATATTTGAGGACTCTGAATGGAGTATATAAGAAAGCTCAAATATAACCTCTATGGACTACTTTTGGCCACTTTTTCAATCAATTGAAACAAATGAAACTGCCAAAGTACTTAGAGCACTGCATTTTTTCTTACATAAACTATATTTAGACATAATACTATATTTGCTTTATTATGCTACCTAGCCTAATTGGGCTATCTAGCCTTTTATGTTAAGGAAACATTAAAGGATTAAATTTGTAAGATAAACTAAGATTAGTAGGTGAGGCTGATTGTGACTAGTTATTTTGCCCAGGGCTTTTGACATAGACCCCAGGGGGTTGCCCAAGAACTCTGGACATCAACACATTTATAACCAATTAATGGCACACTCACTAGTGAATCATGCTCCAATCCAGGTAACTAAAATCCTGTTTTGGAGAAGACATGGTATGGTGTGCCTTTTTGTCTAGCCAGGTCATAATGTATTTATCACAAACCTCTTTTCATTTAACAGATTTTTAGCAACTACCGGATCCTGGATAAATAACTCTCTTGCATTAATTTTTAAAATTAAAAATGTCTTGAAATTTTGAAGAACATTGAATATGGAATCTTATGATTTATGGAAACTTATGATTGCTGTTATTCAGAATTTAAATATCTTGGATCACTGTTTAGCAAGTGTAATATTTTACAAATTAGAGAGCTTTTTCAGATCACTGTATTGATTTTTCTTCAATATATGTGGTAAAATGGACTGCTATTTTAATTATTTTTTGAAACATCTGGATAATTTTTTCCAGATGAAAACATATCTCATTTTATTACTCAGATTAATTCAAAATTCGAGCTCATCTAAAAAATTTTGTTTTCCATTCAATTTTGTGGCATCTATTTTACAAAGAAATTTTTATATCAATTAAAAATACATCTCAGATAATGTGATCAAGAATTCCATACATGCCAATAACCTATTACAAGATTAAGAATTGTTAATCTTGTTTGTAATTGTTTTATTTCAGTTTTGCCCTCTGCGTTGATAGTTTTAGTGTCTTTTTATTCCAAAAATTTCATAGTATACTGATTCAAATTTTGTTAAGATATTATTTTCTATTAATGCAGGAACATATTTTTCCTTACTTTGTTAAAACTTACTCATTTTTATGTCTTCTAATTAAGTAATTACCTACTTATTAGTGAACAAGGTAAAGGTATTTTAATAACAGTTAGTTTAATTAGGGTGGTGAAAACCAAATAAATTCTCAAGACAGTGCTAGCAAGGAGAATAATGCATAATAAGTAACAGTTGTAATGTCTGTCATCTCTTTTTGTTTAACCTTTATAAAACCTTTGTAGTCTTGCAGCTTGATGAGTGAAATATTTAGAGGCAGTTTGAGTACTATCATCCTTTATCTAGTTGTTACTCTATTTAATATGCCTCATTATTGTGCTTAGAGTTACTTTTTATTTTTCTTAAGATAAATGTTTGTTGGATTTCACATGAAGGTGACTTTGATACTGAAAGCTGGCAGTTAATGATAACAGTGAAATAACTTTTTATGAATGTGGGTACATAGAATCACGTCTGGCAGAGGTTATTGTCATACATAGTAAGTGGCCAGCACACTTTGCAGACTATTAAATCATGGTGGTATGTGTCATTTTAGCTAGAAGAAAAAGAGGATATTATAAGTCCTTTTTCAATATTGAAGTTCACAAGAAACAGAATAAGTTCTAATTGGCTTAATCTTTTTTAATACCAAAAATTTAATATTGAAAGTAAACTTAATAATCTGAATACAGGAGTGCTATAAAAAATAAAGCATATTCACTGACGCTAGAATGTCCATGTAGTGAAGGTGTGTTCTAACTTTCTGTTTGATTGAAGACTTTAACTGCCAGCAGCATCACTTTGATAGTAGTGTTTTCAGATCATGTTGACCATAAAAGGTGAAAATTCTTGTCAAAAGGGGCTGAAAGTTACCCTAAATTTCTTTCCCAAAATCTAGATTCTAAACAAAATTCCCAATGCTGGGGCAAAGCTCAGGTTTTATCTTAAAAAGAACATGAAGTGGTTAACTAAAAAGTGAGTGTTGATTATTATTATTATTATTATTATTATTATTATTATTATTATTATTATTACTATTTTGGTACTGGAGATTGAACCCAGGGCCCCTCATCCACTTAGCCACATCCTTAGTTCTTTTTATATTATTTAGAGATAGGGTCTCTAAGTTGCTTAGGGCCTTGCTATATTGGTGAGGCTAGCTTTGAACTTGGGATCCTCCTGCCTCAGTCTCCTGAGCTGTGAGGATTACAGGCCTGCAGCCACAGCACCTGACAAACATTGATTCTTTTGAATAAGAACTTTTAAAAACAGATTTGATTTTGGAGTGTCATGTTTTATTTTAACAAAGTTAATTTTTTAAAATAAAAATGCATTAGTGTAATATAAAATCAGAGCTAAATAAAAAGTTTAAAATGCAGTGTTTCAATCTTTCTATAACTTCCTTCACCCCTTTGTGCCCTGCTTCTATAAACACTTGTTTTTTACTTATCCTTCAAGATTTCATTTATATAAATATGATCAAATGCAAATATATAATTTTATATTCATCATCTCTTATACAAAATAATATATTTTCATATTTTGTCAAACCTGAGACAACATATAATATGATGGACATTTTTATGAACCACCAAGGAAGAAAAAAATTGGCAATTAAATGTTGATATAACATTGATAATAAAGTGTGTTGCAATGTCAGAAATATTAAAATGTAAAAAACCCACATCTTGGAGTTGCATAAATATGGTATGTGACCTCTGCTACTCATTGTTCTCATCACTTAAAAATATAACTTAGGATTCTTCATTCTGCAGACCTTCTTTATTCCCTTTTTTAAATAGGAACATGATTGTTTATAATGTGATTGTACTCTTAGTTAGCCCCTATAAATAGACACTTACTCCTTTACTTTTTTAGTATTTGAAACTGTACTTCGTCCATTTTATATGTTTGCAGGTATACTGATAGGATAAGTTGCAGATGAGTTTGCTGACTTAATGGTAATCATATCTGTAATTTTTATAACAATTAGTAGATTTCCCTTCAGAGGGTTTTAGTACTTTCCTTTTTCCACCAACTGTTTGAAAAGTCTTTGTCAAACTTTGAAATTTTGCCCATTAATGTGAGAAATGGTGTTTCATTCTTATTTGTACATCTTGAATAAATGAAAGGTCAAGAATATTTTATAGTTTTCAAGAGTCATTTAAAACGTTTTTCTGTAATCAATTCATGTTTTTTTTCTATTATTATATTGCTGAACTTTTTATTCTTTATTTTTAGGTATTCTTTCTACTTAGGAATATTAACCCTTTATCTCTGATATGAGTTGTAAATATTTTTCCTACCTTGATTCTTAATCTATTATATTAAACATTATCTTAGTCTGTTCAGGTCACTCTAACAAAATAGAATAAACTGGGTACTGTATAAACCATAGACATTTATTTCACACAGTCCCAGATTATGAGATTTTTTCCAAGATAAAGATGTGGGCAGATTCTGTGTCTCGTAAAGGTCTGTTACCATTCATAGATATAACCTTCTAAGTTCTCCTTTCATGATGGAAGGAACTGGCTAACCCTCTGCCATGTCTTTTATAAGGGCACTACTCACCTCCCGAGACTCATTAAATCCTCTTTAACACCATCACCTGGGAATTAGGATTTGAACATATGAAATTTCTTTTTTTTTTGTGGGGAACACATTCAGGGAATAGCATGCATGAGATCTTATTTATGTTCAATGTAGTCAAATTTCCCAAACTTCTCTTTATTGGCTTTTGGAATTCATGTCATAATTAGAAGGACTTTGCCCATGTTTTTATCTGGAAATGTTTTGACTTCATTTTTCATTTTGCATAGACTGACTTTGATAATCCCCAGTGACCCAAAAATCCAGTCATCTGTGCCATTGTGTACTGCCTCTATTGACTCTAGGATTGTGCTATGACTGTTATGACCAATCAAATGTGAGTGGGGTGGTGATATGTAGCCAGTTTGAGGCTTAGCCCTTAATTATACTTGCAGTTCTTTTTCTTCTTTCTTTGGAGCTTTCTAATTAGGTGCTTTCTTGGAACATAGTCACCATGTATTAAGGGAGCCCCTGTGGAGAGGCCTTCCAAAAAAAGAATCAACACTGGTAGACAGTGGCCTCAGCTGTCTAGCCTCCAGATGACAGAGTATCCAGGTGAGCTGGATCTTCCAGCCCAGGTGAGCTCTCACTTGAGTCTCCAATTGACTGCAGCCAACCCAGGTCTCAAGATGACACCACAAGGGGCAGAACTTCCCAGCTAACATAAATAATTTTGAGAGAATGTACTGTTTCCATAGACTACTACATTGTTTTACACCAACACCAAACATAGTGACTTACAGACACAAAATTTATATTTGTTCACAATGTGTGTATTATGTCTCAGCAGAGATGATTGCCATCTCTCCGCTCAGCTCAGTTTCATGCCAATATCCATAAGAGATACTAGTTTATAGTTTTCTTTTTTTGTCTATTTTTTTAGCCTTTGGTATTATTATACTCACTTCATAAATAAGTTTTGGAAGTGAATCCTTCTTCTCTGCTACAGTCCACATGCCATTGGAATTTCTTTTAAAGGTGTGTTAAAATTTCTCTGAGAAAGTTTCCGGGCTGTGTTTTGGGGGCTGTTAACTGTGACAGGTTTTTAAAATTTTTCTATTCCTATAGAAATTGTTGGTTTGAAGTTTTTTTTCTGTGAGAATTATCTATTTTATTCAGATTGTTATGGTTATTTGCATAATGTGCTAAATAACTGCAAACTCAAGAGTTTGTTAATTTACCAAAGTATAATTAAGCTAGAGCTAAATAACAAGAGTACAACAGAAATCTCTATGTATTTGGAAATTAAGAAATCCATTCAAAATCATGCTTGTGTATAGGATAATATCACAATGGGAATTTAATAAATCATAGAATTTGATTGAATGAGAAGTATAAGAAAACATATTAAAATTCTTTTACATGCAAATAAAACAGTGTTTGATAAGAAGTTGATAGTTTCTAGTCCTACATCACAAAAGAAATGTTGAAAGTCAGTGACATTAGTATTCATATCAAAAATTAGGAAATGAGCAAAATTAAATTCAAATGAAATGGATGGAATAAAGTAAACATAAGAATAGAAATTAATGAAATAGAATATAATGTACAATAAAAATATTGGTGAACCTAAAGTTGGCTTTTTGACAAAGCTGATAAACCACAGGGGAACTAATCCAGACAACTGCAGGTCCTCACACCTGCTCACTCTGTCAGAGATGCTGCTCTTACTAGGCTTCTCATTTCTTCTGTCAACACCCATTTTCTTTCAGAACTCACTTCAAAAATTTCTTCCTATATTATGACTTACCCCTGTTGGATTCATTTATTCAGCAAATTTGGAGTTCATTTAAAGTAGGATAGGAAGACATTTGATTTTATGTAGAAATGTTATGTAATAACATTTTTGATATATTAATGTAAACTTCTCAAACTGAGGCAAATTTAACATGATCTATATTGTTATTGACTTTTTTTAAAAAACAAAGTCTGGGTCTTTTCCCCTTTACAGAATGGGAGAGAATATTTGCAAGTCACATATCTTGATAAGGAATTAGGGTTCAGAATATATAAAGTCACTTAACAACTGAATTTAAAAATTGGCAAAGGATTAGACCAGAAATTTCTGAAAAGAATGCATATGAATGATCAATTAGCACAGAAAGATATTCAAGCTTAATGTCTTCAGGGAAGTTCAAGTTAAAACCTCAAGGAGATTTGGGCATAGGAACCTGTTGCCAAATGGGGACTCAGTTTCTATTCTGTATATCATGTTTCTGAATATTTGATTAAAATGATTAACATGGAAAATTCATATATATCTTACTACAATAAAAAACTGTAAACACACAATGAGATACCAGATTATATCCACTGGGAAGGCTACAACCGAAGATAACAGCAGGTATTAGCATGGTTGTGGAAACTCATGCATTGTTGTTGGGAATGACTTTCTCAAAATGTTAAGCAAAGTTACCACATAACCCAGAAATTCTGCTCCTAGATATCTATTCAGGGAAATGAAAGCACATGCCTACACAAAAGATATTTGTACCTATATTCATAGACACATTCTTCATAATGACTTGAAGTGGAAACAATCCAAACCCTCTTATTAATATATAAGCAAAATGTGGTAAGTGAATGGAGCAAGACACAAAATATCACATATGGTATCATTAACATTTATATGAAATATGCAGAAAAGGCAAATACATTTAGACTACCTTGATGGGTATTAGAATGAAGAATGACTGTTAATGGGCAAGATTTTTTTTTTATTGGGGGGGATAGTGATAGGAACTTTCTAAAATTGGATTATGGGATGATGGCTGTGTACATCTCTAAATATACTAAAATACATTGAATTGTACACTACAGTGAATTTGTCGGTGTATATATTTTATACTACAGTATATGTTTACTGCAATAAAATTGTTAAAGGAAATGTGATAGCTCTGCCTACAGTGTGGAGAATAAAGTGTATAAAAGCAGAAGTATGAAGACCAATTTGGAAGGTAGAACAGTAGTCCACGTAAGAGATGGTAGTTGCTTGGACTAGGTGGGTTGTAGTGGAGATGGAGAGACAGGAACCAATTCAGGATGTTTTTTAGTGGTTAAATGTATACTCTTTGCTGCTAGGTTGGATATAATGGTTGTGATTGGTTCTCACTATGCAACCTTGGGTTTTTGCATACCTTTGCAGGAAGAGGACTGAGATGAGAATAAAAATTTGCCATAAAAATGATATTTAAGGCCTAAGACTATGTGAATGTTAAGTGGTGTTTTGATTATTCTCAAGGCAAAGGTCACAATGTCCTTAGGGAACTCAGTGAATGAAGGTAGGTATGCGCAAGCTGTGCTAAGTTTTCACCACTAGGTGGAGACGTGGTCAGAAGAGGCCTCACAGAATAGGTACTTTTGGAGCTGCCAAGAATATTGTTTTTGTTCAATGAAGAAATCGGTTAGGGTCTTATGAAATGTCAATATGGGTGAAGAGGGTGCCATTGGAAAATACTGGAGGATGTGAAAGTATCCATTGTTTAAAAAACACTGAATAATCAAATGGGGGTCTATGATTAAGAAACAAGAGTTGAAAGTTAAAGCTGAAAAAAGATATTTCTGTGTGTAGTTGTAGACCTTGTGACAGGAGTAAGGAAATGAGAAAACTAGATCAAATGAACCATTTAAAGCAGTAAATTCTTCAGGAAATAGTTATTTCAATCAATCATTCCTTACAAAACCATGATCCCATTTCTCTTGCTTTTGATAAGAAGCAATGAATTATAGTAAGTATCCATATATACATGAAGCATGAGTACATTTTTCAAACATCCTTGTTCATTTTTCAAGAAAAAAATGCTTGCCACTAACATTTCACTTAAGTATTTCCTTTAAATTTACTTTATCTGTGTGTATGTATGTGTTTTTTTTTTTTTAATGAATGTCTATCAAAAGACAGTACTGGTATATCATGAACTATCAAGACTATTTAATATCAAACTTACTAATGTAAGTTTTATACTTTTTCTAAAACCTGTGCTGAATATTTAGCTGAAATTCTTTGATAAATACATTGCTGAGTTCTTCAGTTTCAGTTGCATTTGAATCCTATGTTACATGGGTACCAAATGCTTCTTAGCTCATTTCTACCTTCAGATTCCAGGAGCCCCAGAAATTATATGGCCAGTACTGATATCACAATCAAATAAAGTTTGCTCAATCCTATTCTTGGTAACCAATTATTCTGCACATAGATGCTGGAACAGAATTTTCCATCTTTTGATTCTTACTTATTATTTTAGATGTAGCCCATTTTTTTGAAAACCATTAGAAGCAATTCTTAAATTACAATTGCTAATAAGCAAACGTAAGTCATTTTGAAACAACCATACTTGTGGAAATTTATTGAGACAATATTTCAAAACTAATATATAATATATTATGTCTGATTTCATGATAGTAATACAGCAGAACTTATTGATGTTTTCTAAATATAGAATTTTAATTAATACTACTGCTTATTCATTGCTTTTTTAATATAAGGTGTTTAAATGCTCTTTATCTCAAGAATTTATAAAATATACTTTAAAAACATTAGATCTCAGAAGGCAATTTAAGAAAATAATATTATGCATATTTCACCCTTTTCCACTTAATGTTCAGTTTTAGAAAATAAGTTTTGTTAATGGACCATCCACTTTCAAGTCATTTTGTTTACTAAGTGAGGACTGAGATCTAAACAATTATGCATGTAGTAAGACCTTTTAAAACAGAATGCATTGCATTAAAGAATGTTATGTTCATTTGCAGTGAAGCAGAGAATAGTGTCAGAATTCTGCCTAACTAAGATTATGTTGAGAACAAACTCTGTGTACATTGTTACATTTATTATTATCTGAATGTCTAAAGTTTTAGTGTTGTTGACATCTGGAGTGTTTTTCAGTATGTTTTATTATGTGTTTTATTCACTTTCCTTGATCACAAAACTATTTACCATTCCTGTTAGTGTCCAAGTGTTGGAACCTTTTTCTTTCTGCATGCTTAATGACACCTTATTTGCCACAACTTCGTTTTTGCAAACATCCTCTTTTATTTATATGTGTGTGATTTTAATTTTGTATGGTATATATTTAAGGCATACAACAGGATCTTTCAACATGAATTGAGTATTTACTGCAGATAAATAAATTAGCATATTATCTTCCATAGTCACACTATGCATGCATGCTATGTGTAAAAAGCTCTTAAGATCTGCTCCCTTATCAAATTTTCAATATACAACACTATATTCAAGAATAACTATAGTCCTCCTGATAAATGCTGGGTCTATACTTATTCATCCTACATAACTGCAAGCTTATGCTCCTTAATCTGTGTCTCCCTGTTTCCTCCCTTTCCCCATACTTGATAATCTTCCTACTTCTACCTATTGGACTTTTTAAAATCTTCATATTTTATAGATAAGTGAGATCAAAAAGTGTTTTTTTCTGTGTCTGGTTTATTTCACTAAACACAATGTCCTTCTGGATCATCCATGTTGCTGCAAATAGCAGTGTCTTCTTTGTTGACTGAGTAATGTTTTATTTTGTGTGTGTGTGTGTCACTGTTTCTTTATCCAGTCATTCATCAATAGACACTTGTTTCCATATCTTGACTGTTGTGATAATGGTGCAGTGAATACAAAAGAAGATTTTTCTTTATGAGGTGTGGATTTCATTTCCCTTGAGCATATATTCAGCCCAGCTAAGAGATTCCTAGAACACATGGTAGTTGTATTTTTCATATTTTTAGGAATATACATACTGTTTTCTGTAATAATTTTAGCAATATACCCTCTCATCAACAGCATAAGAGGGTTGTTTTTCTCCATATTCTTGCTAACACTTGTTACCTCTTGTCTTTTTTAAGAAATTAATTAATTTACTTATTTTAATTAGGTATATAAGGAAGCAGAATGCATTTTGATTCATTGTATACAATTGCAACACAACTTTTCATTTCTCTAGTTATACTCGATGTAGCATAGCACCATTTGTGCAGTCACACATGTACCCAGGGTAATAATGTCCATCTCATTATACCACCTTTCCTGCCCCCATCCCCACACACTCCTCCCTTCCCTTTGCCCAATCAACATTCCTCCATTTTCCCATGCCCCCCCCCCATTATGGATCAGCATCTACTTATCAGAGAGAATATTTGGCCTTTGGTGTTTTTTTTTTTTTTTGGATTAGCTTACTTCACTTAGCATGATATTCTCCAACTCCATCCATTTACCTGAAAATGCCATAATTTTATTTTCTTTTAATGCTGAGTAGTATTTCATTGTGTATGTAAACCACAATTTATTTATCCATTCATCTATTGAAGGGCATCTAGGTTGGTTCAACAATTTCACTATTTTGAATTGAGCTGCTATAAACATTGATGTAGATGTGTTACTATAATATGCTGATTTTAAGTCCTTCCAGTATAGATCTAAAGAGTGGAATAGCTGGATCAAATGGTGGTTCCATTCTAAGTTTTCTAAGGAATCTCCATACTGCTTTCCATAGTGGTTGCACCAATTTTCAGTCCTACCAGGAAAGTATGAGTGTGCCTTTCCCCCCACGTCCTTGCCAACACTTATTATTGTTTGTATTCTTGATAACTGCTGTTCTGACTGGAGTGAGATAAAATCGTAGAGTAGTTTTGATTTGCATTTCTCTGATTACTAGAGGTGTTGAACATTTTTCATATATTTTTTGGACATATGTATATCTTCCTCTGAGAAGTGTCTGTTCAGCTCCTTAGCCCATTTATTGAATAGGTTGTTTTTTTGGGGGGTGTTAAGTTTTTTGAGTTCTTTATATCCTGGAGATTAGTACTCTATCTGATAAGCAAGTAGCAAAAATTTGCTCACAAAATGTAGGCTTTCTCTTTACCTCATTGATTATTTCCTTTGCTGAGAAGAAGCTTTTTATTTTTAATCCATCCCATTTATTAATTTTTGGTTTTATTTCTTGTGCTTTAAGAGTCTTGTTAAGGATGTCTGGGCCTAATCTCAAGTGATGAATATTTGGGCCTATTTTTTCCTCTAGTAGGCACAGGATCTTTGGTTTAATTCCTAGGTCATTGATCCACTTTGAGTTGAATTTTGTGCATGGTGAGAGAGAGAAGTTAGTTTCATTTTGTTGCATATGCATTTCCTGTTCTCCCAGCACCATTTTTTTCAAGAGCCTATCTTTTCTCCAATTTATGTTTTTGGCACCTTTGTCTAGTATGAGATAACTGTATTTATGTGGGTTTGTCTCTGTGTCTTCTATTCTGTACCATTGGTTTACATGTCTATTTTGGTACCAATAGTGTTCCGTTTTTGTTACTATAGCTTTGTAATGTAGATTAAGGTCTGGTATTGTCATGCCTCCTGCTTCACTCTTCTTGCTAAGGATTGCTTTGGCAATTCTGGGCCTCTTATATTTCCAAATGAATTTCATGATTGCATTTTCTATTTGTATAAGGAATGACGTTGGGATTTGAATTGGAATCATGTTGAAACTGTTTAGTGTTTTAGATAGTGTGGCCATTTTGACAATATTAATTTTGCCTATCCAAGAATTTGGGAGATTTTTCTATCTTCTAAAGCCTTCTTCAATTTCTTTCTGTAGTGTTCTGTAGTTTTCATTGTAGAGGTCTTTTATCTCTTTTGTTAAGTTGATTCTCAAGTATTTATTTATTTTTTTGACTATTATGAATGGGGCAGTTTTCCTAATTTCCCTTTCAGAGGATTGATCACTGATGTATAGAAATGCATTTGATTTATGGGTATTGATTTTATATTCTACCGCTTTGCTGAATTCATTTATTCTAGTAGTTTTCTGGTAGAGTTTTTTTGGATACTCTAATTCATGTCACCAGCACATAATGATAGTTTGAGTTCTTTTTTTTTCCTGTTCATATCCCTTTAATTTCTTTTGTTTAATTTCTCTGACTAGAGTTTCAAGGGCTGTGTTGAATAGAAGTGGTGAAAGAGGGCATCCCTGTCTTTTTCCAATTTTTAGAGGGAATGCTTCCAATTTTTCTCCATTTAGAATGATGTTGGCCTTGGGTTTAGCATAGATAGGTTTTACAATGTTGAGGTACATTCCTATATTCCTAGTTTTTCAAAAGTTTTGTACATTAAAGGGTTCTATGTTTTGTTATGTGCTTTCTCTGCATTAATTGATATAAACAAATTATTCTTATCTTGAAGTCTATTGATGTGATGAATTATAACTATTAATTTCCATATGTAGAACCAACCTTGCATCTCTGGAATGAACTCTATTGATCATGGTACACTATTTTTTAAAATATGTTTTTATATGCAATTTTCCAGAATTTTACAAGAATTTTTGCATTAATGTTTATCAGAGATATTGATCTGAAATTTTCTTTCCTTGATGTGTCTCTGCCTGGTTTTGACATCTGGATAATATTAGCTTTATAGGATGAGTTTGGAAGGGTTATTTTCTTTTCTATTTCATGGAATAATTTATGGAGTATTTGTATTAATTCTTATTTGTAGGTCTTGTAGAACTCAGTTGTGAATCTGTCTGGCCCAGGGCTTTTCTTGGTTGGTAGGATTTTGATGGTATCTTCTATTCCCTTGCTTGAAATTGATCTGTTTAAATTGTGTATGTTCTCTTGCCTCAGTTTGGATTGATGATGTGCCTCTAGAAATTTGCTGGTTTCTTTGAGGTTTTCTATTTTACTGGAGTATAGGTTTTCAAAATAGTTTCTAATTGTCTTCTGTATTTCAGTAGCGTCTGTCGTGATATTTTTTTTTTCATCACAAATTTTAGTAATTTTAGATTTCTCTCTCATTTTTGTTAGGGTGGCTAAGGGGATGTCAATTTTATTTATTTTTTCAAACAACCAGCTTTTTGTTTGTTTTGTCATTTTTTGAGTTGTTTCTTATGTTTCAATTTTATTGATTTCTGCTCTGGTTTTACTTATTTCCTGACTTCTATTATTTTGGGGGTTGATTTGTTCCTCTTTTTCTAGGGCTTTGAGCTGTAATGTCAAGTCCTTTATTTGCTGACTTTTTTTTTCTTTCAATGAATGAACTCCACACCTTGAACTTTTCTTTTAGCATTGCCTTCATAGTGTCCCAAAGATTTTTATAAGTTGAATTAGAGTTCTCATTTACCTTCAACAATTTTTTTATCTCCTCCTGATGTCTTCTGTTTTCCAAGCAGCATTTAATAGTGTATTGTTTAGTCCCTAGGTGTTGGAGTAGCTTCTATTTTCTATTTTATCATTGATTTTTAATTTCATTCCATTATGGTCATATAGAATGGTCAGATAGAATGTATTTGCTAAGACTTGCTTTGTGGCATAACTTATGGTTTATTTTGGAGAAGGATCCATGTGCTGCTGATAAGAAAGTGTGTTCACTGGTTGATGGATGGAATATTCTGTATATGCCTGTTAAGTCCAAATTATCAATTATATTATTGAGTTCTATACTTTCTTTGTTTAGTTTTTGTTTGGAAGATCTATCCAGTGGTGAGAGGTGCATTATAATCATCCAGTATATTGTGTTGTAGTCTATTTAGTTCTTATAGTTGAGAAGGGTTTATTTGATATGCATAGATGCCCCATTGTTTGGGACATAGATATTTATGATTGTTATGTCTTGCTGATGTATGAATCCTTTAGGCATTAAGAAATGTCCTTCTTTTTCCCTTTTCGCTAGCTTTGGTTTTAAGTCCCCTTTATTTTATAGGAGGATGAAAACCCCTGCTTGTTTACGTGGTCCATGTGAGTGCTATGTTTTTTTCCCATCCTTTCGCCTTCAGTCTGTGGATGTCTTTCCCTGTAAGATGAATCTCTTGAAGGCAACGTATTGTTGGGTCTTTTTTATTAGGCCATTCACATTCAAGGTTATTATTGAAATATCATTTGTATTCCCAGACACTTTGGTTTATTTTTATTTTTAACTTGACTTGATTTCTCCTTTGATTGTCCTTTCCTTCAGCGTAGTTCCTCCCTTTGCTGATTTTCATTATTGTTTTTCATTTTCTCCCCCTGGAATATTTTGCTGAGGATGATCTTTAGTACAGGCTTTTTCCTGTAAATTCTTTTAACATTTGTTTATCATGAAAGATTTTTATTTTACCATCAAAGTTGAAGCTTAATTTTGCTGGATATAAGATTCTTGGTTGGCACCCATTTTCTTTTAGAGTTTGGTTTATGTTGTTATAGGATCTCTTGGCACTGAAGGTCTGGGTTGAAAAATCTTCTGAGATATGAACTTGTCTCCCCCTATACGAGATCTGATTCCTCTTTCTTGCAGCATTCACAATTCTATCCTTATTCTCTATGCAAGGCATTTTTGTTATAATGCACCTTGGTGTAGATCTGTTGTAATTTTGTACATTTGGTGTCCTATAAGCCTCTTGTCTTTGATTTTCCAATTCATTCTTCAAGTTTGGGAAATTTTCTGATATTATTTCATTGAAGAGATTCTGCCTTCCTTCAGTTTGGATTTTATGACTTCCTCTATTCCCATAAATCATAGATTTGGCCTTTTGATGCTGTCCCATAATTCTTGGATATTCTGTTCATGGTTTCTTACCATCTTCACTGTGTGGTCAACTTTATTTTCAAGATTGTATATTTTGTCTCCATTATTTGTCATTCTGTCTTCTAAGTACTCTAGTCTGTTGATAATGCTTTTGATTGAGTTTTTTATTTGGTTTATTTATTCTTTCATCTCTTTTGTTTATCAACTCTACTCTGATGATAATGCTTTCGATTGAGTTTTTATTTGGTTTATTTTTTCATCATTTTTTCTTTTCTATTTCTTTCTTGAAGTAATCTTTGTCTATTTGAGTTTGTTCCCTTATCTCTTTGTTGGTATGATCAATGGTTGCCTATATTTGCTCCTTTATCTCTTTGTTGGTGTGATCATTGGTTGCTTGTTTTTGCTCTCTTATCTCTTTGTTGGAGTGATCAATTTTTGCTTGTATTTACTCATTAGATCATTCTTTAATTTGCAGGTCATTTTAATTATGTACATTATTAAATCCGTTTCTGACATTTCACCAATGCACTGTTCTTGGATTCTATTACTGTAGTGTCTTGCTTTGTTGTCTTGCTTTGTTTTCTTCCCTTTTTTTTCATATTATCTATGTGTCTTTCTTTTATGCAGTGTGGATTTGAGTTCTTACAATTTTTATCAGATAATCTTGTAATGTCTCTGCAGATTACCTGTGTCTCACCTTGGTGTTGAGCTTCCAGTCCCAGGATGCATGGTACTGCAACTAAAGGTGGTGGTGGCAATTGCAGATGTAACTCAAGATAGCAGTAGGGGTGTCCAAGATGGCACAACCACTTTCAGAGATGTGGCTGAAAGGGTGGGCCTTACAATGGCTTTGGTCTGCCTGCTTCTATGTCTAGTCTATTGTTGCAAGGTAGAGGCGCTTTCCTGGGGAGGGCTATGTCAATGGCTGTAGTGTCCCAAAATGGAAGTGGGCAAGGTCTGGGCTCCTAGGTGGGCCTGTGGGGTGGTGCTAGACCTGGGCCTGGTCTCCAGAATTAGTCCACTGGTCGGTTTGGTGGACCTGGGCTAACTGAATCTGGGCTTCTGCAGGGGTCAGCTTAGGTGGTCCTATGCCTATGCCTGGGCCTGGGCTCCTGTGTAGGTTGGCAGGTGGGCAGGGGGACTGGCCTCACCTTTTGTCTTTTTTGATAAGAACTACCTTACTGGTGATAGGTGGTATCTCAAGTGTGGTTCTGATTTACATTTTACTGTTGTCGTCTTTGAAGAAATATCAAGTCTGTTCAGGCCCTTTGTCATTTTTTAATCCTATTTTTATATTACTATTGAGTTGAATGAGTCTCATATATTTGCATATTAATTTCTTGCAGATGTATAATATGCAGATAAGTATTTTTTCACAATCTGGGAGAAAATTATTTGCATATCATATATCTACACTTGATTGACAAAATATAATCCCCAAGGGCATTTCTCTCAATGACTTGCATTTACCAGCTATGTCTCACCCGCCTATATTCCCACTCAGTAATCTATTTAAATTATTAATCCATCAAATGGATCAATCCACAAGTTACATTATAGCCCTTATAATCTAATTCCATGTCTGAATATTCTTGCATTACCACATGAGCTTTTCAGGAGAAATCTCATATCCAAAGGATAGCATGTTTCTTTTTCATTTTCTTCTATCAATGTTTTATAGTTTTCATTGTACAGATCTTTCACTGGTTAAATTTATTACTAAATTTATATTGATATAAGTGATAGAATAAATGGGATTGTTTTCTTAATTTGTTTTAGATACATCATTATTAGTATAAAGAATTACAACTGATTTATCTGTGTTGACTTTGTATTTGATGTCATGGTATTTGGTTATTAATTTTATGTTTTTAATGTGTAGTAGTTTCTTTTTTTACATAGAGGATCATTACATCTACATACATGAAAAATTTTAATTCTTCCTTTCTAGTTTGAAGACCTTTCATTTCTTGTTCTTGTCTGATTGCTCCTGCTAGTATTTCCAATATTACGTTAAATACGAATGAGAATGGAAACACTTTCCTTATACTATTTTAAAGGGAAAATATTTCTGATTTTTTTTCCTGTTTATTATCATATTAGCTTTGCTTTTTTCAAAAATGCCTTTCATTCTATTGAAGAAATTTCCTCTCTACCTATTTTGTTGAGAAGATTGTAAATATTATTATCAAGAAGGGATATTGGCCTTTGTCACTTGTTTTTTCAGCATATAGTAAGAGTTATCATGTAGTTTTTAATCTTTCATTCTGTTTATGTTATGTTATACATCACATTTGTTTTTGTTTTTGTTTTTTTTGTTGTTGTTGTTTGTTTGTTTGCATGTTAAACTCTCCTTGCCTCCCAGAGATAAATCCCACTTGATCCAGAGTATATCCTTTTTGGTGTGTTGTTGATTTAGTTTTCTAGTATTTTGTTAAGTTTTTGGATTGATGCACCAGCAATATTGCCCTGTAGTTTTCTTTGCTTATGGTATCATTTTCTGACTTTGAACTCTGGATGATGCTCACATCATGAGTTGGAAAGTATTCCCTCCACTTAAATTTTGGGGGAGAGTTTAAGAAGAATTTATACTAATTCTTGTTTGGATATATGTCAGAATTCAGTCTTACCATCTGTCTAGGCTTTTGTTTGCTAGGAGGTTTTAAATTATTCCTTCAATCTCATTATATTATTGGATACAGGATTTTTGTTTCTTCTTGATTTAGTCTTGGTAGGTTATATGTTTCCAGGAATTCACTGAGGAATTTATTGGCATATAATTGTTCCGTAAGTCCCTATGATTTTGTTTTTAATTTCTAGAGCATCTATTATATGGTCTTTTTCTTTCAACTTAAACAGTTCTCTTTCATTTTTGTCTTTATGTATGAATCTTTTCTCTTTTTCTTGGTCTAGCTAAAAGTTTGTCAATTCTATTTATGCCTTCAAAAACTAACTCAATTTTATTGTTTTTTTTTTCCTAAAGTTTTTCCTCTATTTGATTTATTGTTGTTCTGATCTTTATAATTTTCTTTATTCTTTTAACTTTGGGTTGAGTTTGTTTTTTATCTAGTTTCTTAAGAGGCAAAGTGAAGTTGTTTATTCAAGGTCTTTCTTCTTTTGGGGGGGATATTGGGAATTGAACTCAGGAGCACTCAATTACTGAGTTACATCCTCATCCCTGTTTTTTGTCTTTTATTTAGATACAGGATCTCAGTGAGTTGCTTAGTGCCTCGTTATTGCTGAGGCTGGTGTTGAACTCCCAATCCTTCTGTCTCAGCCTCTTGAGCTGCTGGGACTACAGGTGCACACCACTGCACCTGGTTCTTTCTTCTTTTTCAATGCAGACCTTTATTACAGTAAGTTGTACTGTTAGAACTGCTTTTGCTTCATCCTACAAGTCTTAATATATTGAGTTTCCATTTTTAATTGTCTTAAGATACTTTTGATTTTTGTTTCTTTCTTTTTTTGACCTAGCTTTTCAGGTGTGTGTGTAATTTTCACATGTTCTATTTTTTTCAATTTTCACTTGTTATTGATTCGTAGTTTTGTACCATCAAAGTAAGAAAAGAGACTTGTTATAATTTTGGTCTTCTTAAATTTATTTACTTGTTTTATGACCTAATGTGATTTATCCTGAAAAATGTTCCATGAGAAAATGTGGCATATAATTGCTGTATAACAAAATTGAAAAATGTGCATTCAGAACATTGGATGGAATGTTCTGTATGTGTTTGTGAGGTCTTTTTGGTTTAACATATAATTTAAATCCAGTGTTTCTTTATTGGTTTCTATTTGAGCAATCTAGTCATTGTAGGATGTTATTTATTAAAGTTTTGTACTATTATTGCACTAATGTCTATTTCTCTCATTAGTTTCTTAATATTTGCTTTATATGTTTAGGTGCTTTGATATTCAATGCATATGCATTTATAGTTATCACATGTTCTTTTGGGTTGATCATTTTATCATCATACAATTGCCTTCAATGGCTCTTATTACAGTTTTTAGATTCTATTTTGTCTTACATTGGTATTGCTTCCCTGTTTGTCTTGTTTTTTGGCTTTCATTTGCAAAAAATGTCTTTTTCTGTCACTTCAATATTAGCATATGTGTGCTGTTGAATCTCAAGTGTCATAGAAAAATAGAGTTGACTCTTATTTAGTTTATCAATTTAACCACTTTATGGCTTTTTATTGAGTATTTTAGTCCATCTATGTTTAAAATAAAAATTGACAAATAAGTATTTTTTTCATTTCCATTTTTAACTGCTTTTGTCTTATGGTTCTTTTTTCCCTTTTGGCTATCTTTTGCTGTTGTTTTTGGTTTTGAATTGTAGGTGTTGATTTCCTGTCTGCTCTGGTGTAACTTCTATAGATGTTTTGTTTGGGGTCACCAAGAGGCTTACATAAAATATCTAATATTTTAACAGTTCTATTTAAACTGATTAAAAACTTTCCTTGAATGCAATATCTCTACTTTTATTTTTTATCTACCCACATTATATGCTATCAATGTCATGTTTAATAATTTTTTGTTATGTATATATATATATATTCACATTATTTATTTGTAGTTATTTTTAATATTTTTGTCTTTTAATTTTTATATAGAGTTACTATAGATTTATTTACTACTCTCATAGTAATAAATTATTTTTGTTCCTGTATACTTACCTTTATTAATGAGTTTCATACTTTTTTATGTTTCCATGTTGCTGTTTAACTTCTTTTTCTTTCAACTTAAACAATTCTCTTCAGCATTTCTTATTTGTGCTGATAATCTCTTTTAGTCTTTATATGTCTGTCAAAGTATTTCTCTCCTTCTAATTTTTGAAGGTATGGTTTGCTGATGGGTTTACTATATCATTAGTTAGCAGATTTTTTCCCTTCTTGTAGCACTTTAATTACATCATCCCATTCCCCTCTGGCCTATTAGGTTTCTGTAGAAAAATCATCTCATAATCTTATGACAGTTTCCTTGTAAGTAACAAGTCTGTTTTCTCTCACTGCTCTCAAGATTGTCTCTAACTTTTGACAAATTGATTATAATCTGTTTTGATGTGGGTCTCTTTGGATTCAACTTATTTGGTATACATTAATTGACTTAGATCTAGAATTCTGTTTACTTTTCCAGGTTTGGAAGGTTTTCTGCTGTTATTTCTTTGAATAAGCTTTTTGTCTTTTTTTCCCCCTTTCTATTCTCCTCCTGGGCCATCAGTAATGAATACATTTTTCCATTTGATGATATCCTATAAATCTTTTAAGCTATTTTCAGGCTTTTTATTCCTTTTTCTTTTTTTAATTTGTTCTAAATAGTTATACATGACAGTAGAACACATTTTGACACAGCATACGTGAATTGGGTATAATTGTATATGATGCAGATTGTACATGATGCAGAATTATACCAGTTGTGTAATCATATATGCACTTAATGTCATAATGTCCAATTCATTTTGTTATCCTTCCTACTCCCATAATCCCTCCCCTCCTTCATTCCCCTCTGTCTAATCTAAAGTATCTCTATTTCTTTCCTAGCCCTACCTCCTTATTGTGAATTAGCATCTACATATCTTAGAAAACATTCAGCTTCTGGTTCTTTGTGTTTGGCTTATTTCACTTAGCATGATATTCTCCAGCTGTATCCATTTACCAGAAAATATCATAATTTCGTTTTTCTTTCAGGCTTAGTAATATTTCACATTTTCTTTATTCATTCGTCTATGGAAGGGCACCTAGGTTGCTTCCATAGTTTAGCTATTGTGAATTGAACTATTATAACATTGATGTGGCTGAGTCACTGTAGTATGCTGATTTTATGTCCTTTGGGTATAATCTGAGAAAGGGAGGATAACTGGTCAAATTGTTCCATTCCAAGTTTTATGAGGAGTCTCCATTGTTCTTTCCAGAGTGGTTGTACCAATTTGCAGTCCCAACAATGTATGAGTGTACGTTTTCCCTCACATCCTCACCAACATTTATTGTTCCTTATATTCTTGATAATTGTTATTCTGACTGGAGTAAGAGGAGATTTAGTTTTGATTTGCATTTCTTGAATTGTTAGAGATGTTGAACATTTTTTCAGATATTTGTTGATTGATTGTATTTTTTCTGTGAAGTATTGTTAGCCCGTTTATTGATTTAGTTGTTCTTTTTTTGCTATTAAATTTTGTTCTTCAGATTTGATATTTTTCAGTGACTTCTCTTTGGGTTCATTTATCCTTTCTTCTGTTTGATCTAATAGAACCCCTTTTTTATTTTATTTTTTAATTAGTTATTATAATATTCAGCTCTATGCTTTCTGCTTCCTACATTTTTCTATTTTCTATTCTTATTAAAATTCTCACTTCATTTACATGTTACTCTCTTGACCTTGATGGGCATCTTTATGACTATAATTTTGAATTTTCTGTTCGGTCAATTACATATCTCCATTCCGTTAAAGTGAGTATCTGGAGTGTTTTTCTTTTATTTGAAAGATATTTTTCTATTTCCATATATTTATTGACTCTCTAGTTTATTTCTGCACATTAGATAATTGTGCTATTAGACTGGTCTTTTTAAGGAAATGGACCTCAGCAATCAGTCCAGCCAGAGAGTCTAGGTGCCTCTCAAGCCCTTGTGTTAGTCCAAACCTCTATCTGTTTTCTTGGTGATCCCTACAAGATTAGCATGTTTCAAACTATATCAAAGCAAGATAGAGAGGGCACAGGATGGTCACCTGCGAACTCAGCATGTTCTCCACCCACCAGGTGTCTCTTGCTTAGGGTGTGAGTTCAGAATGGCCAATTGCTGTTTTATCAGGAATATTCAGCGAATTTAACCTTCATGGAGTCTGAGACAGGCTTTTAAGCAACAGATGGTCACAAACGCAGTCCAGACGCAAGAAAATCCCAGTCGCTCTGTGCGAGGAACCCAACCATCTGAACAGCAGCCCGCCGCAGACAGGCGAAATTGAGCCCTGTGGACTTCTAGCAGTGTAGAGAAGCAGAGTTTCAGATCCTGTAAAGATCTGCCACCTGCATCTCCACAAGGCACCAGACCAGAGGACTGAAGTTGGGACTTAGTGGAGAAAAGGCCCAGGTCCATCCTCCTTACCGGACACCCCTGCATGGAAACGGGCAGTCACCATCTTGGAGAATCTATTTCATCAGCTTTGGATGGATCACACAGCAGCGAGTTTGTCGACAGATCAGGTGTGTGACTCCCAGCCCCCCCCCCACCCAACTGGGATAACCCAAAAACTCTCTACCTCCAGCTCTCTGAGGGTGTGAATATCATAGCCAAGGGAAACTGAAAAGGAACCTGACGTCCAACTCCCCCTCCCCCCAGCTGCGATAACCAAAACCCTTCTCGCCAGCTCTCAGCTTGGCTATCAGAGGGGATACAACAGAACAGGTTGCCGGTTTCCAACTCCCTGTATCCACAGCCATGATGACTGGGTGAATAACAAACAAAGAGAACACCCAGTTATTCAAGAGTTCAGGGTGGCCAGGGCACTGCATGACCAGAGTGAAACTAGAGCTGTGGAGAGGAGCCCCAGTAATTAGGGCCTGGAGGGCAGGAGAAGTGAGGGGAATGGAGACCAGGAGCAACCCAAAGAGACCAGGATTGGAGAGACACCCAGCAGGGAAGTGAGAGCTGCCCCACACAGATTGCTTCCTACATCCTGAGGGCAGAGACTTAGCCTGGAAGGCACAATGCCACCTACTGGAGGAGAAGAAAACAGAACTCTGAGTGCATTTTTTTCTTTTCTCTCTTTCTTTCTTCTTCTTTTCTTTGTACTTTTCTTCCTCCTTCTCTTCCCCTCCCAACCTCCCAAGTGTTACTACTTTTACTACGTGTAAATTACTAAATGCAAATAGGTGAATGTTTCTAGGCTTTTTATAGTCCTCCTAAGTTCTTAGCTACCCCCGAATACTCCTGACTATTCTCCTGTTAATATCGCCCTTCATTAGAGTTCTACTCCAAAGTAGCTAAGATATACTAACTCCCATATCCTCACATCTTTCCCCCTAAACATAGAGTCCTATGACCAACCCTCAGTTCTCTATATGCCACCAGAATCTATATGCCTTCTGTGAAACTAATGAATTTACTTTAAATTACAATTGAACCCAACATGTCTAGACATTGTCTCCCATCACAAAGGAGAGATCTTGGAGCTATACAAAAGCAAAACAAATTTATAGGAGAAAATAATAACACAGCAGCCCCACAGAGCTGGAAAGAAACTGAACATCATGAAAAAAACAAGGAAAAAAAGGAACACAGACAATGCAGGGCAACTCAACAATAGAGGAGGTGGTAGCCACAGCAGAGAGAGTGTCAGATAATTATTTCAAGATATACATGCTCAGATGTTATGGAGTCTTAAGGAAGACCTTATACAGCAAATGCAGACAATGAAAGATCACTTTGAATTACATAAAAAAATCCAAGAAGCAAAAGACACACTCTACAGGGAGATAGAGGTTATACAAAAAAAACAAAAAACAAAACAAAACAAAACAAACAACAACCAGAAATCCTGGAAATGAAGGAAATTATAAACCAAATTAAAAATTCAAATGAGAGTATCCAGTAGGGTGACCAATTAGAAGTCAGAGCATCAGACAATGAAGAGAAAATATATCATCTCAAAAAGAGTCTAGTCAACTGGTAAGAAACCACAAGTAGAACATCCAAGAAATATGGGATAACATAAAAAAAACAAACTTAAGAGTCACTGGGATAGAAGAAGGTATAGAGGTCCAAACCAAAGGAATGAGCAATCTATTCAATGAAATAATTTTAGAAAACTTTCTAGACATGAAGAATGAAATGGAAATCCAAATACTAGAAGCCTACAGGATGCTGAATGTACAAAACCACAAGAGACCCACACCAAGACACATTATAATGAAAATATCCAACATACAGAACAAGGAGAGAATTTTAAAAGCCACAAGAGAAAGGAGGCAGATTACATTCAGGGGTAAACCAATTAGGTTAATGGCTGATTTTTCACCACAGATGCTGAAAACTAGAAGATCCTGGAACAATGTATTTCAATAGGTTCCAATCCAGCAAAATTAAGCTTCAGGTTGGACAGTGAAATAAAAACCTTCCATGATAAACAAAAGTTAAAAGAATTTGTAGCTAGAAAACCAGCACTGCAAGTATTTTGCGTAAAACATTACATGAAGACAAAATGAAAAACAATGAAAATTAACAGTGGGAGGGAGCACAGTAAAGGGAAAAACTAATCAAGGAGGAAAAACAAATCAAGTTAAATAACAAAAATAAACAAACATGGCTGGATGTACAAACCATATCTCAATAGTAATCCTAAATGTTAATGGCTTAAACTCACCAATCAAGAAACATAGGCTAGAAGACTGGATTATAAAAACAGATCCAACAATATGCTGCCTACAGGAAACTCATCTGATAAGAAAAGACATACACAGGCTGAAGGTGAAAGGTTGGGAAAAAAATCATAACATTCATATGGACCTCGGGAGCAAGCCAGGGGTGTTCATACTCATATCAAATAAAATTGACTTCAAGCCAAAGTTAATCAAAAGGGATAAAGAAGGACACTATATACTGCTAAATGGAACCATTCACCAACAAGACATAACATTCATTAGTATATATGCCCCAAACAATGGTGCAGCTATGTTCATCAAACAAACTCTTCTCAAATTCAAGAGACAAATAGACCACAACACAATAATCATGGGTGACTTTAACACACCTCTCTCACCACTGGGCAGATCTTCCAAACAAGAGTTGAATAAAGAAACTATGAACTCAATAACACAATTAATACCCTAGACTTAATTGACATATATAGAATATATCAACCATCATCAAGCAGATACACTTTTTTCTCAGCAGCACATGGATCCTTCTCAAAAATAGACCATATATTATGCCATAGGACAACTCTTAGCAAATATAAAGGAGGAGAAATATTACTATGCATTTTACTCAATCATAATGGAAGTCAACAATAAAATAAGGAAGAAAAATTCCTACATCCCTTGGAGAATGAACAATATGCTACTGAATGAACAATGGGTTACAGAAGACATCAAGGAGGAAATTAAAAACTTCTTAGAGATAAATGAAAACACAGACACAACATATCGAAATCTATGGGACACTATGAAAGCAATATAAGAGGAAAATTTATTGCATGGAGTTCATTCCTCAAAAAAAAAGAAAAAGTCAACAATAAATAATCTCATACTACATCTCAAAGCCCTAGAGAAAGAAGAGCAAATCAACAGCAAATGCAGTAGAAGGCAAGAAATAATTAAAATCAGAGCTGAAACCAATGAAATCTAAATAAAAGAAACAATTGAAAAAATTGACAAAACTAAAAGTTGGTTCTTTGAAAAAATAAATAAGATCTACAGACCCTTAGCCATGCTAATGAGAAGAAGAGAGAGAACCCAAATTTCTAGCATACAGGATGAAAAAGGCAATATCACAACGGACACTACAGAAATACAGAAGATAATTAGAAATTATTTTGAAACCTTATACTCCAATAAAATAGAAGATAGTGAAGGCATCGATAAATTTCTTAAGTCATATGATCTGCCCAGATTGAGTCAGGAGGATATACACAACTTAAACAGACCAATATCAAGTGAGGAAATAGAAGAAGCCATCAAATGATTACCAACCAAGAAAAGCCCAGGACTGGACGGATATAGAGCAGAGTTTTATAAAACCTTTAAAGAAGAACTAATACCAATTCTCTTCAATCTATTTCAGGAAATAGAAAAAGAGGGAATACTTCCAAATTCATTCTACAAGGCCAACATCACCCTGATGCCAAAACCAAAGACACTTCAAAGAAAGAAAACCACAGACCAATATCTCTAATGAATATAGATGCAAAAATCCTCAATAAAATTCTGGCAAATCAGATACAAAAACATATCAAAAAGATCGTGCACCATGACCAAGTGGGATTCATCCCCAGGATGCAAGGCTGGTTCAATATACGGAAATCAATAAAGTAATTCACCACATCAATAGACTTAAAGATAAGAACCATATGATCATCTTGATAGATGCAGAAAAAGCATTTGACAAAATACAGCATCCCTTTATGTTCAAAACTCTAGAAAAACTAGGGATAACAGGAACTTACCTCAACATTATAAAAGCTATATACGCTAAGCCTCAGGCCAGCATCACTCTAAATGGAGAAAAAATGAAGGCATTCCTTCTAAAATCTGGAACAAGATAGGGATGCCCTCTCTCACCACTTCTATTCGACATAGTTCTGGAAGCACTAGCCAGAGCAATTAGATGAAAGAAATTAAAGGTATAACTATAGGAAAAGAAGAAATTAAATTAGCACTATTTGCTGATGACATGATCCTATACCTAGCAGACCCCAAAGGTTCTACGAAGAAACTTCTAGAACTAGTAAATTAATTCAGCAAAATGGCAGGATATAAAATCAATACCCATAAATCAAAGGCATTCCTGTATATCAGTGACAAATCCTCTGAAATGGAAATGAGGAAAACTACCCCATTCACATATCCTAAAAAAAAAAACAAACAAACAGAAAAAAAAAAAACACTTGGGAATCAACCTAACAAAAGAGGTGAAAGATCTATACAATGAAAACTACAGAACCCTAAAGAGAGAAATAGAAGAAGACCTTAGAAGATGGAAAGATATAACTTGCTCATGGGTAGGCGGAATTAATATTATTAATGTATGAGTGTACATATTACCGGCCATATTACCAAAAGCACTTTACAGATTCAATGCTATTCTGATCAAAATCCCAATGGCATTCCTTGGAGAAATAGAAAAAGCAATCATGAAATTCATCTGGAAAAATAAGAGACCCAGAATAGCGAAAGCAATTCTAAGCAGGAAGAGTGAAACAGGTGGTATCGCTACACCAGATTTTAAACTATACTACAGAGCAATAGTAACAAAAACATTATGGTACTGGCACCAAAACAGGCTGGTAGACCAATGTACAGAATAGAGGACACAGAGACCAACCCACAAATTACAAATACCTTATAATAGACAAAGGTGCTAAAAGCATGCAATGGAGAAAGGATAGCATCTTCAACAAATGGTGCTGGGAGAATTGCAAATCCATATGCAACAAAATGAAATTGAATCCCTTTCTCTCACCATGCACAAAAGTTAATTCAAAATGGATCAAGGAGCTGGGAATCAAACCAGAGACTCTGCATCTAATAGAAGAAAAAGTTGGCCCTAATTCCATCACGTGGGGTCAGGCCCTAAATTCCTTAATAAGACAGCTATAGCGCAAGAGTTAAAACCAAGAATCAACAAACGGGATGAATTCAAAGTAAAAAGTTTTTTCTCAGTAAGAGAAATAATATGTGAGGTAAACAGGGAGCCTACATCCTGGGAACAAATTTTTACCCCTCACACATCAGATAGAGCTCTAATCTCTAGAGTATACAAAGAACTCAAAAAGTTAAACAACAAAAAAATAAATAACCCAATCAACAAATGGGCCAAGAACCTGAACAGACACTTCTCAGAAGAGGATATACAATCAATCAATAAATACAAGAAAAAATGCTCACCATCTCTAGCAATCAGAGAAATGCAAATTAAACTACTCTTAAGCTATTATCTCACTCCAGTAAGAATGGCAGCCATTATGAAGTCAAACAACAAGTGCTGGCGAGGATGCGGGGAAAAGGTACACTCATACATTGCTGGTGGGACTGCAAATTGGTGTAGCCAATTTGGAAAGCAGTATGGAGATTCCTTGGAAAGCTGGGAATGGAACCACTGTTTGACCCAGCTATTCCCCTTCTCGAACTATACTCAAAAGACTTAAAAAGAGCATACTTCAGGGACACAGCCACATCAATGTTTATAGAGCACAATTTCCAATAGCTAGACTGTGGAACTAACCTAGATGCCTTCAATGGATGAATGGATAAAAAAAATGTGGCATTTATACACGTGGAATACAACTCAGCACTAAAAAATAACAAGATCATGGCTTTTGCAGGGAAATGGATTAGAGCATATTATGCTAAGTGAAGTTAGCCAATCCCTAAAAAACAAAGGCCAAATGTCTTCTCTGATATAAGGGGGGTGACTCAAAATGGGACAGGGAGGAAGAGCATGAGAAGAAGATTACCATAAATAGGGAAGAGAGGTGGGAGGGAAAATGAGGGAGAAGGGGAATTGCACGGAAGGAGACCTGAATCATTATACAGAATACATGTATGATGATGTGAGGCTAAAAAAATTTTTAAAAAGTGTATCACATTAGATTGGGTAGAGAGAAGTTATGGGAGGGGAGGGGAGGCGAAGGGGGGATAGGAAGGACAGCAGAATAAAATAGACACTAGTATTGCTATATGTATATATGTGACTGCATGACCAATGTGATTCTGCAACCTGTACACTCAGAAAAATGAGAAACTATACCCCATTTGATTCAAATATATGAAATATCAAGATCATTATACTGTCATGTGTAACTAATTAAAACAAAATTTAAAAAAGAAAAAAAAGCAAGATAACCAGTCCCTTGTGATACAGCTGTGAAATTTGGCATATTAGATATGTGTTCTAGTTCCTTTAGTTCTTAGGGAGAAGCTGGGAGCTGTATCTTATATCAGACTTATTTTTCAGTGAGGCATGGAAAGGATCTTAGTTTCATTCAGACCTCATACCATGATGCTGGGGTGGTAGTGGAAGTATGTCCATTTGAAAACCATCTGTTTTATTCTCTGTAGTCCTGGAAGACTCATAAACGTGGAGTCCCTTCTGCTCTCAGCAAAGTGCCTTCATAGTCAAATCCTTTGGGAGGAATTCTAAAGTTTGAGGTACTACATTGTTGGTCAAAATCCTTTATTCCTCAGGGAAAAGCTGGGCAGTGGAGTTTCCTTCCCAGTTAAGAGGCACTATTACCAAGTGGATTCCTTCATGAGTGTATCTCAACTTTCCTGTTTCGATGTGATTGTTTTGTCATTTCCTATTATATAGAGGTTTGTCAGAATGTCACTAATGCTTCTGGCTTTCTCTAAGGGGGAATTGGTTCTTGTGCAGATATTGGGTGCATCCATGGGAGGAGGGAAAGTTGGAAGCCTCCTATTCCACCATCCTGTAGACATCAGCCCTGAAAACATCCTTAATATGGGGATTCAGATAAATTTAAAACAAGAATAAGTGATTGCCAAGAAAAAGATTGAGTGATTGCTTTACATTTGTACCATTTTCCATGTACAGAATTTTTTTCCAGGTGATTAGACTATTAATATTGAGTATTACAGAGGTTATGATTATTATTCTAGATCTCTGTAAATTGACAACTAGTGTTTTTGAGAATGGCAAGCAAGACATATATGAGTTGTGATAATAGATATTGGGAAAAATTAATAACTTAGAGTAAAAGTAAACTATAATTGTAACAATACTTGTACATATTTATATACTTATAATCTATACAGCATAAACCTAATTTTGCCAATAATTTCAAGGAATTTTGAGCAATAGTTTTTATTTATAGGAAGTTGGGGGTATAGTGAAATGATCTATTTAAAAATCAAGTATGATTGAGAAAAAATCTTGATCAGAAAGTTTTTATCACTGTAGGAAAGGCCTTTTAGATCAGTATGGGGAATATCATATTTGTTCATATTCTTTTATGATTATATACTTGTTTTGCCATTGGATATATTCTCACTTGTTCAATGAAGAAAGCACATTGAATTGTCATAGGGATTGTATTTCACTATCTGGTCCTTTGGCCGTAATCATGTAAAAGCACCGGACTTAACACAGCTGAACTTAAATTTTCATTGTAAAAAACTCTTTCCAAATGCTTTCAAAAAAGAACAAACAATAACAACAAAAATGAAGTTTTCCTCTCTGGTTTATTATTAGAATGTCAAGATTAGATATTTACTGAGCCTAGACCATGTATCTACACTTGTAGCTATCTTTGGGGTAATGATTTTTGGCAAAAATTTATCAATAGTCATCAATTTTTATTTTAATTTGAATGAACTTTAAAGACATATTTTGAGTTAAAATTGCTAATCTAATACATAATTTCTTTTCTTAAAGTCTTTTGGATAAAAAATGTCAAATTGGTTAATGATGAAGATGAAGTTGTTAGCTTTCCAATAGAAAAATGAGAGACCAAGATCAGTAGCAGTCTTATCAGACAACTATACTGGTAACAGGCCATCTCCATTGCTGTTATTTATCCTGTTATATATGAAGTTGGCACAGCTTTATTTTGGTTCTCTGTAAGGAAGTTTTAAGAAAGCAGCTTACTTTAGCCTTGTGAAGTTCATAGTTATACTCTCTCTCTCTCTCTCTCTCTCTCTCTCTCTCTATATATATATATATATATATATATATGCAAAATAAATAAGAACAGGGTTTATTGTTTAAATTGAAAATTTGACTCACCAGTGTTAAGAATAAATCTGAATTGTAAAGAGTCTGATTGTTAAATGAATACAATCATTTACTGCCATAGGCCACAAAAATTATAAAGGTCTAAATGCTCCTTTCAGACCAAGATGCAGAGACTAATTTTACATGAATGCATATCTTAACAGGATTAATGAGCTCATTCAAGCACATGAATTGTGCTTTTGTTCTTTATACTGAACAACAGGCTTTCATCTTCAGTGTCATCCTCTTTTGATCTTCATCTTCCAAGTTCTTTGCTTTAGCACTTTGCTTTCTTTGTATCAACTTTTGTTTGCCCAATTATTGTTTCCTTTAGTAGATAGTTAATGTAGTTTCAGCTTGTGCTTTCCATTATTTGTGTTCTAAATCCATTTTTGTCCGAAAAATAAGTAAATATAAGCATAAAATATACTACCATGGAGTAGGAAAGGGGGAAGAGGAATATTTGTGGATAATAATAAAATCTAATGCAGTCTATTCTCTCACAAATTCTTCACTTTCTTTTGTATCTGCAATATATTCTCTGCCCAGATCCCTACCCCAGGAAGGAATCCCATCTAATAAGCAGCCTTAAAGTAAAAGATGAACGTTAGCTAACACCCACTCCCCATTTTTCACATTTGGTGATGAAATGGGACAGGAAAGCCATGATAATGCTTGGAAAGGTAAGGATGGAAGGCTTATAGCAGTTCCTGACCATCCCTCACATGGGTTCGTCAGTTGTTTCTCTCTGAGTACAAAATCTTTACTTAGGTTTCCAGGAGCAACTCCCTACTACATTGTCCATGGCTTTTGACTCTGCTCCCTGAGAAACCCTTCTGTGTTAGCTATCTTGCTTGCTCATACGTGAAGAGGACACTGGAGAATATATCTTCTTTGGAGTCTAGTTATTGAGTCTGAAACTATCTAATTTTCTAGATACCACTGTACTTGTGTACTTGCCCATACAAATGTACACACAGATGCACGCATGTTTTAACAAATAATACCTGGTTTGAGATCTCTACTTAACCTTTTAAAACAGTTTACTCACATATTAGCTGGTATCACTTCTCTATGCCTCATTTTCCAGGATAACATAGTGAGAAACAGATGTATCCTGTATTGCAATAGACTCTACACTATGGGACTCTGAAATTATAAATCTTGGAACTTGTACAGGGCAACTTGCACATGTACCGCTCGTCTCATATATAGAGGGATTCTTGCTCACAGATACAAGTAAATTTTCTTTGGTCTTGACTTCACCACCATGGAATATAAGCAGATGTCTCCAAGATAGATGCCCCTAAATATTCTTCAAGATCTTTATCTTTAACTTCCAATATTTATTTGTTATTCAATCATCTGGTACCAAGATTGCTAGAATATTTTTGTCAGAAAGCCCTGACCATGCAGAAATATGAAAATATTCATGAAATATTCATGTTGTCTCTTGTAATTGAGAAGCTTTCTCAGCCTGTCTCCTGCCTGTAAAGTTATTTTAAAATGACCATCTTTGGGTCCTTTATAGGTTCTTTTAAAATAACTGCATTGTTGAAATATAATAAGTATACCATACACTTCATCTATTTAATGTGTATAATTCACTGATTTGAGGATCTTTGCAGAATTCTACAATTCTACCACTGTCACCACAATTTTAGAATATTTTCCTCACCCTAGAAAGAAATCCCACATCCATTAGCAATGCCACCTACCTCTATCCTGTTCCCTCTCCCTCTCCCTCTCCTTATCAGGCTTCTTTAGTTTTATACCCTTGATCCATCTATCTTCCATAAAACATTTTGTTTAAGTGTCTGTTTGCTTAAATGTTTGTTTGCTGGGTGCCAAAATAATCCAGTTACAGACTTTAACAGCAGGTGTGCCAAGTCATTGAATATCTGCCTTATTTCATATTTTATCTCATCCTGAAAAGAAAGAGAATTCTGAGTTTACCTCTTTATTATATTAGCTTAACAGTTTTAGCAACATCAGTAATATTGTCTTTTGAGACCATGTTGTCTGCAATGTTTGTTATGTATTACACAGGTTAGATAACATGTGAAACATCACAAATTTGCCAGTTATTTTCCTACTGGATGACAAGGATTACCTTTTTCCAATTTCTCATAATATTTACCCTTCTTCTATCCCTGAAGCCAGTGCTAGATACTTAGCATTATAGCACCCAACTTCCAAGTACCAAATGTTTTTGTTAGCTTTTATTTCAGTAACAACCCCCAAATCGTAATAGGTATGAACCACTCCTATTACATAACAGCTGAAGCAGTTGATTTTGGCCCTACTTCAGACTACACATTGATAGTGAGTGTGTTCCATGTATTTTCATCCAAAGACTTTGATTTCAGAGCATCCCCTATCTGAGAGGACATGCTGTTTGTTCTTAGTTGAGAGAAGTAACAGAGGTATCAAGCCAAACTCTGCAATTGCATTTAAAGCTTCTGTCAGGATGTGGCATATATCTTATTTTCATGTGTTTTATTGACCAGTCAAGTAACACAATCAAGCTCCAAATTAATGGAAGTAAGAATACTTCCAAATCATGTCAGGGAGGAATGTAGTGGCAAGAAGAGTATTTGTGATCAATAATTATATCTGCTTTAGAAAGAAAGCATGATCTTTGTCCTTTGTATCAGTGGGCAACTCATTTTTAAGAAAATGAATGAGATGATCAGGATCTCAGTAGCTTTGAACTGTTTTACAGAATTGTACGTGCTTACTTATGAGAAAAATTATTCCCTTTATGTAATGGAAGTAATGAGTTGTTTCAAAAATGAACTGATATGTTGATGATAAAAATCTGAACATAACTAGATTACTAGTAATATGAGAAATCAGTATTCTTAAAATTTGTTCAGCCTCCAAGTCAAACACAGTATAATATTCTTACTAAAGTAATTTGTCCGAGATCCACTAAGAAACATTAGCTCATTAGCCATTTTAGAATATTACAAATCTTTGAATGTCTGCAGTATATGGATTTAATTGAGCAAAGAGTTTGGTTTGGAAACACTTAATTTGTTTTATTTCAGAGAACTTCTCACAAAATCAAGTGATTCTAAACCTTGAATTAATAGTTTATTAGCAAGTTTATGCTAGTATACGACATTGACATGTGCAAACATAATAAACCAATTTTATTTTTAAAATGTACAAGAGGAAATTTTGTAACTTGGTGCCAACATCTCCCCACACACTCTCCTACAGTCCCTGTTAAGCACCATCCTACTCCCAACCCCTGCAGCTACCATTCTACTCTGTACTTCTATGAGTTCAACTCATTCAGATTCCATGTATAAGGAAGATCATACTGTATTTGTCTTTACATGTGTTGCTTATTTCACTTAACATAATGTCCTCTAGGTTCATCCATGTTGTTGCATTGAGAGGATTTTCTATTTTAAGGCTAAATAGTATTTCATTCTGTATATGTAACATATTTTCTTTATCCATTAATCTCCATAGATGAACACTTAGGTTGAGTCCAATCTTGGCTGTTGTTAATAATGCTGCATGAACTTGGAAATATAGATGTGTCTTTGGCATAGCAATTTTATTTCCTTTGTGTTTATACCCAGATTAGGAATAGCTGGATCAACTTTTAACTTTTTGAGAATCATCCATATTGTTTTCTATAATGATTATACTAATTTATCATCCTGCCAAGAGTGTACAAGGGTTCCCTTTTCTCCACATCCTCACCAATACTGGTTACCTTTTTGATAAAAGCTATTTGCCACCCTGTGTTTATGGACTGGAAAAATTAATATTGTTCAAATGTCTGTAATATCCGAAATGATCTACAAGTTCAATGTAATCTGAATCAACATTCCAGTGACATTTTCTCCAAAAATAGGGGAAAAATGATTTCAAAAGCCATATTAAATCACCTAAAAGGCTTGGAATAGCCAAAGCAGTGTTAAGCAAAAAGAACAAAGCTAGAGAGATCATACTACATGATCTCAAAATCTACTATAAAGTTATAATAATCAAATCAGCATGGCACTATCACAAAAATAGACATAGACCAATGGTATAGAGAGCCAGAAATTAATCCATACATACACAGTTAGCTGATCTTTGTGAATCAGTTGTGGACAAATGGATAATGGGGAAAATGTCTCTTTAATAGCTGATGCCAGGAAAACTGGATATTCACATGCAGAAGAATGAAATTATCACCCTTCTCTCCCCTCATGCAAAATAATACCCTTTCCCAATCAGACCTTTCCACAAATACAGTTTACTTTTCTGACATTTTTATTAAAATCATTTATGGCTTGAAAAATTTTTCTTTAATTTATCCTTTTCTTCCTTCCTTAATTGTAAAATGAGCTCTTAACATGTTAATAGTTAAGACAGTGGTTAAAAGCTCCAACTTAAATATTATGCTCCAAGTTATTTTATTGAGTGGGTAGAGTTATATATTGTTTTGTTAATTAAGATTTAGTGTCATAGTAACATTTGATTCATTTGAGACATGAAAATATGGCATTTGTTCAATTTTTTATATTTATGACTCAGCATTTTATGAATTGCTTTATTCTTCAAGTGTTATGATTTGCTCTCAATTTTGAAAGGTTAAAAACAAAGCACTAATGATTGATAATTATAACTTGAAATCAAAATGTCAGTATATTTATTGTAAAGCTTCCTAAATGGACTGAGGATTTCACTAATATACCAGATAATCATCAATCATAACTACTTCAACCCCAATCTAAAGATAATGCTATCTTTAAGTTATGCTTTATTTTTTCCTCTCTTGTGTTTTTATAACTAGTTAAACAATATGAGTTATATTAAGTGTTATCAGTAAGAGTAGAGTGATGATAGTTGGAGTTATGTTGTTTGTATTTGAACATATTGTTCCTTTTTTGTGTTCAGAAGAATTTTTAAAATTTTTATTAATGTTTTAATTTATATCATGTCATTTTTTCTCATTTGAATCAATTGACATAGGTTATCATTCAAATATATGTCCGCAGAATAATGTCAACTCAGTAAACACAGTGACGTCCACAGATTTTCATGAATAAGTAAAAGGATTAACAAATATAAAGGAAACTCTTTGTGCTTTTTCTTTATTAAGAATTCCAGCTAACATTTTACAATAGTAATAATGGGTAACAAAGAAGTTAGAGGAGTCATGTTCAATAAGTGGGAAAATTTACTTAAATAGAGGGTCTTTTTGCAGATTTATTGGTTAGAAGTGGTTAAAAGGTAGAGCAAGTACAGTGTTGGAGACCTGTGAAGCTCAGATGAATTGATATGATAGATAATGGGAAGACTGTATGTGGACAAGTACTCTGTCAAACTTTAATATGCAGTAGTTAGTTATTAATAATTTACTTGAGATAATTAAAGAATGTGTAATATTAGAAAAATATCACTTAGAAATCAGTATTTCTTTGATAAGTAGTACTACATTATTGGTCTTGAAAAATCAAGTTAAATTTATTGCTATATATATAAATTGGTTCATTTGGGAGACTGAGTTAGGAGTCCAGGAGATTGAAACCAGCCTGGACAGAACATTGAGACTCAGTCTCAAAAAGTAAATAAAAAATCAATTGATTTTATAATGTTACATTAATTTCTTATTTGTTGGTTGACAATAAGTATGGACAACAACAAAAGAATTTTAGAGAAAGAGTAACCTTCACTCTATTATTGACTTTTTTTTTTTTGGTGTTCACAATTCACAGTTAACAAAATATTTTGGCCTTATACCAGTTTTAGTCTAAATAGTCTGGTAAAACACTTTTTTGATTTATATTTACCTGAAAGGTAAGAGAATTCAATCATTTAAGAAATGAGGTGTTACTCTTTGTTTTGTCTTTGCTGAAAATTTTTTCTCTAGAGCAGATTGAATTTCTTCTGATTTTCACTGTTGCCCAAAAGATATGAGCCTCAAGTTTATTACATAAGTTCTATAACACAAATATTATTTATATGTTGATTTTAATGCTAGTTAAAATAATAATAAAAGACAAAATTCTCAGTTTTTTTGAAAGGGTAATAATTAATATAATGCACATGTATGTATAGTGGTGTTGTCTATGTCTTTACTATCTATATTTATGAAAAAAAAGAAAATGATATTTTAGCTTTACTAAAAATTTTACATTATGTGAATTAGAATTTCAGTTGAATATAAATGTCTTAATTACATTGAAAAATGTATTGTAAAATATCAGAAAATGCTTTGAAAATTTGGCCTCCAATACTTCATTTATACAAGATTGATATTTTTCTTATTTATTTTAAATCGAAATTAGTGTTATTTTTTACACTGCTGAGAATTATACAAATTCTTTAAACAAAGATATTTCAAACAAAAGTGTTTAATTTTGGTAGTAGGTATAAGCTTACTCAACTTTTCAAACTAGAGAGGTATAGATTGCTTTAAGCCTGAAATCACCTTTTGTTAACCTAAAATTTAGTTTTAAACATTAAAATACTTCATAAAAATCCAGAGATCTAGCTTCTATTCAATATCATTTGAAACAAAAGCCATAGACCGAATCCATAGTGACAAATTAACTAGACGTGCGTTTCACCCACTCTTCTTAAGTAGGCCACAACATTCTAGTTTTCTCATGGCCTCAACTTACAACTTCTTAAAGCTTCATATCATTCCCTTGTATTACCTACTTATATGCTCTGGGCTACATACTTCTGATGCTTATCATTCTTTTTTTAAAATTTTTTTTAGTTTATAAATCTTTATTTATTTGTGGTGTTGAGAATTGAGCCCAGTGCCTCACACATGTGAGGCAAGTGCTCTACCGCTGAGCCCCAACCCCAGCCCTGATGTTTATCATTCTTTACACTAATATTTACTGATTGTGAACCTTGTTTCTTTTTTAAAAAAAATTTAAACTATTTTTTTTCTTTTTAGTTATACATGATAGTATAATTATTTTGACATATTATACATATGTGGAATATAATTTCCCATTCTTGTAGATGTACATGATGTGGAGTTACACTGGTTATGTGTTCATATATGAACCTAGGAAAGTTATTCCCAATTTATTCTAATGTCTTTCCCATTCCCACCTCCTTCACTTCCCATCATTTCCCATGTCCAATACAGTGAACCTCTACTCCTCCTACTCCACCTCCTATTGTGAGTCAGCATCCACATATCAGAGAGAATATTTGGCCTTTGTTTTTTGGGGATTGGCTTATCATGATAGTCTCCGGTTCCATCCATTTACTGGCCAATGCCATAATATCATTCTTCTTTATGGCTGAGTAATATTCCATTGTGTACTTGTACCATATTTTCTTTAACAATTCATCTGTGAAGGGCACCTAGGTTAGTTCCATTGCTTAGCTATTGTGAATTGTGTCACTGTAGTATGCTGATTTTAAATCCTATGGGTATATGCCAAGGAATGGCATAAATGGGTCAAATGGTAGTTCCATTCCAAGATTTCTGAAGAATTTCCATACTGCTTTCCAGAGTAGTTCACCAATTTGCAGTCCCACCAGCAATATATCAGTGTACCTTTTCCCCACACACAGTTGCCAATATTTATTGTTACTTGTATTCTTTATAATTGTTCTGATTGGAGGGAGATGAAATCTCAGTGTAGTTTTTTTTTCTTTTAAGTCATAAATCATGTTTAATAATTGAACATATGATATAACACAAAGTCTAAAACTGGCCAATATGCAGTCTCAATTACAGTTGCACCAGTGGAGATGTGGATATCCTTTTTCCTGTTCATGAGTGAGGGGCAAAGATATTGAACAAAAGAATTTCTAAACAAAATGCATGTATAGGTCTATCCTTATCTGTAAACTGTATTTTAACTTTGTAATAAATAATTCTTACATAAAAAGCATTATTATAAATGGAGCTAGTGATATGGGCTAAGTAGGTTCTCATAGTTTTCTATGATAGAAAATTTGCATTTCTCTAATTGCTAATGATATTGAACATTTTTTTCCATATATTTGTTGACCATTCATAGTCTTCTGTGAAGCATCTCTTCTGCTTCTTTTCCCATTTACTGATAGGGTTATTTGTTTTTTGGGTTTTAAGTTCTTTATATATCCTGGAGATCAGTGCTCTGAGGTGTAGGTGGCCAAGATTTTTCTCCCATTCTGTGGATTCTCTCTTCATGTTTTTGATTGTTACCTTTACAGTTAAGAAGCTTTTTAATTTGATACAATCCCATTTATTGATTTTTTATTTTACTTTTTGTGCTTTAGGAGTCTGGTTGAGAAATTTGATTCCTAAGCCTATATAACGGATATTTGGGCCTACTTTTTCTTCTATTAGGCACAGGATCTCTGGTGTAATGCTTAAGCCCTTGATCCACTTTCAGTTAAGTTTTGTGTCGGGAGAGAGATAAGGGTCTAATTTCACTTTATTACATGTAAATTTCCAATTTTCCCAGCACCATTTGTTGAATAGGGTATCTTTTCTCCAATGTATGTTTATGGCACCTTTGGCTGATATGAGATAACTATATTATATAACTTCGTGTCTGTGTCTTCTATTCTGTACCATTGGTCTTCATGTCTTTTTTGGTGCTAATACCCAAGCTGTTTTTGTTACTATACTCAGTAGTATGACTTAAGATCTGGTATTGTGATGCCTCCTGCTTCACTTTTTTTTTTTTTTTTTTTTTTTTTTTTTTT
>NW_025999999.1:18828219-18841924 GCF_001458135.2 Marmota marmota marmota
TTCTCCCTTTTTTTTTTTTTTTTTTTGCTAAGGATTGCTTTGGGTATTCTGGGCTACTTATTTTTCCAAATGAATTTTATGACTACTTTTTCTATTTTTATGAATAACATCATTGGAACCTTAATAGGAATTGCATTAAATCTGCATAGAACTTTTCATAGTATGGCCATTTTGACAATATAATTCTGCCTATCCAAGAACATGGGAGATCTTTCCACCTTATAAGGTCTTCTTCAAGTTCTTTGTTTAGTCAAACGTCTGTTTCTTCATGTGTACAGTGGAAGAACAATTTTTTTCATTTTCTTTCTACCTCTCACCAAAAGGGAGTATGATTCCATTAGAGACTAAAGTTCCAGTTGTCATATTCTACATATGGAACTTCAGTTCCTAACTGAATGCATTCCTACTGGATGCATGTGAAGAAGTAAGGAGTGTTACGAGAACCTTGCCTAATCGTTGCATGGAACACGAAGAAATAAACGGGGGAAAGCAAGCTGAGGTCAATCCAAGGCAATCCATAGTATTGTCACATTGACTGTAGTATTCTTCCAATGGATACAGCAGCTCTCAGACATTTTGGTCTGAGAACACCATCATAAAACCTATTGAGGACCACTGAAAAGTTTTATTTATGTGAGATATAGCTATAGATATTTAATTTTTGGAAATTAAAATTGAGAAAGTTTTAATTTGTTTATTTAAAATTGTTTTATAAACAACAATAAACACCCTTATTGTTATAGTAAGTATATGAAAAATAACAGCATTTTCAAAAAAAATCATTGAACAGTGGCATTGTTTCATTTTTTATAAATCTTATTAATATGTGGCTCAATAGAAGGCAGCTGACTTCTTTAGCCTGTCTCTCACATTTAATCTGCTGTGAAAATTGATTGGATTGAAGTATATGAAGAAAACCCAGTCTTACTCAGATATATAACTTGAAAAGAGTAGAGAAAGAGGAACAGATGGAGTGAGGAGAAGAGAAAGTAGAAGTACTGGGAATTGAAATGGAGCAATTTACATTCAATGCATGGATGTTTATGTCAAAATGAACCCCACTTTTATGTATAACTATATTGTATTGATGAGAACATTTTAAATGGTCTTTTCAGATAGTTGGGGATATTTTTCTTTGATTCTTCATTTGAATTGACAAGTATCAAGTTAACCTCACTATTTTTATACCCATGCATGATTTTGTTGTATCCTACATTGGTCCTTTGGAAAATATTGATTCACTAAGTTATGCAGGTCTTCTAAATATTATCCATTTCAATTTGTAATAAGAAAAAAATCACCCAACCTAGTAAGAATAGTAAGAACACATTTTTTTGTAAATTTTCTGTATTTTACAGGATGTATAGGTGAATTTCTGGATTTTACTGTAAATATGTGTTTGATATTATTAGAAAATGCCAAACTTATGAAATTGTTGTGCAATTTTACATTCCACCTGGAACTTATGAGAGTTCTAATTGCTCTACATCCTTGCCAACTTGTAGTATTCTCAATATTTTAAATTTTTTCATGCTAGTGGTTTCATAATAATGTCTCATAGATAGAATTTGTGAATATCTTTTTAATGTTCTTATCTGCTTTTATCTTTTTTTTGTGAAATATGTCTTTGATTATTTGTTAATTTTAAAAATTAAAATATTATTTTTTCCTTTTTTAATTGATTTTATTATTTTTAAATACACGACAGTGGAATGTCTTAAAATTCTTATTACACATATGTACCACAATTTTTTATATCTTTGTATAAAGTATGTTCATGCCAATTTATATCTTTATACATGTACTTGTTTTTTCTTGCATTACAATTCTTATTACACATATATGCCACAATTTTTCATATCTCTGTTTGTATATAAAGTAGTTTGACCCCCAATTTGTGTCTTCATACTTGTACTTAGGATAATGATATCACATTCCACCATCCTTGCTAAGCTCCTGCCTCGTCCCTTTCCATCCCTCCCCTCTTCCCTTTCTAGAATTCATCTATTCGTTCCATGTTCCCTCTCCCTACCCCATTATGAGTCAGTCTCCTTATATCAGAGAAAACATTTGGACTTTGGCTTTTGGGATTGGCTAACTTAGCATGATATTCTCCACCGCCATCCATTTACCTGCAAATGCCATGATTTTATTATGTTTTATTGCTGAGTAAAATTTCATTGTGTATAAATGCCACATTTTTTAAATCCATTCATCCATTGAAGGGCTTCTAGGTTGGCTCCACAGTTTAGCTATTGTGAATTGTGTTGCCATAAACATTGATGTGGCTGTGAGCCTGTAGTATTTTAAGTCCTTTGGGTATAGTCCGAGGAGAGGAATAGCTGGGTCAAATGGTGGTTCCATTCCCAGATTTCCAAGGAATCTCCATATTGCTTTCCATATTGGCTGCACCAATTTGCAGTTCCACCAGCAATGTATGAGAGTACCGTTTTTTTTCCACATCCTCGCTGACACTTATTGTTGTTTTTTCTTCATAATAGCTGCCTTTCTGACTGAGTGAGATGATATCTTAGTGTAGTTTTGATTTGCATTTCTCTGATTGCTAGGGATGATGAGCGTTTTTTCATATATTTGTTGATTGATTGTATATGCTCTTCTGAGAAATGTCTGTTCAGGTCCTTGGCCCATTTGTTGATTGGTTTATTTGTTTTTTCGGTGCTTAGCTTTTTGTGTTCTTTATATACTCTAGAGATTAGTGCTCTGATGTGTGAGGAATAAAGATTTTCTCCCAGGATGCAGGCTCTCTATTCATCTCACAGATTGTTTCTTTTGCTGAGAAAAAAACTTTTTAGTTTGATTCCATTCCATTTATTGATTCTTGATTTTAATTCTTGGGCTATAGGAATCTTATTAAGGAAGTTAGAGCTTAATCCCACATGATGAACTTTAGGGCTTACTTTTTTCTTCTATTAGACACAGAGTCTCTGGTTTAATTCCTAGATCCTTGATCCATTTTGAGTTAAGTTTTGTGCATGGTGAAACATAGGGGTTTAATTTCATTTTGTTGCATATGGATTTCCAGTTTTCCCATCATCGTTTGTTGAAAATGTTATCTTTTCTCTAATGCATGTTTAGGCACCTTTGTCTAAATATAAGATAATTGTAATTTTGTGGGTTAGTTTCTGTGTCTTCTATTCTGTACCAGTGATATACCAGTCTGCTTTGGTGCCAATACCATGCTGTTTTTGTTACTATTGCTCTGTAGTGTGGTTTAAGGTCTGGTATAGTGATGCCACCTGCTTTATTCTTTCTGCTAAGAATTGTTTTCGCTATTCTAGGTCTCTTATTTTTCCAGATGAATTTCATGGTTGCATTATTTTATTTCTATCAGGAATGCCATTGGGATTTTGATTGGAATTGCATTAAATCTGTATAGTGCTTTTGGTAGTATGATCATTTTGATAATATTAATTCTACCTATTCAAGGACAAGTTAGATCTTTCCATCTTCTAAGATCTTCTTTGATTTCTCTCTTTAGGGTTCTGTAGTTTTCATTGTACAACTCTTTCACTTCTTTTGTTAAATTGACTCCCAAGTATCTTATTTTTTTTTTAGGTTATTGTGAATGGGGTAGTTTTCCTCATTTCCTTCTCAGAGGCTTTGTTACTGATATACAGAAATGCCTTTTATTTATGGGTGTTGATTTTATATTCTACAACTTTGCTGAATTCATTTACTAGTTCTATAAGTTTTCTGGTGGAGTTTTTTGGTTCTTCTAGATACAGAATCATATCATCAGCAAATAGGGCTAATTTAAGTACTTCTTTTCCTATATATATCCCTTTGTTTTCTTTCTTCTGTCTAATTGATCTGGCCAGTGTTTCAAGAATTATGTTGAATAGAAGTTGTGAAAAGGGCATCCCTGTCTTGTTCCAGCTTTTAGACGGAACACCTTCAATTTTTCTCCATTTAGAATGATGTTGGCCTGAGGCTTAGTGTAGATAGCCTTTATGATTTTGAGATAAGTTCCTGTTATCCCTAGTTTTTCTAGTGTTTTGAACATAAAGGGGTGCTGTATTTTGTCAAATGCTTTTTCTACGTCTATTGAGATGATCATATGATTCTTATTTTAAGTCTATTGATGTGATGAATTACATTTATTGATTTCCATATTTTGAACCAACCTTGAGTCCCTGGGATGAATCCCACTTGATCATGGTGCACATTCTTTTTGACATATGTTTGTATTTGATTTGCCAGAATTTTATTGAGAATTTTTGCTCTATGTTCATTAGAGATATTGGTCTGAGGTTTTCTTTCTCTGATGTGTCTTTGCCTGGTTTTGGGATCCAGGTGATATTGGCCTTATAGAATGAGTTTGGAATTACTGCCTCTTTTTCTATTTCCAAAATAGATTGAAGAGTATTGGTATTAGTTCTTCTTTAAAGGTCTTGTAGAACTTGGCTATGTATCTATCCAGGCCTGGGCTTTTCTTGGTTGGTAAGCTTTTGATGGCTTCTTCTATTTCCTCACTTGATATTGTATATCTTCCTGACACTCAATCTGAGCAAATTGTGTGACTTAAGAATTTGTCAATGCCTTCAATGTCTTCTATTTTATTGGAGTATAAGATTTCAAAATAATTTCTAATTATCTTCTGTATTTGTGTAGTGTCTGTTGTGATATTACCTTTTTCATTACGTATGCTCTTAATTTGAGTTCTCTCTCTCCTTCTCTTCATTAGCATGGCTAAGGATCTGTCAATTTTATTTATCTTTTCAAAGAACCAACTTTTTGTTTTGTCAATTTTTTCAATTGTTTCTTTTGTTTTGATTTCATTGATTTCAGCTCTAATTTTAATTATTTCTTGCCTTCTACTGCTTTTTCTACTGGTTTGTTCTTCTTCTTTAGGGCTTTGAGATGTAGTGTGAGGTCATTTATTTGTTGACATTTTCTTCTTTTAAGAAATAAACTGAATGCAGTGAATTTTCCTCTTAGTACTACTTTCATAGAGTCCCAGAGATTTCAATATGTTGTGTCTATGTTCTCATTTACCTCTAGGAATTTTTTAATGTCCTCCTTGATGTCTTCTGTGACCCATTGTTCATTCAGTTGCATATTGTTTAGTATCCAGGTGATGGAGAAATTTTTATTTTTTATTTTGTCATTAATTTCCAATTTCACTCTATTATGATCTAATAAAATGCATAGTAGTATCTCTACTTTTTTGTATTTGCTAAGAATTGCTTTGTATCATAGTATATGGTCTATTTTAGAGAAGGATCCATGTGCTGCTGAGAAGAAAGTGTATTGATGCAGGTTGAAATATTCTGTATATGTCAGTTAAGTCTAAGTTATTGATTGTGTTTTATGATTTTCATTGCTGCTTTTCATTTCCTCTTCATGAAATATTTTGCCAAGGATGTTTTGTAGTGCCGGTTTTCTAGCTATAAATTCTTTTAACTTTTGTTTATCATGGAAGGGTTTTATTTCATCTTCAAATATAAAGCTTAATTTTGCTGAATCCAAGATTCTTGGTTGGCACTTATTTTATTTCAGGGCTTGATATATGTTGTTCCAGGATTGTCTAGCTTTCAGGGTCTGTGTTGAAAAATCTGCTGTTATCCTAATTGTTTTTCCCTATATGTAATCTGATTCTTTTCTCTTGTGGCTTTTAAAATTCTCTTCTTATTCTGTATGTTGGGCATTTTCATTGTAATGTGCCTTGGTTTGGGTCTGTTGTGATTTTGTACATTTAGCATCCTGTACACTTCTTGAATTTGGATTTCCAATTCATTTTTCATGTTTGGAAAGTTTTCTGATATTATTTCATTGAAGAGATTGTTTATTCCTTTGGTTTGGACGTCTATGCCTTCATCTATCCCAAATACTCTTAAATTTGGTCTTTTTATGCTATCTTATATTTCTTGAATGTTCTGTTCATGGTTTCTTATCATTTTCTCTATGTGGTCTATGTTATTTCAAGATGATTTATTTGATCTTCATTGTCTGCTGTCCTATCTTCTAAGTGGTCTGTTCTCTTATTGATGCTTTCATTTGAGTTTTTAATTTAGTTTATTATTTCTTTCATTTCAAGGATTTCTGGTTTTTTTTTTTTTGTATAACCTCTATCTCCCTGTTGAGGTGATCTTTTGCTTCTTGGATTTGTTTATGTAGCTCATTGTCAAATGATCTTTCACTGCCTGTATTTGTTCTCTTATGTCTTTGAGATCCAAAAACATTTTAATCATGTGTATCCTGAAATCTTTCTCTGTAATTTTTTTCTGCTATAGTTGCCAATTCTTCTAATGATGTGTTGTCTTGATTTGTTTCTTCCCTTGTCTTTCTTCCCTTGTCTTTTCATGTTGCTCATGTGTCTTCCTTTCTATCTCTGTGGATCTGGTGTGTTATTGTTTACACCATGTAGATTTTTTAGTGCTTTGTAGGGTTCCAAGATCTCTCCTGCTCAATTGGCGATCCAATCTGGTAGCCACGCCCACCACAAAATGGCGAGGAAGGTTTTCCAAGATGGAGTAGGTCTACTTCCGGCACAGGGGTGTCTGGTGATGTGGAGGGAACTGGACGATAGCCTTGTGCTGTGGGTAGGTAGCACAAGTGACCTGTGTGGGAGTGGCGTGCAGTCTGGAGTTCTGCATAAGTGCTAATAGGTGTTTCTGCTAAGCTGCTTGTGAGTGGTGTGTGAGCTAGAACTGAGGGCTTTAGGTCCGGAGTCTGGAGACTTACTGGAGCACAGGGGCTCTGATTTCTGCATGGGTGGTCGCTGTGCTGGTGATTTCTGTGAAAATTCACTGGCTCCTGGAGATCAGATCTGGGAACTGCCCCCACCTAATATGGCGAGACTGTTGAGACAAGATGGTGGCAGTCTGCTTTCAGCGCCCAGGTGTCTGGTGAGGTTAGAGGAGCTGGGTGATGGCATTGTGCTGGGGGTAGGTAGCAGCTGAGTGACCTGTGTGACAGTGGAGTAATATCTTGGCAGTCTGCAGATGTGTTGATAGGTGATTCTGCTAAAGCACTCGCAAGTCTTGGGTGAACTGCGACGTCGGGCTTTCGGTCCGGCTTTCGGTCCTGCTTTCGGTCCTGCTTGAACAATGAGGCCTGGAGCCCTGCGCAGGGTCACAGCCCTTGTGATTTCTACAGAGAGTATCTGGATAGGGGTCCTCTAACACTCTCAGAGATGCAGTATTCCGACTAGGTGAGATCTGCATCATAGAGCAACACAGAATGCTGCCTCCCTCTGGTCCCTCATCTTGAAACTTGAAAAATTAAAATATTATTCTTGCCATTGATGTAAGAGTTCTTAATATATTATGGGTTACAAGTTCTTTGTAAATTTTATGCAATTCAAATATGCCTCCATATCTGTAAGTTTGATTTCAATATTCTAAGTGTCTTTCAAATGCAGAAAGTTTAATTTGATGAATATGATGAAAATTTTTATCAAAAATTGGGGATTAGTTAAAGTATTACATTGTTTCCCATATGTTTCTGGTTTTACTTTCAAATTTAATTTGACAGTTTTCAGATCACATGCTTTGTATGATTTCATTGTTTATGGAGACCTATTTCATGGCTCAAAATAGAATCTACATTAATGAATGTTCCATATGTATTAGAAAAGAATGTCATTGTGGATTGAATAATTGTATTAATGTCAATTAGGTAACATAATGTTTGCTTGTAGTTTCATGTCTCCTATGATCTTGCTTTCTGTATACTTATGCTGTCATTAGAAAGCAGTATTGACGTATTGGTTTGTAATTATACGTTCATTTATTTCTCATAATTAGTTCTATCTATTTCTCAGATTAGTTAATCTATTTTATTAGTTAATCTATTTCTCAGATTAGTTCTATCAATTTTGTGTCATGTGTTTTGAAGCTCTGTTTTGATCGCATGCAGTTTTATGATTTCTTTATGCATTGACACATTATTATAAATATCCCTTTTTGATATGATAACAACCCATGTTTTGAAGGCTATTTTTCTGGTATTAATACAGCCACTTCAGCTTTCTTATGCTTAGTGTTTGCACAATATGTTATTTTTCTTTTTTAATAGCAGTATCTTGTCTTTTTATCCAAAACAATAATCTCTTTCTGCATTAAAAAAAAACATTTTGTTGTTGTTGTAGATGGATGCAATATCTTTATTTTATTTATTTACCTTTATGTGGTGCTGAGGATCGAACCCAAGTCTCACACATGCTAGGCAAATGCTGTACCACTGAGCTACAGCCCCTGTCCTCTTTCTGCATTTGTAATTATAGTAATTAAACTATATATCTTTAATGTAATTATCAATACTGCTGTCTCCAACATAGAGATGATTTTAATTTTTTCTCTCGTTTTTTCATTTTTCTCATTTCCCTTCTCCTTTTTCTGTAATTGACTATTTTTCAATTCACTTTATCTTTAGTATTATCTAACTATCTCTACTTTTCTTCATGGTGGCTCTAGAGTTTACATTATGCATTTTGAAATTATCACATTTAAAGTAAAACTGTTTCTCTACTTAAAATACTTCTGATACTTAATGTGAGGGACTTTTGTTTGTTTTTGTTTTTCCCTTGCCAACCAATTCATTAATTCTCTAGACACCAACTGGGAGTCATCTACATTAATACAGTTCTGACACTAACCAAGTCTAACCTACCTTGAGTGTTAGACTCCACAGACTTATGTCTCAGTCCCTTAAGTCAGCTCTTCTTCTTCAGATGCCAGCTGCTATTCTGGCTTTGAACTACTATTTCCCTAGTACTCCCTTATCTGATTTTGATAGAAAAACTCAAGTACTGAGGGAATTGATTTATTTATATTTATTATAAACAATATTATAACAGAAAGGTAAAATAAGAAGATCTTTGAACTATAGAGATTGGAGAGTTTTGGGTTGCTAAATGCATATACATCATGTAGATGTTCATTTGTAATTAAAATGTCCTTTATAATAGAATAGTAAATATAAGTTAAATACTTCCCTGAATTCTGTGAGCATCTACAAAAAAAGGCACATAAGGGCTGAGGTTGTGGTTCAGTGGTAGAGTGCTTGCCTAGTATATGTAAGGCACTGGGTTCGTTCCCTAGCACCACATTAAAAAATAAATAAATAAATAAATAATCAAATAAATAAATAAATAAATAAATAAAATGAATGTGCTGTGTTCATCTACAGCTATATTATATAAAATGCACGCACACACTCACACATGTTTAAAGAGGCACATAAGACAAAATCTACATGCATCCTTAGCACAAGCACATATGTCTGCATAGATTTGGGTGAGGTGTCACCCTCCCAGCATGTAGATGGATCCACCAAACCAGAAGCCCTCCAAACTTGAGAGATTTCTTTTTCTTTTTCTTTTTTTTTTTATTTTGTGTGGTGTGTGCGAGTGTGTGCGTGTGTACAACCCCACACACAGGGGATTGAACTCAGGATCTTGCACATGCTAGGCATGTGCTTTCCCATTGAGCTACAGCACAACTATCAGTTGAAAGATGTTTATGGGAAACTTTATCTCATAGGCATGATCAATTATTAATTCAATCTACAACCCTCTCCCCTCCCTGAAGAGCTGGTGGTGGGATTAAACATTCCAAGCTCTTAATTGTAGCTTGGTCACCAGCTCCCATCATAAAGCTATTCAAGAACCCACCAACGATCTCCTCACTAGAAACTGCTTCTTCTATCAACCCACCATTCAGGGAATTAATAGTTTCCAGAGCTTTGTTTCAGGAACTATGTTCAAAGACCAAATCTTAGAACTAACAACAAAAAATGATGTTTGCACTCTATGACTTATGCAAGTATAAGGGTTTGGGGACTTGCAACCAAATGCATATTTCTTATGTCACAGCAGTCTACTTTCAAATTATATTATGCAATGTCATATAAAATATAGAAAACATAACAATTTCTGTTTTTCCTCATTCATCCCATTCTACTGGTATGTTTTTTAATTTATAAATATTAAAGCAAACAGGCATCAATTAACTTTGAAAGAAACGTGAAAATAAGGAAAAATAATCTTGTATTTATCTAAGAATTCCATTCTTGTGTCTAGATTCAAGTTTTCAGCTAGTGTCATTTTCTTTACTCTTGAACAGTTTCTTTAAACATTTCCTTTAGTACAGATCTGCTGGGGAATTAATTATTTCCACTTTATCTGGAAGGTTCTTTATTTTGCCAAAAGGTTTCAAAGATATTTTCAAAATGTCTTTTGTTTTTCTTTTTTCCTTAGTTTCTGATAAAGTGAAGTATCTGCTTATCTCTGTTCATCTGCATGTAATGTGCCATTCTTTATATGTCGTTTGTGGCTCTATTATCATATTTCATGTTTCTTGGCATGGCTAATGCATTTTGATTTTATTTAAGAATTACACATTTACAATTATTGTTCCTTTGGTGTTACTTGAGGTTAGTTTTAGATCTTTTAAGGCTTGTTTTGGAATTTTATCAAAGCAGTCCAGGCTTTTTTGATTGGGATTCAGCACACTACTAAAGTGTATCCTTTCTGTGTTCTCTACTGAGTACCCTGAAAGATCAGCAGACTTTCCACTCTGACTGGTAGAAGCTCAAAAGTCTTCAGCCCTTTGAAAGCTCAGGATAACTATCCAGCTCACCATTCTTTGATCATTTTTTTTGGTCTGGCTTTGTGCCATTTAGTGTTCAGTAAAAATTCAAACTGCTACTTTGAGCTCCTTTTCTTCAGAGAACCCTCCTCTCCTGATTGGCATCTTATAGTTGGTAGCTCCCTCAGCCTCTCTGGACTTAGATCTTCTACTCCTTAAGTCAGTTCTCATGTAGGATGCTCTTCCTGCCCCTCAGGCTGTGAGGTACCACCAGACACAAGAGCATTTGTTGGCTTTCTTCATTTGTCTTCTTTTTCTCAAAAATTACAGTGTGCATGGACTATATTATCCAGGGCCTGGAAGCAGTATATATTCTGCTCACTCTTCTAGTTTGGTGTGAGGGTAAATCTGACCTCTGATACTCAATTATGACTATATGTGAAAATTTTATTTGATCATATTTTTGTATTTGTAATTTTGTTTCTAAAAGAGGTACTTGAAATATGTATTATCAATTATATTTCTTCTAAATTGTGAGTTTTGTTCAGAAAAGTTCTAAATAATGAGAATTGTAACATTTTCTACTATTTAAAATGTTAACTATTTTACATGAAATAATAATAAATAGGAGATGGCTAAGAATGCATGACAACTCTTTACCAAATATGTGTGTTCAGTATAATTTTTAATACAATTTTATAACCATACATTAATATAATAATAATTAATAACTCTTTTTTTAAAGAGAGAGATAGAGAGAGACAGAGAGAGAGAATTTTAATATTTATTTTTTAGTTATCGGAGGAAACAACATCTTTGTATGTGGTGCTGAGGATCGAACCCGGGCTGCATGCATGCCAGGCGAGTGCGCTACCACTTGAACCACATCCCCAGCCCAAATAATAACTCTTTAAATGCCTTCGCTCAGAAAGTTTTTTGATGTCCAGTGTTTCATTCACCAGAAACAATCAGCTGTGATACCTGTAATTTGGGCCAGATTTTCACTTTCTCTCTTTATTTGATAGTAGTAATTTGCCTTACTAAACTAAAAATAATATAATATATCTTGGTGTTAAATCAGGCTTATTTATTGAAGAATGTGAAAACACGCTAACTCATAATAGAAATGTTCTGTAGTTATATTTAGTACATGTATACATATACACACACAGATATATATTTAATATTACTGATGCATAGATTATACAAAATTATTCTTATCTTTATATTTCAAATATATTTCATTATATAAATAGTGAATAATTAAGTAAATCTGTGCCCTTTAGTATGTTGATACAGAAATATGTATGCAAAACATCAGTGGATGTCATTCAAAATATTTAATCTTTTTATCTTATGATAAGTGTTTTCAGTTTCTAGTGTTAATTTCTAAAGACAGAATCACTATGTAACTTGTTTTTTGTAAAGAGACATTTGAATATAATAATTTTTACCCCATTAGAAAGTAAGCTGCAAATATAATGAACAGAAAAAAAGGGAGGGATTAAAAAAGAAAAATATTTTTTTTATCTGAGTTTATCATATCCATCTGTGTTAGAAGTCCAAACTTCATTACCTGACATTGACTGTTCTGCAATAACTTGAAATGTATTAGAGATGATTTGTATTGTCATTTTGCAAATGTGCAATATTGTGTTTTTCATAAATATTTTTCACATAGACCCTTATTGAGAGGCAAAAGTTCAGATAGCAGTTACACAGATTAGACTTTGCATATTTGACTTTTAGGATTGTACATTTTCAGCATGGTACTCATAGAATAAAATGCACAGCTGCCACCAAAATGTTAATGGAGACTACATGCTTAATTTATTGCTACACAGAAAAATCTCTCCCTCCCTGCTCAGTATATTCAATCAAAAGTATTCCTTAAGAAGTATTCCTATCTGCTTTTCATTTTCAAGATACAACAATGGAATGCTATATTCTATTAAGAGAGAATGTTTAAGTAACAAATTTTAGAAATAACATTGAGTTTTGGAAGTGCTTTTTGGGGAAATTTAATTTATAGAAAGGAACACTCTTGGAATACTATTATAGCATTTCACGCTTTTTTTCTGTGCTTGTAATTATTATGCAAATATTATTGCTACTTGCAAAAGACCTTTGTCATGAATTGCTTGGTAATGGAGCAAGGTTATTGAACACTACTTTTTAAATAGATGTTTCTGTGACAGTATTATACATAAGACCTAAAGATAAATTGCTGGTGGTAAAATACTAAAAATTGCATCTACCATTTTTGTTTCCTCGGTGCCAGAATTAAAGATGTTTATCTGAATGCTTTCAATCAATTTATTTTTGTGCTTTCCAACCCTTCCTGTTTAGTAAATATGAAACAATGATTGTTCTCAGTTTTCTTCTTTAGCTGTCACAAAGATGGTGACATAATGTTTAGAGGTATGCTCTTTAACTGTCAGCATTTGTTACAGTTCAGTGATGCATGATAAAATGTGAGGGACATTGTCTTCCTGCACTGCTAAATGTATTAATGCAGTGATAATATTTCCCAATGACTTCTTACTCAAGGTCAACATAATGAGATTCATCTGTATTTTTCAACCATTTGTTGTTGATTAATATATTTCCACTTTATCCTGTTTGTTCAAGTTTATTTAGTACTCTCTAAATTTTGAGGGAAATGTATAATGAAATTTAGAGGTGACCCCTTCATTTTTATACTTTAATTATATTTTTAAAAACATTTTCAATTCATCTTTCAAAATAAATGTAACATCCTTTGGTTAAGAGATTTTATTGCTACCTATGAAAATGTCACTTGACATGGAACTCTATTTCTCTGACTTATTTGAAATTTTTGTTTATGAGCCTATGATATGAAAAATATTTTTTAAATTGTTAATTATATTGTAACCAACCATTCATGCTATATATATGGCAGTTGTCTCTTACTTACCATGCTTTAAAGTTTCAATTTGCTTTCATAGCAGTGTTTATTTTCATCCTGATCAGAATTCTTTGAGAAAATTGATCCCAGTGATCTTAGCATCCTAAATTCACACAGCTTAAACTTAAGTCTAAGGTTTTTTTCTCTGATTCCAGTATATTTTCTGCTGTTCCACTTTTAATTGACAATCTGACTGTGTATCACTGATATATATATATATATA
>NW_025999999.1:18842432-18933217 GCF_001458135.2 Marmota marmota marmota
ATATATATATATATATATATATATATATATATATATATATATATATATATATATATAGTGTGTTATTATTGGATAACAGAGTTTCCCTTAGTACAATTAAATATTTACTGCTTCTGGATTAATCTTTCTAAATCACCACTCTAATGATGCTATTTCATTGTTTGTGAAACAGGTTGTTGCCAACCCTATTCCTCCTTCATATATGGAAATCATATTCTTCCATTTGAAATATTTACCTCCAATAAGAGATACCATTGTTGATGGATTTTTATTTACTATAGGTCATTCCATTTCACTGAGCAGAGCACATTTGAATATCAATAATTGCATGGGATAATTTTCTTTTATTTAATAGAAAATGATATATGCTATTGGTTTAATACTATAATTTCAATTACAAATGACTTTTATACATCATAAATTGCCCTTAATTGTTCCCAACATTTTTAGACTTTTTTAAAGACTTGATAATTTAATTTGAAAGTTACTTTGCCCAGTGGTAGTTTTAAAGAAGATTCTTGAAATCTTTTAAATTCCATATGCTTAGCTACATTATATACATCAATTATATTATGTATAGCTACCTTCTATACTGAAGAATCTCAAAGAATAAAATGTACAATTTGGAAATCAAAACTGGTACTCAAAATCCTCAAGAAATAGTATGAAGAAGCAATTTGAAAAGCAGACCTTAATTTTTCAGAATTTTGAATTTGAAAGATTCCTGTATGTTAAATAAGAAGAATTGAGAGCACTACCCACTTTGATACTTTTGGACAAAGTTTATTATAACCAAATATTTTAGAAGCCCAAATAAGTCATAGTGGATTCTCAGTTTTTCATAAAAACATGCATTTATCTTTTATCCATTTAATTGTTATGCATGAACAATACTAGATTTTTATTACTAATTAAAGATCTCAAAGTTAAAAATGCATGATATATCAAGAATAATTATTACCATTTGGAACGAGTGAGACATCATTACCCTAGGTACGTGTATAACTACACATATGGTGCGACACTGCATTGTATACAGTCAGAGAAATGAAAAGTTGTAATTGTGTACAATGAATCAAAATGCATTCTGCTGTCATATGTACCTAATTAAAATTAATTTATTAATTAATTAGAAACAAAGATTATTTACTACTGCCATTAGAAGAATTTCCATTGTTGGACATTTTAAATTATTTTTCTGTTGTGAAATCTTAAGTTCTGTTCATAAAAGGAGTAGGTTCAGAAAGTGTAGACTAAATTAGAAAACATGTTGTTTCAAACTTTTCTTTTCTGTTTTAAAACTCACATTTTAAAGAGAAAAAATAGTTTTCTATCTTCAGAAATGCATTTTCAATGGACCTACACCGCACAAAAACTTTTTTCTTGCCTGCTTTCTTTTGTTTAAAAAAACCTTTTCTTGCCTGCTTTCTTTTGTTTAAAACTTAAAACTGAGGCTAATTCGGTTTTTAAAATGATAATAGTTATTGGGAATTTTCATTTTCAATTGTTTGGTTATCATGAACTTATTATATGTTAACTAATGAAGATATTTAAATGTAGAAGTAAAGTTGAAATGGGTATTTGAATATTATTAAAATGGCATAATACTAATATGAGTTATGGTTTGTGCAAAATCTAAGATTTTTAGAAAGGTATATTATTTCAATAGGGTGTCAGAGGCTTCACTGTACCCAAATCACAGCTTTCTTTGCAAACATCAATACTCCTTTAGTCAGTGAACGCCACAGACATGAGGAGCACACTGAGAGTGTCATCATAGGGTGATCAGGGTGTGTGCAAGACAGGGCTCTGCTGGGACCACTGGGAAATCCAAGGACCGAACTCTTTGATCTGCTAGAAGTTGCATCCAAAGGGTACTTGACCTAATCTATAAGTTGAGGTAACATTGGCTGTAATTATAAGACAAGAGTAGAGTTTTTTAAAAATCGAATGATTATATCTTTGTTTTGTGAATCATTGTTTTATTATAATCATCAAAACTGTGTCAGAACTCACATTTTAAAGAGAAAAAAATAGTTTTGTATCTTCAGAAATGCATTTTCAATGGACCTACACAGCACAAAAACCTTTTTCTTGCCTGCTTTCTTTTGTTCATCATGTTACACAGTGCCCAAAAAGAGGGTTGAGCAGGTATCAAGAGATTTCCCCTGAGTACTCTCCAAAGTTATATTTGTAGCTTTTTATGTTTTTTTATATATAAAGTAATTTTGGTTCTGATTAACGTTTAATAGCATTATAGCACCATGGTGATGAGAGCCCTTTTGTATGAGTTCATATCTCAGTCATGATGTTAAACTTCTTTGTATCTAGTTTTCTCGCCTGTATATTAGGGAAGATAATGGTATCTAAGTCATAAAGTTGTGTGATTAGAAGATAAATTGCTACACATAAATAACTTGTTTTTTTTTTTACCAAAAGATGTGATCTAATTAGCCATTGTTGGAGGATTGCATGTTGGAGTTATAGAAACTGAGGCTAATTCTATTTTTAACAATATTTAGCTAAACATCATCTATTTGAGTTAAATAATTGAGGCTTCATAATAATAAAAAGAAGACTACTTTTATTGTAACATTTGAATTAGTGAAAATTATATAAAGGAAGTGGCAAATATAAATAATTAACCTTTATTTTATGATTTCAGATACATAGATGATACACTATGCAAGTTTACAATTTCAAAATATAAATTCTCTACAACCAATACTTTGGTATTTCAAAGGATTTTCTTTTTATACCATGTACCTCTTGATACAGTGAAATAGTGAAAGAAGAGCTTAATAAAGTGGAACTGATTGGATTGGACATTTATATACCTCTGTGGGTATTAGTTTAATTGTCTATGAGATTGAGTTGTTAAATATTAAATTAATATAAGTAACATAAAGAAGGGAAATAATAAGATAGGAAAATTATTTTAATTATAGGTAATATTTTATGGCTTATAAAATATGTATACTTCATGAGATTAGTAAAATAAAAATTTATACCCACATCAGGTTGTTTAGTTTCTATTTCATGTATCATTTAATAGATATTGTAAAAATATAACATTTAAAATTAAATAGAGGTAGGCATTAGCAAGTATAAATTGATAGATTGGCTACTGTGTATCCTTTTAGGATTATATAATACAATAGGTTTAGCATATATCTTAATCAGGTTCAGTGCACTCATGAAGGATTTCTTAAATATTGTCTTTCAGGTGTTTTTCTTCTATCATAAAAATTTATGCAGTTAGGGGGAAAGTATCATGTTTAATAATTCCATTTTTAATTGATTTCAGGAAGCCAATTTTAATAATTAAGTTGTATGGTGATAAGATTTCATTAAATGCCATCAATTGTCATCTAATGCATATAGACATTAAAAAGCTAATATTCTTTGAAACTTCATTTGGAATTTTGAATACTATTTTATTAAAAAGAAATCAAGGCCAATACTCTAAGGACTTTGTTGGTGGGATAGATTGATTAGAACTTTTCTACTAAATTTTAAAATCATATATACATATGAAAATGATTTTAAATATGTGGTGGTGCTGGGGATTGAACCCAGGGCCTTGTGCAAGAAAGGCAAGCACTCATTCTACTAACTGTATCCCTAGCCCTGTTTTCTTATAATTTTTTAGTGCATTATAGTTATACATAATATAGAGTTCATTTTGATATGATCATACATGCATGGAATATAATTGGCTGCATTTCAGTTCCCAGTGCTTTCTTTTATTTTTTAGTGATTTAACCTATGGGTGCTTCGCCACTGAACTACATCCCCAGCTCTTGTTATGTTTTATTTTGACACAGGGTCTCAGTTGCTGAGACTGGCCTGGAACTTGCCATCCTCCTGCCTCAGCCTCCTTTGAAGTCACCGAGATTACAGGCAAACCTGGCCCCCAGTACTTTATCTTTCTATCCCCTCCTCCCTCTTCCTGTTCCTCTTCTCTGTTCTTCTGTTCTTCCTTCTGTTTGCTTATTATTTTTTAATTGGTGCTTAATAGATACAGCTAAAGGTGAAATTCTCTGTGATATATTCATACACATACATTGCATAATTTAGTCAGTTTCATTCTTCAGTTTCTTTCATTTCCTGTGTCTCCTCCCTCCTTTTCCATCCTCTTTCTCTGTTTCAGTGATCTACCTTTTATTTTCATCAGATCTCCTCATTTTTTAAAAAAATTCTATACCTGTGTTATATATGTGGGCTAGAATTTATAGAACTTGAAGATATGTTAAAATTCATGGAAGTATAAAATGAAAAATTAAGTCAATTTTAATATATGTAAATTTTTAAATAATTATTTAAATACCTAGAATTTTAAAATATTTTAAACATTATAGGACTGGGGATATGGATCAGTGATAGAGCATTTGCCTAGCATGCTTCAGGTCCTGGGTTTGATCCCCAGCATTCCCACAAAAGAAAAAAAATTACAACTAAATATTACACAATAAAAGCATGAAGTCAGGAGGGAGAGTAGTTGAGAAGTTAGCTGAACCCAGAGATGCAGTCAGTCCTCTTAACAAAAGCTGTGACTTTTGGTGGAGGAACACAACTACTAGGATCCCCCAGAAAGGGTGTTGGTAGAACACTCTGACCTTTCTCTCCTGCAATCACTTTAACTCCTATTGGTGTCTCACATTGATTGGGCCCAGCAGAAGCCAGGGGCAAGGGAGTCTGGTAGATGTCCAAGTAGTGGGAGGAGGGAGAAAGGCTTAGAAAGTTCTGGAGAGCCAATTTGGTCCTGCACAAGTGGTTCAAAATCTTTATATCTTTTTATTATCACCAGAACTGTCTCTTTGTTTTAGGGTATTTTGTGAAGGAAAAAGAGGCAAGTACTTGTAATCCAATCTGATAATTCTGTGTTACCTAGTGAATCTGACCATTCATATGTATGCTGTTACTGTTAACTTGGATTTATTGAATTTATAACTACCTAATAGCATAGTCTCACTGTATAAAAAACTGTAAAATTAGAAATACGACCTGTGGAAAATGTCAACAATTCTCTCAGTAGATAGATCAAGCAGATAAGAATCATTAAGGAAAGAGAAGATCTGATAATACATACAGTTAATATCCTTGACTTATGAAATGATGAAACCCTGATCCAAAAAAGGAAACATAAAAGTTTAAGTACATTTACAGTGATTATAAGAATGAACCAAACAGCAAGTCTCAGATTGTTTTAAATAATTGGTTTCACACAGAACATAAATTGTTAGTCTAATGAAAAATAGAAATCTAACTGAAAAAATGCCAAGAATTAGAAAAAATTAAATGTAAACACTACCAGATAAGACAAGGAAAAAATTGAGGTAGAAATTTTTACATACTTTGTGCTGAATGACTTATCAAAACTTTTGAGATATAGCCAAAAAAGCATTAGTTACTGCAACATCTACAGGCTTTAATATTCATATTAAACACATATAAACACAAGCTGAAAATTAATGAGCTGAAAATCTAATGCATGGAACTTAAGGACAACAAAATGAACCCAAATAAATGAGAGTAAAAAATAATGAAGTTAGTAATAAAAAAATTAATAGAATAGTAAACAAATCTCATGATCAAGTTTTTTTAAAGGATAAAAGATAAGAGATTAGCTAGCTTTTTAAAGAGAAGAAACAAATAATCAATAATTGTTTTGAAAATGCAAATGTGAAAGAATACTATGTATTTTCTAGTAAATCAAAATAATAGATATTTAGTAGAATAATATGTTTACAAGTTTTCTACATTTCAGTAGGACCAATCTATCCATTAGGCACCATAGGTACAATGTTCAGGGCTCAGAATATTTGTAGTAGCTCATAAAAGTATTTTAATTTATTTTGAAATCAGAAGAAAATTAATATGATCAACATAAATATGCAATAATGAATCTAAGAAGGAGTATAATTTGTTCTATACCAATAAAGTAATAAAGTACAATTTTTTCATGTCCCTCACTGAATTTCTTCTTCTTTTTGTTAACTATATTTTTAGGGAGGAAGGAGCCAAGAAAGGCAGAAGTGCTTAGGTTCTACTAAGGTCAAAATATAGCCCTGGATTCAATAATTTTTAACAATTAAAAATTTTAAAGTATTTCAAGTCATGATATTATATAACTTTTTAAGAATACGATTATGCCTCCTAATATGCTTTGCAACTTCACATTAAAATAATATTTTATAAAAGTAGACAGCAAAATACTAGATGAAATTTTATTAATGTCCTCTTCAGAGTAATTTTTAAATGTTATGAAATGAATTGTCAGCAATACACATTATATTTCATATGATTATAAATTATAAGACTAGTATGTTAATATGCTTTGAATAGCACTGATTTTGGAAGTGTTACTAAGTAATAATACTATATTCTAGTGTAAAATTTAGTATAAGGTATAAAAACAATGTGACAATGGTATGCGGGATTTGGCTGGAACAGATTTCTAGAAGCCTATTCTATGCATCTCTTCCCATCCTGCATTCAGTCGCATCACGTTGGTAGCTTAAAATGGGCCATGGTAGGAATATTTATGCTACAGAAATAGGCAAACCCTGCAAATCAGAACACTCCCCCATCTTTTGGGACAATTTTTAAACATTTACTTCCACACTATTGTATGGAATATATGATACATAGAAGTAGTTTCTATAATGCCAGCATATAAAATAGAGGATAAAGGATTATCTTTGTATAAAAATCTTTTTACAAAACCTATTTCCTTTTCATTAAGGCTCTCAGTTTCTATATTGGATGTGTTGTGTCTTTAGACTTCATAACCAGAACTACTTCTTAATTCTCTTTAGATGATTGGAATGTTTTCAGGCAATAAGTTTTACTGTTGTTATACTAAGTGAAAACCAAAACAGGATGCCTTTTGATGTTCAGAGTAATCTTATGTGGAAAGGGAGATTGGGAAGGAAACTGTGTAAGCTGTCAATACCAAAAATCACATCCCCTACCTACCGACTTGGCAGAAATGCAATAATATGGGATTCATGATGTTGTCCTCTCTGATAGTTTACAGTTTAAGTGGATAATGCATTTGTTTTTAATCCAATAATCCCATGTGATATTGAAAAGAATATAGCATTATCTTATTTTGAAATTGGGATATACTTCAAGCAATCAGATGAAAACTTCAATCTTTTAATAACAAATATTACTGTATATAAATGTAGTATTGGTGAAAGTTTTGTGAATTCTATTGATATTCTAAATATACTATACTGTTTACACAATTTTCTCTGTTTACCCATTTACTCATCATATTTTTCTATTTATAGTATCAAAATTTAGTGTAGGGGAATAATCACAATGTCCCTGTGGATTCCATTCTTGCTGTAGAGCAATCTAATCAAGGAGAATTTAGGATCAGAAGGTGGAAGTGCATAGAAATGTCTCTGTATGCTTATGTCATACTTGAGAGAGAACAACCTGTTCTCTCTCCAGAGGGAACTTTAAAGCCCCAAGCCTAAGTCCCTCAAGTAGCAGCATCTTGCCCCTATGTTTCCATGGATTGACCTTGACTATTTGTGCCCTACTTTCCCAATCATCACTGTTTTCTCGTCTTCTCAGTTTGCTCCAGCCTGCCTTGCAGAGCAAATATCATCATAATAATTCCTATAAATTCTTATCTCCATACTTCTAGAAACAAGATACAAACAACAGTAAGCCCTTCTCAAGCAGTTTGGGTACATTTGGTCATCATTTTTGTGACACACAACCACCATATGCACACATACATAATTATTGAGAACCTAAGTGATGACAAATATAGCCTATAAATTTTGAGATGAATGGTTTGTTTTGTATTCATGTATCCATGGTTGTTTATGAGGGGTGAAGGGGGATTAGGAGTAATTATTGATTTAGTAGCCAAAGCCACATAGATTCGTTTCAAACATCAGCTGTCCTGGTAATTATCATACTTAGAATTAACAGTAATTTGGCTCAAATAATTTATTTTTGGTCTCTATATTGCTTAAGCGTCTGTCAGTGAATTAATTTTTCCAGTGTTTCAATGTGTTCTGGTTTGTGTTTGGCATATTTGGTTCTGTTACAATAATGAGATTAAATCATAGAATTTTCCAAGGAATCCTTTGGTAATATTTAATATGTTCCCTTAAACAATCAGCAAATTAAATTATTTTAAGTCATTATTAGTATATCTGCTTTATCTTATTCAGATTTGATACCAATAGTGAACTTTCAAATTAGTTTCTCAGAGTTCACAAACTAAATTAAGTCTAGTTTGAAATAAAAATAGGTGAATTGCCAAGAAAATATTTTATTATTTATATAGATGGATATGATATAAAAACACATTTCCATAATTAAGATATTACTTTGGGCTTTTGTATGAATATGATGGAATCTATCAGCTAGCACCTGCATGACAGTCAGTTCCTTATACACAAATCTTAAATAAATATAGTACTCTTTTTTTAGGGAGAGGGTACTGGGAATATAACCCAGGAGTACTTTACTAGTGAGCTATATCCCTCAGCTCTTTTATTTTCTTTTCTTATTTTGAAACAGTGTGTCACTAAGTTGCTTAGGAACTCACTTAGTTGCTGAGGCTGGACTGGAACTTGCAATCCTCCTGTCCCCGCCTTCCAAATCACTGATACTACAGGTGTTTGCTACTGTACCTAGCTTCTGGTACACTTTTAAGGATCCTCAGCACATGTATCTTTCCATCTCCTGATATTTAATTTTCCTTATCTCCATATAAGCTCCATATTTCATGCTTCAATGATAGAGGTATAATTAGGGAGGCAAATGGGGGATAATAAATGCAATAATTTTAATGAGGTAAAATTCACAAACTTAATTAACTATTCTAAAGTAACAATTTAGTGTTGTTTAGTATGTTCCCAATAATGTGCAACCACTACTTCTGTGTAATTCCAAAATATTTTTATCACCACAAAATGGAACTCTGTACCCAGTAAGCAGTTGTTCCCCATTTCTCCGCTCCCCTGCCAGATACCCAAAACTACATTCAGAGGTCTCTGCATAGATTTACTTATTCTAAATATTTCACTAAAGTAGAATCACGTAATATATGATCTTTTGTGTGTTTGGCTTCTTTCACTTAATGTTTTCAAGTTTCACTCATATTGTCGTATATATCAATAACTAACACATTGCATGTGTGTACTACAGTTCATCTATTAGTTCATCCATAAATGGACATCTGGGCTGTTTTCCCAGTTGGCTATTGTGAATATTGCTGCAACAGATATCAGTGTATTTATTTGAGTGCCATTTTTCAATTCTTGTGGATAAATTCTAGGGTTGTAACTGCTGGTTAATATGGTTATTCTATGTTTAACTTTTTAAGGAACCACCAAAATTTTATACAGTCTGAAAATAACTGTTTTTTAATTTCTACTAGCAATGCCTGAAAGTTTCAGTTTTTCTGTATATTTGCCAGGACTTATTTTCCCATTCATTAAATTATAACCATCATAGTGAGTTTGGTATCTCGTTGTGGTTATACTTAATGATAATAATGAGCATCTTTTTATGTGCTTATTTGGAGAAATGTCTATTCAAATCCTTTGCCTGTTTCTTAGTTGGATTGTTTGTCTTTTTTTTATGTTTTTTGAAGTTTCTTTATATGTTCCAGATGCAAAATACTTATCAGATAATGTGGTTTGCAAATATTTTCTCCCATTCTAGGTTATCTTTTAACTTTCTTGAATATGTTTTGTTGTTGTTGTTTTTATTTTTGTACTAGGGATTAAACCCAGGAGCTTTCTACCAACAAGCTACATCCTCCACCCTTTGTATTTTTATTTTGAGACTGGATCTTGCTAAGTTGCCTAGACTGACCTCAAACTTGCAATTCTCTTGATTTAGCCTCCATATTGGCCTGTATCATCAACTTTGGCTTTGAATGTTTTGGGTGTACAACATTTGTAATTTTATGAGTTTATGTAATTTTTCTTTTATGGCTTGTATTTTTGCTATCATCTCTAAGAATTCATTACTAAATTCAGGGTTGTGAAGATTTCTCCTATTTTCTTCTAAGAATTTTTTCTTAGCTATTGTGTTTAGGTCATTGATTCACTTTGAGTTAAATGTTTTATATGTTATGAGATAGTGTTCCAACTTCATTTTTTTGCAGAAGGATATTCCCTTATCCCACTGCTTTTTTTTTTTTTAAATAAGAAACTGTTCTTTTCCAACTGAGTGTTCTTGGCTCCTTTGTCTAAAAGCAATTGGCTGTCTTGATGTATAAGTTTATCCCAGGAGTCTCATTTTTATTTCATTGGCCTATATATTTATCTTTCCAAAAAAATTCAATGATAAATAAAACTGGAATTATGCATTAGAAAGAGTGTTTTTACATTTTTAAATTTATAGTTTAAAATTAATTTACAGTTACATTTATAGCTGTGTTAGGAAGAACAAAATAAAATTGAATATGTCACTGACCCTACTTTGAAGAAAAGCTTAATATTTCATGTGGGGCTGACATAAGTAAATCAACATTTTAAATTCAGTCTCAAAAATAGTAAGATTGAGGGGCTGGGGCTGTGACTCAGTGGTAGTGCACTTGCCTGGCATGTGTGAGGCACTAGGTTTGATTCTCAGCACCACATATAAATAAAAGTCTATCAAAACTAAAAATATATATATAAAATAAATAGTAAGATTGAGATGAGTACAGAATAATACAGGAGATTTGGGGACATAGAAAGCATTCACCAGTTCTTTTCTACCCTGTGTTATTGGTCTAAAACCATGATGAATCCTATTCTCTTTACCAGAAATTTCTTTGTAAAGAGGGGCATGAATGTTACTTGAAACCATGAGAGGCCCAGAAGAGGTTACCAAATATGTTGTAGATATGAAGTGTTGTTACTTTTAAGAGAAAGTCATAGCAAGCTGGTTTCTCCCAAATATTTTCCAAAATGTACTATTTGTATGAAGCTCCACTGAGACTGCTGACAGTGAGGTTGAACTGGATCCTGACAATGTCACTGCAAACTCAAGTCTGATATACCTTTGGTCTTCCTTTTACATAATCTCATTAGTTTATTATTATTTTAGTTTGAACATGAAGTTTTATTTCTTGAAGGTAGAAATCTGATTAGAAGGAGCACAGTGCTGGAAATCCATCAAAATATGAATAAGGAGCCAGGCATCATGGTGCACGCCTATATTCCCAGCGACATGGGAAGCTGAGGCAGGAGGATTGCAAGTTGAAGGCCAACCTCAGCAACTTAGTGAGACTTGTCTGAAAATAAACAATAAAAAAGGGATGGGGATATGGTTCAGTGGTAAAGTGCCCGTGGGCTCAATCCCTAGTACATATACAAACACATGTATGACTAAAGATCAGAAGGTTTCTAGATAAAATGATTTTAGGTTGAATGTTAAAGAACAAGTAGTAGTAGTTAAGAGGTTAAGGATGATGGAATTGCAAGAAGGAGCATGATTTATGTTCACAAAATTGCTGATTTGCCTATTATTTTATTATAACTTTAAATGCATTTTAACTGAAACAAAAAATCATTAAGAGTTTTTAAATATAAAGTAATGAATTGGCATTCTATTTTATTTTTCTATATCTTTGATTCTTGATTCTGATAAAACAGTAAGATATTTGTTCATGTGGTACACTCTGGAGCCAAAATGCCTGGGCTCAGGTATCGGCTCAGTCATATACTAGCTATGTAGCCAACAAAAGCTTAACCTCTCTTCCTTAATTTCCTTGTCTGTAATGAAGGGATGGATAATAATTATAAAACCTTTTTTTATTTAATTATTGTAGGACTTGAATGAGTTACTGCATGACTTAGCACAGTGTTAGTAGTCAAAGATATTATTCTAAAACTTATTCTATTAATATTCATTTATTCCATAGCCTGATTCCTTCTGAAACATTGATAAAAACACTTTCCAGGTCAACAAATCTGCAGGCCAGAAGTCATACTATATTGAGTCATCTGGAGGTTATTCTGATAAAGATCTGCTTGAGCAGCTAGACAGTGCCCTTGGTCTGTATCACTATCATGCATCCATTGAGTCATAATGGAGTAAGTGAGGTATTCATCTGAGCAATCGAATAGCATCTGAGAATCAAAGTGAATTTCCCCTTTTCACAGAGGGAATAACCATTAGGCTTGGGACCTGATTCCACAATCCCTTGGTCATCCCACTCTATTAATGATATAAGATTTCCAATACTCTTATTGGCATTTATGTAAGTAAGTGAAATGTGATGTTCCCCCACTGATATGATGGCTAGTTAAAAATCAACATTTTTTTCTTTAAACAATCATACCCCCCACTATGTGGTTGTTCCTCATTCTAGAACAAGTTCTGCTATGAGATGATGCAGAAAGATCTCCTTGAAAACATGGTACCTACATAATAGTGTATTTTTGTCCCTTGAATATTAGTCTTCTCAAGAACATAAGCATCACATATCAAATAAGTGTTTAACAAAAGTTTTGTAAACATGGATCCACATCTTTAATTTGTCATTACATAGGTGTATCATAAATATTATTTGGAGCATAGAGTAACAGTCATGATGGAGATTCCCAAACTCCAAATGATAGAAACACACTGGACTAGCATAGTATCCCAGGCCTGGTGAGCAGATCAGGGCAGGCAGGCATCTTCGTTCCACAAGTTCATCCAGGGATTGAGGATCATCCACCCTCATTCTCTTCCATGTAATATGGTGTTATCCTCGTTTGCAGGGCTGAGGTTGGCTCTTGAGTACCACTTCTATATTCCAGTGCATGGTTAAAGGAATTGAGAAATTGGAACTTTGATTTGTCTTGGAAGAATATTTATCAGCACTTGCAGTTATCACTCTGCTCATACTTCCCTGACAAAAACTTAAGTACTAGTTGCAAAGGAGGAAGTATGAGTTTTAGCTTGCATTCCTGGACTTGTCTAAAATTCAAAGTATTCTGCTACACAAAGGAAAGAATTATTTCTGGATAATACAGTTTAATTATATAAACCTATAGAAGTAAGTAGTTTAGTTTAGGATCTAAGTAGAGGCAAGGAAACCACATAGGAAAAAAAAAATGCAGTTACCAGGGTATGAAGAAATAAATACTACTATATGACTTATATAGTTGGAAGCAAATAGGATAGAATGGATCTAATAATTGTTACTAGGAAAGGAGCCCCATGTCTTCATGCCTGGATTAGATAAAGAAAGAAAACTCTTGCTTGCTTGTTTTCCTATGATTTTCAATGAGTAATATTTTTAGATACACAATTTAGAGGTTTTTATTATAACTTTAAATGCATTTTAACTGAAACAAAAAATCATAATATCTATGTAATATCATGATATTTTGATACATGCATACATTGTGTAATGTGAAAATAAGTTAAATATATTTATCTCCTCAAACATTTATCATTTCTTTATGATGAAACATCCCAACTCCTTTATTCTAGAAATATTCAGTACATTGTAATTACTTATGTTCCCCTTACTGTGCAGTAGCACACCAGAACACATCAAACTATAGCTTAGTACTCATGGATCAACTTCTTCACATCTGTGCCTGCCTCCTGCTATTCCCAGTGTCTATTAACCACCATTCTACCCTCAACTTCCATGAAATCAACTGTTTTATATTCCATCTGCAAGTGAGATCATGCAGTACTTGTCTTTCTGTGCCTGGCAGAGCCCACTTAACACAATGGTATGTGTTGATACAGAAGACAGGATTTCATTCTTTTATAGCTAAATAATAATCTGTTGATTCAACATACCATTGTTTCTCCATTCAGTAGGTGATGGGCACTTCAGTGTTTTCCATTTCTTGGCTATTGTGAAGAGTGCTGTAATAAACACTAAGGTGCAAATGTCTCTTTGACATACTGATTTTCTTCCTTTTATATACTTGGTATTTGAATATATCATATGGTAGTTCTATTTTTCCATTTTTTGACAACCCTCCATATTGTTTTCTGTAGTGGCTTCACTAATTTACATTCTCACCCACTGTATTCTCCTGGAATTTGTAATAATACCCTTTCTTACTGGAGTAAGATAATATCTTATTTTGATTTTGATTTACATTTCCTTGATTATTAGTGATGTAGAACATTTTTAATGTACCTTCCTGCCATTTTTGATCATCTTTTGAGAAATGTTTATTTAATTCTGTCCATTTTTAATTATGGTGATGATAATGATGATGATGGTTTTTGCTTAGTTTTTTGGTTACTTGTATATTCTGTATATCAGCTCCTTGTCAGATATATAATTGGCAAACATTACTCCCATTCTGTAAATTTTTTGGTTTAGTGTGATCTCATTTCTCTATTTTTGCTTTTGCTTCCTGTGCTTTTGGGAGCATGTACAAAAAAAATTATCACTCATGTCACTGTTCCAAAGTGTTTCCCCTATGTTTTCTTCCCATTGTTTCATAACTTCATGTTTTACATTTAAATCTTTAATCCACTTTGAATTGATTTTTGTAACTGTTAAGAGATAGGGAGGGATCTACTTTATTATTCCATGCATGGATACCCAATTTCTCCAGCACCATTTATTAAAAAGATGTTTTTACTCTGATACATATTCTTTGCACCTTTGTCAAAATCAGTTGTCTATAGATGTGTGGGTTTACTTCCAGTCCTTCTATTCAGTTCCATGGGTCTATGTGTCTTTTTTTATGTTAATACCAAGTGGTTTCAAAATTAAAGTTTTGTTGTGTATTTGAAGTCAGTAGTATAATGCTTCCTGCTTGGATCTTTTTGCTCAAGATTGCTTTGGCTATTCATGTTTTTCTCTGATTCCATGCAAATTTCAGTATTGTTTCCTCTAGTTCTATGAAGACTGTCATTGGCATTTTGATAGGGGTTGCATTGAATCTTTATATTGCTTTGGGCATTGTAGACCTTTGAACAGTACTTATTCTTCTGATCCATTAACATGGGATGTCTTTTCGTTTTTGTGTTGATTCCATTTTTTAAAACAATTTTTTATAGTTTTCTTTATTAAGATCTTTTGGCTCTTTGGTTAAATTTTATTCATAGGTATTTAATTATTTTGTAGTTATTGCAAAATAATTAAATACCTATGATTTCTATTTCAGATAATTCACTATTGAAGTATAAAATGTTTATTGATTTTTGTGTGTGGATTTTGTGTCCTACAGCATGGCTGAATTCATTTCTTAGTTCTAATAGTTTTTTGGTGGAATCTTTGGAGTCTTCTAATAAAAAAAAATCTTGTCATCTGAAAATAATGACAAATTGATTTCCTCTTTTTCAGTTCTGATGTCCTTTATTTTTTCTGTTGTCTAATTGCTCTGGCTAGGACTTCCATCACTATGTTAAATAAAAATGGTGAAAATGGGCATCTTTGTCTCATTTCAAATTTTAGAAAAATTACAGCTCTTACCCATTTATTATCATGTTAGCTTTTGGCTTATTATAAATGACCTTCAATACACTGAGTTATGCTGCTTCTATACCTGATTTGTTCAGTATTTTTATCATAAAGGAGTTATGAATTCTATGAATTGGTTTTTGTACTTCTATTTAGATGATTATGATTTTTTCTTTTCATTCTGTTGCTGTATTATATCACATTTACTATTTTTCATCAAATTGAAAAGATGCTGAACCATATTTTCATTCTAGGCATGACCTTATTTGGTAATGGTGAATAATCTTTTTAGATTCAGTTTGCTAGTATTTTATTGAGGATTTTTGCATCTGTGTTCATCAGTGATATTGGCTTTCTAGCTTTTCTTTTTTGTTGTGTCCTTGTCTGGCATCAGGGAAATGCAGGCCTCAAGAATGAATGTGGAAGAATACTCTTCTATTTGATTTTTTGTAATAGTTTAATTTTTTGTAATAGTTTAATTAATACTTTTTGCACTTTTGGTAGAATTAAACAGTGAAGTTATCTGATCCTTGACTTTTTTTTTGAATGATAGACTTTTAATTACTGATTCAATCTTGTTACTTATTATTGGTCTGTTAGCATTTCTGTGGTTTCAGTTACATGTCTCCCTTTTCATGTTTGATTTTTTCCCCATTATCACTTTTTAAAATTGGTTCTTTTTAAATTATATATGACAGAATCCATTTTGATATAATTATACAAGCATGGAATATATTTTATTCTAGTTAGAGTCCCATTCTTATGAGTGTACATGATGGTGGGATGCACTGTTGTTTTCATATATGTACATGGGAAAGCTATGTCAGATTCATTCCACTGTTCTCCTTTGCTTATACCTGCTCCCTTCCTTCCATTCTCCATTGTTTAATCTGCTGTATTTCTAATCTTCCCCTCAATCTTAGCTTTCACCTATCAGAGAAAACATTCAGCCTTTGTTTTTTTCTCTTTTCATTCTGTTGCTGTATTATATCAGCAACAGAATGAAAAGAGAAAAAAAGTACTTCACTTAGCATGATGCATCCATTTGCTGGAAAATAGCATAAAGTCATTCTTTATAGCTGAGTAATTCTCTATTGTGTATATATATCACATTTTCTTTATCCATTCATCTGTTGAAGAGCACCTAGGTTGGCTCCATAGCTCAGCTATTGTGAATTGAGCTTCTCTAAACATTGATGTGTCCGATTAGTATTAGAGTATGCTGATTTTAAGTCCCTGGGGTATATACCAAAGAGTAGGATAACTGGGTCAATGGTGGTTCCATTCCAAGTTTTCTGAGGAATCTCCATACTGCTCCCTAGAGTAGTTGCACCAATTTGCAGTTCCACTAGCAATGTATGAGTGTATTTTCCCCCACATCCCCACGGACATTTATTGTTGCTTGTATTCTTGATAATTGCCATTTTGATTAGAGTAAGATGAGATCTTATTTTTGTTTTCATTTCTCAGATTACCTGAGATGAACATTTTTTCATATATTTGTTGATTGATTGTTATTTTTTCTTGAAGTGCCTGTTTAGTTCATTTGCCCATTTATTGATTTGATTATTTTTTTTTGTGTGTGTGTGTGTGTGTGTGTGTGTGTTAAGTTTTTGAATTCTTTATATATCCTGGAAAATAATGCTCTATCTGAGGTGCCGGTGGGAAAGATTTTCTTCCATTGTTTCCTTTACTGTGAAGAAACATTTTTGGTTCAGTGCTATCCCATTTTTTGATTCTTGATTTTATTTCTTGTGCTTTGGGGTGTCTTATTAAAGAAGTCACTTCCTGTGCTGATATGTTAGAGTGTTGAACCTCTTTTCTTCTAGTAGATGTAGGGTTTCTGGTTTAATACTTAGGTCTTTGATCTACTTTGATCTACTTTGATCTACTGAGTTTTGTGCAGGATCAGAGATAGGGGTTTAATTTCATTTTGCTACATAGAGTTTCAGTTTTCCCAGCACCATTTGTTAAAGAGGCTAGTTTTTCTCTAAAGTTTGTTATTGACGCCTTTGTCTAGTAGGAGGTAACTGTATTTTTGTGGGTTTCTGTCTTCTATTCTATACCATTGGTCTTCATGTCTGTGTTGGTGCCAATACTGTGCTGGTTTTGTTTCTATAACTCTATAGTATAATTTTAGGTCTGGTGCATGATGCTTCCTGCTTCATTTTTTGGCAGCACTTTTGGTAGTATGGCCATTTTTCAATATTAATTAATTCTGCCTATCCATGTGGATGATCAACATGATCCTATATTTAGAAGACCCAAGTGGGTAGGCAGAATTAATTAATATTGAAAAAATGGCCATACTACCAAGAATATCATCTTCTAAGATATTCCTCAATTTCTTTTTCCAGTGTTCTGTAATTTTCATTGTAGTGGTCTTCTACCTCTTTTGTTAGAATGATTCCTGGGTATGTATTTATTTTTTGAGGCTATTGTGAATGGGATGGTTTTTCAAATTTCTCTTTCAGCTCAAAAATAGAGACCTTGGAGTATTCTGACACCAGTGATTCTTCAGAAAGTGAGTTGCTTTGTATTTCTGTTTTTAGACTTATGAGAAGGACCTTTTTTGTCAGTAGATGTTTGCAAAAAAGATTTTATTGTAAAATAAATTTAACTTTATTCTCTATTAATTTTCAAAGTATGTGTTGAGTCTATTCTCAGATCTATTGGAGTATAGGAACACGATTGATTTATGAGTGTTCATTTTGTATCCTGCTACTTTGTGAATTAATTTATGAGTTCTAGAAGTTTTCTGGTGGAGTTTTTTGGAGTCTTCTAAATATAGGATCATGTTGTCAGCAAACAGAGCTAGTTTTAGCTCTTCTTTTCCTGTTCATACCCCATCCCATTTTTTTTTAAATAGTCAGAATGCCTTTATTTTGTTTATTGTTATGTGGTGCTAAGGATTGAACCCAGCGCCTCACACATGCTAGGCAAGGCCTCTGCCACTGAGCTATAACCCCAACTCCTGTTTATATGCCTTTTATTTCATTATTTAGCCTAATTGTTCTCTCTAGAGCTTGGAGGACTATGTAGAGTAGAATTGGTGAAAGTGGGCACTCCTGTCTTGTGCCTGTTTTTAGAAGGAATGCTTTCAATTTTTCTCCATTTAAAATGATGTTGGCCTTGGGTTTGTGCTATATAGCTTTTACAACATTGAGGTGTAATCTTTTTATTCCTATTTTTTTCAAATGTTTTAATTATGAACAGATGCTATATTTTGTCAAATAATTTTTCTGCATCTGTTGAGATAATTGTGATTCTTGTCTGTAAGTCTCTTGATATGATGAATTACATTTATTGACTTCCTTATGTTGAACCAGCCCTGCATCCCTGGGATGAAACCTACTTGGTCATGGTGCACTATCTTTCTAATGTGTTTTTGTATGTGATTTGCTAGTATTTTATTGATAGTCAAGGATGTTGGTCTGAAGTTTCCTTTCCGTGATGTGTCTTTGTCTGGATTTGGTATCAGGGTGGTATTGTCTTCATAGAAGGAATTTGGGAGGGTTCTCTCCTTTGCTATTTTGTGGAGTAATGTGAGGAGCATTGGTATTAAGTTTTCTTTAAAAAGACTTGGTAGCAGTGGACTGAAGATCCATCTAGTCCAGGGCTTTTCTTTTTTGGAAAGCTCTTGATGACTTCTTTAATCTCATTACTTGAAATTGATCTGTTTAAATTTTCTATATATTCTTGGTTCAGTTTGGGTGGACCGTATGTCTCTAAGAATTTATCAATGTCTTCAATATTTCATAGCTTATTATAGTATAAGATTTTCAAAGTAACTTCTGATTATCCTCTGTGCTTCAGTAGTGCCTGCAGTGGTAGCTCCATTTTCATTGAGGATTTTGGTAATATGCATTTTTCTCCCTATTATTTTGTTTATTTTTCAAAGAAACAATTTTTTGATTTGTATTTTTTATCTCAATTTCATTAATTTCAACTCTGATTTTAATTATTTCCTGTCTTCTGCTGATTTTGGTGTTGGTTCTTTTCTTAGGGCCTTAAGGTGAAATGTTGGATTATTTATTTGATATCTTTCCATTTTTTTAATGATGTATGTGCTCAATGCTATGAACTTTCCTCTTAGAACTTCTTTCATATTATAATTGTTCATAATAATATAATTGTTCATTATTATTATGAATAATAATAATTGTTCATATTATAATTATTTATACAATTGTTCTGGGGTATCAGGTGCCTCTCTTTTCATCTTTGATTTTATTTATTTGAGTCTTCTCTTTCTTTATTACTCTAGCTAAGGGTTTGCCAATTTTATTTATTTATTTATTTTTTTAAAGAGAGAGAGAAAAATTTTTAATATTTTTATTTTTATTTTTTTAGTTTTTCGGTGGACACACATCTTTGTTTGTATGTGGTACTGAGGATCCAACCCAGGCCTCACGCATGCCAGGCGAGGGCACTACTGCTTGAGCCACATCCCCAGCCCCAATTTTATTTTTTTTTAAATCAACTCTTAGTTTCATTGATTTTTATATTTTTAGTCTATTTCATTTATGTCTGCTCTGATCTTAATCATTTTGGAAATTCATCTCAAAGTCTTGAGTTGAAATGTTTTGATAGTAGACTAGATAGCCATGGGGTTTGATTCAGAAATGTCTACTTAGAAGTATTAATAGCTGGTTACTTGCATTTTGTGTTAATTGTTTGCAAGATTAAAAAATGAATAAAAAATTATTAAAACTAACTTCCAAGCCATCCTATGTGGGTGTGGTATCTAGTTTGAAAGGTGCAGATTCTGAAAACAAGAATGTATATGGAATTTCTTTCCCTTATTAATTCTTCTGCCTATCTAATATGTCCTTTACTCATGTTATGTCAGGATATCCTCAAAAATAGAGACCTTGGAGTATTCTGACACCAGTGATTCTTCAGAAAGTGAGATGCTTTGTATTTCTGTTTTTAGACTTATGAGAAGGACCTTTTTTGTCAGTAGATGTTTGCAAAAAAAGATTTTATTGTAAAATAAATTTAACTTTATTCTCTATTAATTTTCAAAGCATGTGTTGAGTCTATTCTCAGATCTATAATAAGGAAAAGAAAGTTCTTGAGTATGACAATTTTGGCATTTTATTTTCCCTAATGAAAAAAGCAAGTATTTATGTAATACTTAGCAAGAGATATTAATATTACCAGGATCTGAAAATTAAAGTTAGAATCTATGAAAAGTCTATCAAATTGTGTACAATAAAACATATAAAATTGGCTTCTGATATATGAAACCTGCCATGATTATTATGCACTTTTATTATCATTGCCAAATTATCCTTATCATTTTCCAAGTTACTATCATGGAACAGATTTTCCATTTCATGCTACCCAGTAATAATTCATTAGTATCTATAAAGGCACTTGAATTCAATCAACCATATTAAGCATTGACCTATTTCCAGGATGGTTCAAAGAAGAGTGATACATATATTTGGATACTGATGGTCTTAGATTCTGGTAAAACATAGTATATTTTATGGCTGATGAAATTAATACTGGAACAATGAGTTTAATTGACCACCAGACAGTAAGCAAATAAAATGTCAAAATCTCATATAATTTAGTAGTCCATTAAGCCTAATGGATTTACATTCACATAAGCCAAAATTTAAGTAAAAGTGTAGTTTGGATACTCATCCCTTACCATTTAAGTAAAATTTAGAACAGTATTCAGTCTAAAGTCTTTTAAAACTGTTTTTTAGTTGTTGATGGACCTTTATTTTATGTACTTTATTTTACATGTGATGCTGAGAATCAAACCCACTGCCTCACACATGCTAGGCAAATGCTCTACTACTGAGCCACAACTCTGGCCCCCTAAAGTGTTTGGTTTTCTACTGTATAAAAGTATGATGATGATGATGATGATTAAGAATGTAAATTGATACAACTCCCTTGGATAATTATTTGGTAATATTTATTAAAGCTGATCATGTACTCTCCAGTAAGTCAGTGTATTAGAAATACACCAATAGGAATGCAAACACAAGTTTACAAAACCACATACATGTATGCACAGAATAGCATTATTAGTAATACACATAACCTGGTGTGATAAACATACACACATACACACAGAGACATATACATCAGAAATAAAAAATAACTTAAGATTATATAAAGTTAGAAAAAGAACTAATCAGTTTTCTACATGGAGATTAGTGATTACACATGTGAAGGGTGGTATTCACTGGACATCTTATGGGCTTCTAGAGTGCTGCTGGTACAGGATTCCATTTTTAATTTACTTATTAGTACATATTAATTATACAAATTAATGGGCTTCATTATATTTCCTTATTGCATACAACATGCTTTGATCTTATATACTCTCTCCTGCCCTCTTCCTCACCTCCCTAATCCCTTTCTACTTTCATGTTAACACTCCCTTCTTTTCCTCTAGCATCTACATATGAGATAAAATAAATGATACTTCTCTATTTGAGTCCAGTTTATCTCACATAACAAGCTGATCTTGAGTTTCATTCATTTCCTTGAAAATGACATAATTTCATTCTTCTTTATAGCTGAATAGCACTCCATTATGCATACATGCCACATCTCTTTTATTCATTTTTCTATTGATGGGCAGCTAGGTTGATTTCATAACTTAGCTATTGTGACGAATGCTGTGATAAACAGGGGTATGCATATATCTCTTTTGGATGGTGACTTTGATTGCTTCATGTACATACCTGGAAGTTAGATAGCTTAATAATATTATGGTTCTACTTTTAGTGTTTTGAGGAACCTCCATATAGTTTCCCATAGTTTTTGTACTAATTTAAATTCCGCTTTAGCTGTATAAGGGTTCCCTCTCCCCACACTTCCTCTCCAGCATTTGTTACTTTAGTTTTCTTAATAACCATTCTGACTGGGGTGAGATGGAGCCTCAAGGTACTTTGATTTGTATTTCCTTGATAGCTAAACATGTTAAGCATTTTTTCATATGTTTATAGACTTATTTGTACTTCTTTTGAGTATTATCTGGTCAGCTCTTTTGCCCACTTACTGATTGAATTGCTTGTTCTCTTGGTGTTATCTCTTTTTAATTCTTTATGTATTCTGGATATGAATCCTCTGTCAGATAATAGCTGGGAATGATTATGTTCCATTCTATATGCTGTTTCCTCATTCTGTTGATTGTTTCCTTTGTTATAGTCTTATTTGTCAATTCTTGCTGTTAATATCTGAGCAATTGAAGTCCTACTTAGGAAATTATTGCCCAAGTCAATATCTTGAAATATTTCCCTTGTTTTTCTTTAGTAATTTCAGAGTTTCAGGTCTGGTTAGGGACTGACCCATTTTGAATTGGTTTTTTTTTTTTTTTTGTATGGGGTGAGAGAGAGAGAGCTCTCTCTTCAGTCTTTTACAAGTTGATGTCCAGTTTCCTCAATACCTTTGTTGAAGTGTTTCTCTTTTGCCAGCATAGGTTTTTGGTATCTTTGTTAAGGATCTGATGACTGCAGATACATGGGTTTATTCCTGGGTCCCTATTCTAAATTCCACTGGTTTATGTGTCTGTTGTTAATGCCAATATGATGCAGTTTTTATTGCAATAGCCATAATGTAATACCTGAAGTAGTTTTTGTGATGTTTTCAGCATTATTCATTTTTCTCAGGATTGCTTTAGCTGTTCAGGGTCTTTGTGCTTCCACATGAATTTTAGAATTTTTTCTTGTTCTGTGAAGAATGTCATTGGCATTTTGATGGGGATTACATTGAGTCTGTAGATTGTGTTTAGTAGTGTGGCCATTTTTTAAAAAATTAATTCTTCCAGTTCATGAACATGGGAGATCTTTCCATCTTTTATTGTCTTCTTCAGTTAACTTCTTCAGTGTCTTAAAATTTTCATTGTAGAGGTCTTTAACCAACTTGATAAGGCTTATTCCTGGAATTTTTTCTTGTAGATAGAGAAAGCCTGAACCAATTAGATTGAGATTGTTTTGTGACACAGAGAAGTCTTTATTCTTTAATCAGTGTATTCTTGGTTCCCTTGTTTACAACAGCCAAGCTTAATATGACAGTTGGCCACCTGCTTACACCAAATACTGCTATACTTTCCCATTTAATTCCCAGAACAATGTTGTGTGTAGACATTTGATATTCATTTTTACAGAGCCACCATTTGACTTAGCTATCCCACTCCTTGGTTTATACCCAAAGGACTTAAAATCAGGGAAGGGGAGGGGATGTGGGGATAGGAAAGAGTTTCAAAGACAAACATTTGCTCAAGGTGACACAGCTGAAGACTTTATATTAGGGCCTTATTCCAAAGCCTGTTCCCTTTACTGTATAGTATACAGGCTTGTGAGTCAGACAAACCTGCATTTATATGTGCTTACCTATTTACTGTTTGTAAGATTTGAGAGCTTTATTGACTCTCAAATAAATCTCTAGGATATATAAAGAACTCTAAAACCTTAACACCAAAAAAAACAAATACCCCAATCAATAAAGTGGGCCAAGGAACTGAAGAGACACTTCACAGAAGAAGAAATACAGTTAATCAACAAATATATGAAAAAGTGTTCAACATCTCTAGCATTTAGAGAAATGCAAATCAAAACTATTCTAAGATTTCATTTCACTTCTGTCAGAATGGCAATCATCAAGAATACAAGCAACAATAAATGTTGGCAAGGATGTGGTGGAAAAACGTACACTCATACATTGCTGGTGGGACTGCAAATTGGTGCAACTACTATGGAAAGCAATATGGAGATTCCACAGAAAATTGGGAATGGAACCACCATTTGACTTAGCTATCCCACTCCCTGGTTTATAAACAAAGGACTTAAAATCAGCATACTATAGTGATACAGCTACATCAATGTTTATAGCAGCTCAATTCACAATGGCTAGACTATGAAACCAACCTAGGTGTCCCTCAGTAGATGAATGGATAATGAAAATGTGGTATATGTACTCAATGGAATATTACTCAGTTTTTAAAGAAGAGTAAAATTATGGAATTTGCCAGTCAATGGTTGGAGTTGAATACCATGCTAAGCAAAATAATCCAATCCCACAACACCAAAGGCCAAATGTTTTTTATAATATGTGGATGCTAATTCACAATAAGGTGGGGGGTATTAGGGAAGAATAGTGTTACCTTAGATTAGGTAGAGGGAAGTGATGGGAGGGAAGTGAAGGGGATGTGGGGTTAGGAAAGATAGTAGAATAAAACAGATATTATTACTGTATGTATATATATGACTACATGACCAATATGATTCTGCAACATGTACACTCAGAAAAATGAGAAATTATATCCCGTCTATATATATCAAAGTGCACAAATGCATTGTACTCTATGTAAAACTAATTAAAACAAATTAAAAAATATTTTAAAAAATATTTGAGAGCTATTAAATAGAAGTTTGGATAGTACCTATTTCACTAGTTCATTGTGCTGTGAGAATTGAACAAATGAACAATTGTATTTTTTCCAAAGTAAACACTAAATAAAATTAACTTCTATTATTATGTCTTCTCTACTGAATAGGGATTCCATGACCATTAGAAACCTATGTATGAGGGGCCCAGAAGCAACATATCTGGCATGTTGTTAGCAAACAATAAATGGTAGCTGTAATTTTTAGTATTGTTATTTGTCATATGTGATTGTTTGAGGAAAATCCCTTGATTCTCTAGTAGATTCATAGACACATTCTTAAAATGTAGTCTGCTTTTCATCTAAAATTTCTGGTGAAACAGTCACAGCTCTGAACAAAAGCAGATGCCATTACTTCCAACATTATTTCTCAACTGTTTTTAGATAATATAGGGTCAGGAATGTTACCCAGTATATCAGGATTTTGCGTTAGCACTCAAGAGCTGTGGACAGGCTAAAATAGTTTCTTCATCTAAGAGACTCTGGTGTATACTCAGTAGGATTCTCATTATTCACTCTTTCTCCATGTTCAGCAACTGGAAGGCATGTATAAAGCTTGTCTAGTCCATTCACATTTCCATGAGATTTCATGACCTATATAAAAACTGTATAGGATACTTCTCTTTCTAAACCCATTATCTTAAAAAAAAAAAAGTGCATTCTCTTAATTTAACTACACTCTTTCCAAAAAAAGTTATTAGAAAGTAATGCTGTGAAAAATTTCCTGTCTTGGTCCTCATCTACACAGTTCCTGCCCCCCATCCTCAATGAGTTTCCCCTATTATTAGTTCCCTATATATCCTTCCAGAGATTTCTCCTTTTTTTTCTTTTTTTAAAAATATTTATTTAGTTGTAGTTGGACACAATATCTTTATTTATTCATTTTTATGTGGTGCTGAGGATTGAATCCAGGGCCTCACACGTCAAGGCAGGTGCTCTACCAGTGAGCTGCAGCCCCAGCCCTCCTTCTTTTCTTAATGCACATAGAAGCACTCCAGAGTTAAAAATTTTAATATTTGACCAAGTTTTTTGCTTGGCACAAACAGTAAGGTAAAAAGCTCTGTGTCCAACTCTGTGGATCCCTAGTATGCCTGCTGGGAGACATGACAAAGGCAGATACTATAAACATACTCTGTTTATATTAGTGGCTTTATTGCTTCTTTTTGTCTCTGGCAGTGATTTAGGGTAGAGCTGCTTTTAAAGTCCCGTTGATTTCCTTCCACCCCAACCCAATGTGCTTGCTAGAAAGCTGAAGATTGAGGATGGCAGGAATGCACACATAGTCCTTGGCAGCTTTGGAGACAAACAGTGCTTGAAACCAGAGCTCTTCCCCAGCCTCTGTTCTCTCACCTACTCTACTCCATCCCATTCTGTCCTCTGTTTCAGGCTTTTTTAAACTTAACAATAATGCATCATATATCTCAAAATATACAAAAGAGAAGATTATGAATGTAATCACCATAAATGAAAAATTTTAAGGTAATAGATATGCTAATTGCCCTGATTTAATTACACAATGTATATGAGAACAAAAACATCACATTGTGCCTCATAAACATGTACAACTTTAGGTGCCAATCAAAAATTTAAAAGTAAATTCACCAATATTTAAGGGGGGAAAAAAACCCTTGCATTATATATGCCCTTAAGCCAAGGAATATCAGAAATTATGGATAATCTGTATAAAAGAGATGATCTTTATTAAAAGAGCCTTAAAGTTTTTAAAATGATTTTTTAAAATTTATTGTAATATTCATTTAAGATTATATATTACTATCATTTTATAATAATGGATTCTGTATTAATAAATTAGTGTCCATTATCTATTATATAATGCATAACATTAATTTTAAAAACCAGAGAATTTTATTTCTTTTCTTGTGGACCAGTTTAGTATGGATGTTCATGTCAGTGAACTCTCTTCTATGTAGTGGGTCAGAGTCCACTCTTCTATCCATGTCTCCCTCACTCATTAGGCTTTACAGCTAGCAGAAATGTAGAATGTAGAAACAGTGGACAAAGAAGTTTTCTTTAAAAAACTGCTCACATCTGCTGCAACTCACTAGCAAGAATTAGTAGTGATATGATTACACTTGGTCGCAAGGGACAGATCCCACCATGCTTTCCTGGTCAGCTACCTCCTAACATCAGCTGTTACTCATAGGGAACCACCGGTGGGCAGCCAGTCATCTCTGGCACAAATACTCTTTAAGGTAGTTTATTGCTGTTGGTATTATCTCATTATGCAGCCTTGCAATTTAGTATATTAACAGATTTTGTGAAATTTTAATTCGATTAAGTGTTAAAGTGACTACCACCACACTTTGTTATGGGCCACATAGGTGCCATTTTGTGATAGAACATTTATGTGTAAATTCTCATTGTCCATGCAAATAGTATTTATAAAATGAGAGTCTGATCTGTGTACACTTCTAGTCTCTACCATTCTCTAAAAGTGTAACCTTGGGAAAATCATTTGGTTTCTCTCCAGCCTGTGTGTCCTCTTCCATATAAATCAAGTAGGTTCAATAGGGTATTATAATCTTTAAATGTCTTTTCAATGTCAAAATCCAATATTTTTGTTAGGCAAATTTTTAAAAGTTGGTAGAGGCATGTTTGTTTCTCTTTCTTATTGGTCGCTTCAATTTAATTATAGTACTTAAGAAATATGTCATTCTCATTTTGAGCCAGTAGTTCTATTGAAAGAGTAAAAATTTTTTACTTGTATTTATTCATGCTTAGTTAAATTTAACAGCAACATGAAAGAAATGATTACCTGTTTTGGATATGATTTCATAATAAGGCCTCTGAAGGTCATTTGAAATACTGCGCTAATTAATGTTTTATTTTCAGCCTTCCTTAATTATTCTAGCCAGATGGTCCTTTATTTATGTTATTGCTGGATGTTTCCAGCTGAGGTTGTTTGATTGTTGAAGAAAAATATGTGATGGCACTATAAGATAACTGTAATTGAATTGTTAGGTATGTTAGAGCATTTGGGCCTTCTGTCCCTGTTCTACCCACATCTGGGAAATAAGTTTGTTAACAAAGCACTTTGACACATCATCTGATGCTTGTATGAGATTATGCATTATGTAGATGTAATTCAAATGGGAAAATGACTTTTTGTTTTATTATAAAAGCAGGTACTTTGCAAATATCTCTCTGAAAAATTCATTTTCTGAATTAAAAAAAAAAACCTTAAAATAAGTACACTTTTAAGGACATGGTCTGTTTTTCCAATGTCCTAATAACTTCAGGAATAAACTGTTCCATTAAGGTCAAATTTAAAATTTTACAGATTAACTACCATTTAGGAAGCAGTTAAATTGGTTTTTATGTCAGGGAACTTCAAAAGTCTAAATGAATTATCAGCTGAATAGATAGTCCAATAAAAGGAACAGACTTAAAGTGGAAGATAAAAATGATAAAGTGACAGTAAATTAGAGAATAGAGCTAAAAGCTCCATTGTTATGAAGAACAACAATAGACCTCCCGAATTATCTGTGTTTCTTTAGAAAGTATCTCTCCTTTCTTCACTTGTAAGTTTTAAAATTACTAAGTAAATTAATAGTATTTGATCTGGAAGCTTCTATCAGCCAAGTTAAGTTAGGTGAAAAGCCTTATTAAAATGGCCATTGGCAACTTAACATTGGACAGTTTTCTTCTAAGCAAACATAATTTTGTTATTTTAGTACTTAAGCTGTACACATGCAGAATAAATTAGTTCAATGACCTTCTTGCAATATGCTTCAAGAGTTTGAAACCATGAAATATGAGGAGCTGAAACAATTGGACATGATTGTCCACACTTCTTGGTAATTCAGTCTATATGCCATTTCTCATGTCATAGAGACTTTATCTTATCTTTATTCATCATGATTTATATATAAATGTAATTTTTTGTTTAGAAGATTTTTACATAACTCAAGATATTTGCTATTAGTGATAACAGAGATGTCAATTCTGGATGATACTTTGATATTTAATGAAATGAGCAAAGCAAAACAAATATATGTCAAATATATATCAAGTATATATCTACTTGAACAGAAAAATTGAAGATATATATTTTAAAAAATTGTTAAAGAAATCTGAAAGAAAAAGGATTAGGCTTATTGTTTTGTCTTCTCTTTTAATGTTTTAATTAGTTCACTATATAGTTCTACATAATATTGGGATTCATCTTGACATAATCATATATGCATGGGTTATAATTTTTCTTGTTCAATTCTTAGTACTTGCTCTTTACCTTCCTTCTTCCTATCACCGCTTTCTCTTTCTCTACTCTACTGTTATTCCTTCTGTTTGTTTATTTATTTATTTATTTTTTATTTTTTTTTTAATTTTTTATTTTTTTAATTTTTTAATTTTTTGTTGTGGGTTGTTCAAAACATTACAAATTTCTTGACATATCATATTCGACATTTTGATTCAAGTGGGTTATGAACTCCCACCTTCACCCCATACACAGATTGCAGAATCACATCAGTTACACATCCATTGATTTACAAATTGCCATACTAGTGTCTGTTGTGCTCCACTGCCTTTCCCATCCTCCACCCTCCCCCCTCCCCACCTCTCCCCTCCCCTCCCCTCCTCTCTCTCTACCTCCTCCACTGTATAACCCTGAGGGTCTCCTTCCATTACCATGCAATTTCCCTTCTCTCTCCCTTTCCCTCCCACCTCTCATCCCTGTTAAATGTTAATCTTCTTCTCCTGCTCTTCGTCCCTACTCTGTTCTTAGTTACTCTCCTTATATCAAAGAAGACATTTGGCATTTGTTTTTTAGGGATTGGCTAGCTTCACTTAGCATAATCTGCTCTAATGCCATCCATTTCCCTGTAAATTCTATGATTTTGTCATTTTTTAATGCAGAGTAATACTCCATTGTGTATAAATGCCACATTTTTTTTATCCATTCGTCTATTGAAGGGCATCTAGGTTGGTTCCACAGTCTTGCTATTGTGAATTGTGCTGCTATGAACATCGATGTAGCAGTGTCCCTGTAGCATGCTCTTTTTAGGTCTTTAGGGAATAGACCAAGAAGGGGAATAGCTGGGTCAAATGGTGGCTCCATTCCCAGCTTTCCAAGAAATCTCCATACTGCTTTCCAAATTGGCTGCACCAATTTGCAGTCCCACCAGCAATGTACAAGTGTACCCTTTTCCCCACATCCTCGCCAGCACTTGTTGTTGTTTGACTTCATAATGGCTGCCAATCTTACTGGAGTGAGATGGTATCTTAGGGTGGTTTTGATTTGCATTTCTCTGACAGCTAGAGATGGTGAGCATTTTTTCATGTACTTGTTGATTGACTGTATGTCCTCCTCTGAGAAGTGTCTGTTCAGGTCCTTGGCCCATTTGTTGATTGGGTTGTTTGTTCTCTTATTGTCTAATTTTTTGAGTTCTTTGTATACTCTGGATATTAGGGCTCTATCTGAAGTGTGAGGAGTAAAGATTTGTTCCCAGGGTGTAGGCTCCCTATTTACCTCTCTTATTGTTTCTTTTGCTGAGAAAAAACTTTTTAGTTTGAGTAAGTCCCATTTGTTGATTCTAGTTATTAACTTTTGTGCTATGGGTGTCCTATTGAGGAATTTGGAGCCCGACCCCACAGTATGTAGATCGTAGCCAACTTTTTCTTCTATCAGACGGCGTGTCTCTGATTTGATATCAAGCTCCTTGATCCATTTTGAATTAACTTTTGTGCATGGCGAGAGAAAGGGATTCAGTTTCATTTTGTTGCATATGGATTTCCAGTTTTCCCAGCACCATTTGTTGAAGATGCTATCCTTCCTCCATTGCATGCTTTTAGCCCCTTTATCAAATATAAGATAGTTGTAGTTTTGTGGATTGGTTTCTGTGTCCTCTATTCTGTACCATTGGTCCACCCGCCTGTTTTGGTACCAGTACCATGCTGTTTTTGTTACTATTGCTCTGTAGTATAGTTTGAAGTCTGGTATCGCTATACCGCCTGATTCACACTTCCTGCTTAGCATTGTTTTTGCTATTCTGGGTCTTTTATTTTTCCATATGAATTTCATGATTGCTTTCTCTATTTCTACAAGAAATGCCGTTGGGATTTTGATTGGCATTGCATTAAACCTATAGAGAACTTTTGGTAATATCGCCATTTTGATGATGTTAGTTCTGCCTATCCATGAACAGGGTATATTTTTCCATCTTCTAAGATCTTCTTCTATTTCTCTCTTTAGGGTTCTGTAGTTTTCATTGTATAAGTCTTTCACCTCTTTTGTTAGGTTGATTCCCAAGTATTTTATTTTTTTTGAAGATATTGTGAATGGAGTGGTTGTCCTCATTTCCATTTCAGAGGATTTGTCGCTGATATACAGGAATGCCTTTGATTTATGCGTGTTGATTTTATATCCTGCCACTTTGCTGAATTCATTTATTAGCTCTAATAGTTTCTTTGTAGAGCCTTTTGGGTCTGCTAGGTATAGAATCATATCATCTGCAAATAGTGATAATTTAAGTTCTTCTTTTCCTATTTTGATGCCTTTAATTTCTTTCGTCTGTCTAATTGCTCTGGCCAGTGTTTCGAGAACTATGTTGAACAGAAGTGGAGAGAGAGGGCATCCCTGTCTTGTTCCAGATTTTAGAGGGAATGCCTTCAGTTTTTCTCCATTCAGAATGATGCTAGCCTGAGGCTTAGCATAGATTGCTTTTACAATATTGAGGTATGTTCCTGTTATCCCTAGTTTTTCTAGAGTTTTGAACATAAAGGGATGCTGTACTTTGTCGAATGCTTTTTCCGCATCTATCGAGATGATCATATGGTTCTTATTTTTAAGTCTATTGATGTGGTGAATAACATTTATTGATTTCCGTATATTGAACCAGCCTTGCATCCCAGGGATGAATCCTACTTGATCATGGTGCACAATTTTTTTGATATGTTTTTGTATCCGATTCGCCAGAATTTTATTGAGGATTTTTGCATCTAGGTTCATTAGAGATATTGGTCTGTAGTTTTCTTTCTTTGAAGTGTCTTTGTCTGGTTTAGGTATCAGGGTGATGTTGGCCTCGTAGAATGAATTTGGAAGTTCTCCCTCTTTTTCTATTTCCTGAAGTAGCTTGAAAAGTATTGGTATTAGTTCCTCTTTAAAGGTTTTGTAAAACTCTGCTGTATACCCATCCGGTCCTGGGCTTTTCTTAGTTGGTAGTCTTTTGATGGTTTCTTCTATTTCCTCAATTGATATTGGTCTGTTTAGGTTGTCTATATCCTCCTGACTCAATCTGGGCAGATCATATGACTTAAGAAATTTATCTATGCCTTCACTATCTTCTAATTTATTGGAGTATAAGGATTCAAAATAGTTTTTGATTATCTTCTGTATTTCTGAAGTGTCTGTTGTGATATTGCCTTTTTCATCCCGTATGCTAGTAATTTGAGTTCTCTCTCTTCTTCTCTTCGCTAGCATCGCTAAGGGTCTGTCGATTTTGTTTATTTTTTCAAAGAACCAACTTTTAGTTTTGTCAATTTTTTCAATTGTTTCTTTTGTTTCGATTTCATTAATTTCAGCTCTGATTTTAATTATTTCTTGCCTTCTACTTCTTTTGCTGTTGTTTTGCTCTTCTTTTTCAAGGATTTTGAGATGAAGTATGAGATCATTTATTTGTTGGTTTTTTCTTTTTTTAAGGAATGAACTCCAAGCAATGAATTTTCCTCTTAGAACTGCTTTCAATGTGTCCCATAGATTCCGATATGTTGTGTCTGTGTTTTCATTTATCTCTAAGAATTTTTTAATTTCCTCCTTGATGTCTTCTATAACCCATTGATCATTCAGTAACCTATTGTTCATTCTCCAAGTGATGTATGCTTTTTCCTTCCTTCTTTTATCGTTGATTTTCAGTTTCATTCCATTATGATCAGATAAGATGCATGGTATTATCTCTACTCCTTTATATTGTCTAAGAGTTGCCCTGTGACATAATATATGATCTATTTTTGAGAAGGATCCATGTGCTGCTGAGAAAAAAGTGTAACTGCTTGATGTTGGGTGGTATACTCTATATATGTCAATTAGGTCTAGGTTATTAATAGTGTTATTGAGTTCTATAGTTTCCTTATTCAACTTTTGTTTGGAAGATCTGTCCAGTGGCGAGAGAGGTGTGTTGAAGTCTCCCATGATTATGGTATGGTGGTCTATTAGACTCTTGAACTTGAGAAGAGTTTGTTTGACGAACATAGCTGCACCATTGTTTGGGGCATAAATATTTATGATTGTTATGTCTTGTTGGTGTATGGTTCCCTTAAGCAGTATGTAGTGTCCCTCTTTATCCCTTTTGATTAACTTTGGCTTGAAATCTATTTTATTTGATATGAGTATGGACACTCCTGCTTGTTTCCGAAGTCCATATGAGTGATATGATTTTTCCCAACCTTTCACCTTCAGCCTATGTATGTCTTTTCCTATCAAATGCGTCTCCTGTAGGCAGCATATTGTTGGGTCTTGTTTTGTGATCCATTCTACTAGCCTGTGTCTCTTAATTGGTGAGTTTAAGCCATTAACATTTAGGGTTATTATTGAGATATGGGTTGTTCTTCCAGCCATATTTGTTTATTTCTGTTACTAAACATGGTTTGTTTTCCTCTTTGATTATTTCCCCCCCCTTTACTGTCCTACCTCCCACTGTTGGTTTTCATTGTTATTTTCCATTTCCTCTTCCTGTAATGCTTTGGCGAGGATGTTTTGAAGAGATGGTTTTCTAGCTGCGAATTCTTTAAACTTTTGTTTATCGTGGAAGGTTTTAATTTCATCTTCCATCCTGAAGCTTAATTTCGCTGGATACACAATTCTTGGTTGGAACCCATTTTCTTTCAGTGTTTGAAATATGTTATTCCAGGATCTTCTAGCTTTCAGAGTCTGTGTTGAAAGATCAGCTGTTATCCTGATTGGCTTACCCCTAAATGTAATCTGCTTCCTTTCTCTTGTAGCTTTTAAAATTCTCTCCTTATTCTGTATGTTGGGCATCTTCATTATAATGTGTCTAGGTGTGGATCTCTTATGATTTTGCACATTCGGCGTCCTGTAGGCTTCTAGGATTTGGGATTCTGTCTCATTCTTCAAGTCTGGGAAGTTTTCTCGTATTATTTCATTGAATAGACTGCTCATTCCTTTGGTTTGGAGCTCTGTACCTTCCTGTATCCCAATGACTCTTAAGTTTGGTCTCTTAATGTTATCCCATATTTCTTGGATGTTCTGCTCATGGTTTCTTAACAGTCTTGCTGAGCTGTCTATGTTCTTTTCCAGTTGAAATACTTTGTCTTCATTGTCTGATGTTCTATCTTCTAAGTGTTCTACTCTGCTGGTAGTATTCTCCATTGAGTTTTTAAGTTGGTTTATTGCTTCCTGCATTTCTAGGATTTCTGATTGTTTGTTTTTTATAACCTCTATCTCCCTGTATAGTTGATCCTTTGCTTCCTGGATTTGTTTGCGTAATTCGTTGTCGAAGTGATCTTTCATTGTCTGATTTTGCTGTTTAATGTCTTCCTTGATACTCCAGATCATCTGAAGCATGTATATCCTGAATTCTTTATCTGACATTCCATCTGCTGCAGCTGTTACCTCTTCTAAAGTTGCGTTGACCTGCATTGCTTGTGGTCCTTTCTTTCCTTGTCTTTTCATACTGCTTGCGTATCTTTCCTGCAGGTGCGGGCGGCGGCTCTGCTGTCTCCTTATTTCAATTGGGGTGTCGTGGCTACCACGCCAGCAGGTCGCTGTGCCTGTTCTGGGAACTGGCGGCGGCTCTGTTCTGCCCCTACTCCAATTGGGGTGAGGAGTGTACCACGCCGGCAGGCCACCGGTTCTGATCCGCCAGTCGGTTGCAGGTTTGCCTACCCTGCAGACACGGGCGGCGGTTCTACTCTGCCCCTATTCCAAATGGGGTGTCGTGACTACCCCGCCTGCAGGACGCTGGGCCTGTTCCTGGCACGGGCGGCGACTCTGTTCTGTCACTACTCCAATTAGGGTGGTGTTTGTACCACGCCGGCAGGCTCCTGGGCCTGATCCGCCGGTCTGTTGTAGGTCTGCCTACCTTGGAGGCGCGGGCAGCGGATCTGCCCTGCCCCTCCTACCACGCCTGCGGACCCCTGGGTTTGATCTGCAGTTTGATCACTGGTCTGCTCACCCTGCGGGCACGAGTGGCGGTTCCGCTCCGCCCCCACACCAATTTGGGTCACGTGACCACCCCACCGGCAGGGCCTGATCCGGGCGTGGGAGAAGGATCTGCTCTGCCCCTACTCCAGTTGGGGTGACATGTGTACCACACTGGCAGGCCACTGGGCCTGACCCGCCCGGCTGTCACAGGTCTGTTTACCTTGCAAGCGCGAACGGCAGCTCTGCCCTGCCCCTCCTACCACGCCCATGTACCACTGGGTCGCGGGTCTGCCCCCCTTGCGGGTGCAAGTGGCGGCTCCGCTCACACCCCCTCTCCAATTGGGGTCACGCGGTCACCACGCTGGCGAGCCGCTGGGCCTGCTCCGGGCGCTGGCGGCGGCCCGGCTTCTCCCCTCTGGCTCAACGACAAATTGAGGAGGCTCAGGTGACTGTGCCTCACCCCCCCTACCAGGAGACCAACTGCTTATGTCACCGCTGGTATTGATGGAGTTCTCTCCTCCGCCGCTTTCTGCTGACATCAGATCTCTGCCATGTTGATATCGTATGCGAATGTCAGCCTTTCGTTCCCTTTGCCGGGCAACCAAAGCAACGGGTGAGTCCTGTCCGGCCCTCGGCAGGACCCCTACCGAGAAGCAGTTTCCGCGGGCTCCCAGCCCCGGCCCAGGGAAGTTCCGGGAGCCGGAACTCGGCCTCTCCGAACTCGGTGTAAGCTCGGCCTCTCCGAACTCCTGTAAGCTCCAAGAAGCAGTCCCCGCGGGCTCAGTTCCGGGAGCCGGAGTTCGGCTGCTTAGTGCTTGTTGTATGCTCTGATAGGGGCAGGGTTCATGAAGCAGCCTCCGCGGGGCGGTTCCGGGAGCCGGAACTCGGGCGCCCCGCGCTCGGCGTTCGCTCCGATAGGCTCAGGTTCTTAGAAGCACCCAGGCGCAGAACCCTAGCAATCTGTTTGCAAGCCACAGGCGAATTGTAGCCTGGAATTACCTGATCTATGGCTGAATGAGTTGCGGTCAGTCGAAAACAGGGGACGTGACGTCAGTTTACCAAGATGGTGGCTGCTGGCCTCCTCTGTGGACTGACCGGTGTGTAGAACCGAGCAGGACCGCTTCCTTACCCCGTCTGGAACCCAGAATTCAGCCCTGAGTACGGTGCTTGCGCGGCTGGCAGAAACTGCAGCGCTGTAACCCTGCGTCTCTATCCCAGCGCACACTGCAGACTCTAGCCGCGGGGCGATTTGCTGAATAAGGTGTTACCCTCCGTGCGACAAACCTCTCGCGTTTGAGTCCCCGTAGCCGATCCTCGTGCGATGGAAATCCTTCCTCCAGGTTCCGGAGCACCCCACTATTGCTGGAAATTCCTAACAAGATATCCTTTAGCCATCCTGACTTGTCATACTCCCACACAGTGAAGCAGCACACGGGGGCAATGCACTCCCCTCGCCGCCATCTTCCTTCTCTCTGTTTATATTTTTTAATTGGATTTTTATAGATATACATAAAAGTGAAATTCACTGTGATGTATTCATATGTGTGTGTGTATACATATGAATGTATATGAATATATATATATATATATATATATATATATATATCACACAATTTGGTGAATTTTTCTTCTTTTTAAATTTCATTTATTTATTTTGCTCTCAATAAAAATTAAATGGTATACTTAGATAGTTAGGTCAGCATCCTGTAAGTACTAAAAGCTGCTTAACAGGATGCTATTTGTTTTTCCTCATTAACTTATTCCTATTTATACCTTCTGGTTGGTTAATCGTTTCCCACCTGAATAATTCTTACCTGAAGTAGGCTTTTGCAGCCCAGTTGCTAAAATAAACCTCTGAATGTATAATCCTGAAAATATTTTAATCTGACACCTATGGAACATGTGCTGAGAATATCCATATATGCCTCAGAACTTGTACTTAGTTCTAGGCAAAAGGAAGAATGTTTCCTTGCCTTGCTATGGAGAAACTCCTAACCACAAGCCCTTACTTCAGCTATTGCCCACCACCTAGAGTACAAAGAGAGGATCCCAGAGTTGACATGAATTAAAAGAAAAAGCATGCTTTAAAAAATAAGCAAAACATTTATTCATAAAGATCATGAGAAATTAGAGAAGGGGAGATTTATGTAAGCTTCTTGCTAGAAATTATTAAATGTTTTATTGGGATTCATTAGAAGATCAAATGGATGCTTTACCCAATTTTATTTATTTTGGGCTCATTTTGTTTTATTTTTATCAGTACATTAATTATAGAGATTGGGGACTTTCATTGTGGCATATTCATACTTGCATATAAAAATATTGATCAGGCAAAGCCCTAAGCAAGTTAGTGAGACCCTGTCTCAAAATAAAAAGGGCTGGAGATGTATCTCAGTGGTTAAGCACCTCTGGGTTCACTCGCTGGTACCCCCCACTACCAAAAAAAATGCTGAGCAATTTTGCTCCAGTACCTTCTTTTACCTTCCTTTCCTTCTTCTGCTTAACCCTTTCCTCATTTCAGTGGTTTCCCTTTTACTTTCATAGCATCCCTTTTTCATCCAAAAGAATGAGCCAGCATACTTTAGAGTTACATGCATACCCATGTTTATTGTAACACAATTCACAATATATAAGGTGTGGAGTCAGTATAGATGTTCATTATCAGATGAATGAATAAACAAGGTATGGAATATACACACAATGGAGTTTTATTCAGCCATAAATAAGAATGAAATTGTGCCATTTTCTGAAAAATGAGTGGATTTGGAAAGCATTATGTTAAGTGAAATAAACCAGACTCAGAAGGACAAGTGTTATATTTTTCTCATATGTAAAAACTAGCAGGGAGGAAAAAAGGATGTTTATTTATTTTTAAGTTGAATTTTCTTGTTCTCTTCTTATTTACCAATGGTGTTAAATTTTTTACACATATATGGCAGCAGTCTACAAAAATTACCTGAGAAAAAATTTGCAATTGATCAAACAAATGGTACTACAGGAAATCTATACTAGGATGAACTATTTAGTTAGCTACTATTGTGTGATGATTTACACAACTATGGTTTTCTTGTCTAAAGAATTTATTAAATATGTTATAGGATCCAGGTGTGGTAGTACAGGCCTGTAATCGCAGCAACATAGAGATTATAAATTCCTCCTGTGAGGCAGGCAGATCACAAGTTCAAAGCCGATCTCAGCAATTTATTGAGGCCCTGAACAAGTTAGTGAGGCCTTTTCACAAAAGTAATAAAAAATAAAGAAATAAAAAGGGAAGGGGATGTGTCTAAGTGGGTTTAATACCTGGTATCAAAAATAAAAAAAATATTAGAGGGATTTAAATACATTACAGGAATTTTTTTTCGGTACACTAAAGAATTATCTTGTTCATAAGTTTGATGTTGATTTTAATAAATATATTTTGCAAAGTAGAACCCTAAATAATTATTTAGTAAAGACATATTCTACAGTTTATTTATACATATATTTATGTATAATACATATTTCCATAGCTATAATAATAGTTATTAACATTTCTTTATCTAAATGTACCTGCCAGTAATCATATTGTGTTACTTTTAGACTAATGCAGTCTAACAAAAGTTAGAGCTTTTCTATTTTGTATTTTTTCATTGTGTGTTTGAGATGGTGAAATAATTCTTCATTCTCAATTACTAGAAAATAATTTACTGAATCCAGTGTGGACTATGAGCCAGATGCCTAGAAAATTTCAGTACTGACCAAGAGTAAATAGGTGCTGATGCATATTTTGTCCCTGTTAAATCAATAACATACCTGCTTTCCATTTAATTATTCATGAGATGCACATGGACAGTTCAAGTGATCAGGGACTTATAGAATGGAAAACATATTTAAGAGAACCAGAAAATGGAAACATGCATGTAACTATTCCTTTAGATTGATAATATAATGTTCTTAATTTTTAAGGGCAAAATCTTAAAAAAGCAGTATATATTCAAGATTTCATACTCTAAAAGCATCTAAATAGGAATTTATCATCCTGCATAAATTTTATTTTTAAGGGACAATTATATATTAAGCCTAAAAACCATTAGATAAGAAAGGTTTGTTATTTACTTAAATTTTATTTTGATAAAGTAAAATTGACCTTTTTCTGAGATTATTTTATTTTCTATTATTTGTCATTTATTGTATATGAATTATTAGAAGTGTATAGTGCATGGAGATTTCCCTTCAGTTTAGTAAAGTTGATTAGCAGTTTAAATGTTGTAGTTATGTGGTTTCTAGTTAAAAACTAGAACAGAAGCTTTTGATTTAGTAATTTTTAAAATAATTTTTACCTGTCACTGCATGAAATAATTATAACACTAAAACTGTGAGCTAAATCAATAAGTAATCTAATAATGCAAGGAGCTGAAAAAATACATTGGGCTCAGAAATGAAACACTTCAGATTTATGATATTAAATGTAAAAGCTTTCATGTTTTATAATTTTGAGACCTGATGTATGACCTTTCAAAAATGTTATATTGGCTATTTATGTGTGGCGGGGCTAGTGGGGGGGCTGGGTTATGTATGTGTTAATATTCATCTGAATTTATCACATACATTTTCTTTGTCCATGAGTGCCTCCTTGTGGTTTTCAGTATGAAATCTATCAAATACCAACGTTCTAAGTGATGTGATCACTGTTTCCTTTCTCAAGCTGGTTTCAATGTGTCTTCCTGCCCTGATATTACCCTAACTTCACACTGGCTTTGCCTGAACCCATCATAGATTCCCTTTTCTAGATCTGTTCATAAAAATTTCCCCTCTGTTTAGAATGTTTGCAGACTCCTCTGTTACCACAAACTGGCCTCCATCCTCATACTATAACAGCATCTTTTCTCAAGTTATCACGTCTTCCCGAGGGTCTTTCGAGTCATGCCATCCCTCAATCTGGGCTAACTAAGTATTTCTCCTATGTCCGTCTACTGCCTGTGTTTGTTTACCTCTGTGAGGGGAATAATCATTCTGTTCAGGAATTTCCCCTTATTTCTCTCCTCAACACTCTAAGCTCCCTTTTTGCAAAGATTATGTCTTATTTGTCTTTATATTTCCAAACAATGCAGCAAAATGTTCTGGCATATGGTAGACACTCAATAAAGTTGTTTCATTAGTGCTCATCAAGTAAAATCACTTGTGAGTTCCAATTATAAATGCAATCTTAAATGTACCTATGATCACATCTTTTCATATGCCTGACTTCTGAGTCTTGATAACTATTATGAATACTAATATTAAATATAGTATCTCTGGTTTCTCATTTTGAAACAATTCCATCATATTTGTCTCTAAAAATGTATTTTATGCTCATAAGTAAATTCAGTGTATACATTCTGAAACATTTTTTTCAAAGCAGACAGTGTTTTTCAGTTATTTGCACATGGGAAAGATTGGCATACTATTGTAGACAGAATGAAACTCTGTATTTCTAATAAGTCTGTTTATCACTTTTATCATTCTCTGATTCTTGTTGACTAATTTTTATTAGTCAACTGGTAATATAACTGGAAAACTTTTAAGTGTTTACTGTTGCATATTCTATTTTTAAGTTATATTTTAAATTTCTTTGAGACTTTTTAAATAGCTGTTAGAATTATATGTAATTGGTGTTTTTGTTTGATAGAACAATGAAAATTGCTGGTGGGAAATAGAGCCATTTTCATTATGTCTGCAAATAAGATGTGGTAGAATTAAAATGACCACAAATTCTTTGATATTATTTACAAAGATAAATGACATTTAGGTTTCCTCCCTGATGACTTTGTCAAGTTGAATACAGTTGAAGTGATGCTGTGCCAGCGTCTCTGCCGGGACCTCAAGAGACTGACCACTTCTACTTCTTGTCTCTTGGAACACTCATTCTTTGAGTATTTGTTCTGGGTAAGCCAGCTGATGTGTGGGAAGTCTGTCTTCCCTAGGACCACCATGCTGCAAGAAGCTCAAGACGTGGAGAGAGGGAACTAGAAAGACAGATAGGCACGAAGAGACATCAGAATGCCACATGTGTGAATAAAGAATGTGAATCCCTCTTGGAAGTGGATTTTCCTGTTTTGGTTCCCAGCTGACACAATATGAATCATGGGTGAACCACCTATCCAAGGTCTCCCCAAATTCCTAAATCATCATTATGAATTAAGTATTGATATAGTTTATTAAGCAACAATAGATAATCAGAACAATGGATGATCACATTTTTTATTTTTTCCACATTTTTATTGGTGCATTACAATTGTACATAATGATAGAATTTTTTGTTACATATTTGTACATGAGCACAATATAATTTGGCCAATGTCACTCCCCAGCACTTTCTATCTCTGTCCCCACCTCCCACTCCCCGAATCCTTTCCTCTGCTGATATGCCTTTGATTTTCATGAGATATACCCCCACCTTTCTTATCTTTGTTCCTCTCTAGCTTCCACCTATGAGAGAACACAGGGATCCTTCTGATTCTGAGTTTGATTTATCTCACTTAACTCAGTGGTGTCTGGTTCCATCCATTTCCCTGCAAATGACATGATTTCATTTTTCTTTTTGGCTAAATAGAACTCCATGGTTTGTATATAACACATTTTCTTTATCTATTCAAAAGATTTTCTTGCTAAATGACATGGAAGGTTAACATAGTTTATTCGCTTATTCAGTTATAGTAAATACACAAATATTATTTTCAAGACTATTTTTATTTTCTTAAAAACTATTAAGGAATGTTTTATGATAAAGCTTGAATATTGGGTTGTGATCTTATCTTTTGCATCCTTATCAATAGACATATGTTGCCAAAAGTTTCTTTTTGTATTTCTTATTACTTAATATTAATTCAACTTATACCTTTTTTTAAATTTATTTTTTATTGGTTGTTCAAAACATTACAAAGCTCTTGACATATCATATTTCATACATTAGATTCAAGTGGGTTATGAACTCCCATTTTTACCCCAAATACAGATTGCAGAATCACATCGGTTACACATCCACATTTTTACATAATGCCATATTAGTAACTGTTGTATTCTGCTACCTTTCCTATCCTCTACTATCCCCCCTCCCCTCCCCTCCCATCTTCTCTCTCTACCCCATCTACTGTAATTCATTTCTCTCCTTGTTTTTTTTAGCCAATCCCTAAAAAACAAATGCCAAATGTCTTCTTTGATATAATGTGATCAACTTATACCTTTTACTCCGATATTAACATGAAAAAAGTTTGAAGAGCTGAGGAATTTGTTCTGAGGAATAAAATTTTAGTGGTAAAGTAGAATCGAAGATGTCCTTCTTCTTCTCTGGTAGCTATCTCTTCTGAATTTTTTAAATACTTTCTTTGATATGTATGTTATATTTTTAAGACTTTCTTTTACACCTTTTGGGTAAGCCCAGCCTACTTAAGTTGGCAACAAGAAAAGGGAGAGCAATTAAGGCAATAAGTTGCTGCAAAATGCTAGTAGTCCAGATCAGCTTGACTCTTGCTGTATATTAATGATTAGAACTTAAAATTATGAGGCAATGTAAAGTCAACTCAGTTTATTTACCATGACAATGATCATATCAGTAGAAGAAATGAGAACATTTTGAATTGTTAGACTCAATGCACTTTATTTGTAACTTAAGTCTTTTGCCTTCTGATGTTATCCTTTGTCTACTACAAAAATGTGTCCTCCTTATACCATGCACTAAGTAGAAAATAAACCTGACCAAGTATGTACTGGTGCCCATAAATACCCTTTAGTTGCGCATAGGTTTTATCATTATGAAGTTATTAGTTTAAGTCAGGGACTGTGACCAGGACAACTAGGAATTTACTCTTTGTGGTTACCCAAGCCTTCTTCTGTCCTTAATTGATCTCCAACAGTATTATTGGCTTATATCATTCTTGTGCTCCCAAGAATTTAAACTGATGATTCTCAGCTCTGTTATTATCCATTATAACAAATATTTTATAGTATCCTTTTTATCAACATAAGATGAACTTATCACTAATATAACATATATACATATATATCTTTTTAAAAAAAGTATCCTAATGTAAAAGAGACATAAAATGGAAGTAATTTATAAAAAAAATCAACATATTTTAGTGACTAAATACTTTTATGACTATGCTATAAACATAATTATATAGTCAGAGGCTTGTATCTATTCATAAGATCATCACAGATATGACAGCTACAGATGCTGACAGATAGAGGTTGTGGTATTGGTGACTCATCTACCATGAGCAGCCTTGCAGTATAGTCATGTGATTTTTCAGAAGGAGTAAATGACTCATGGTAAAGTCATTTAAACAAAGCAAAGGGCTGTCTTTTCAAATACATGGCAGTTGCAGTCCTAAGGATTTCACTATTAATGGCAACTGTAAAAAACATATTCTGTGTTTGTATAAAAATGTAGTTGGGTGTTGGATTTGTCTCATTTTAAATGGGTGGCTGTGTGGTCAGATATTTGAATGCTGCACAGGAATCAGGAGATTCATGAGGGTTGGGGGGCAGTGGCTTCAGCAGTGCAGGACCTTTGGAATCCCAGGCTTCTGCACAAGGCTGCCAGCCCAGCAATTTTCCCATTCATTGTGAAAACACTCACATTCACTAATACATACCTAACAAATTTTCATAACATCTCAGTGCAAGGGCTGGCATCCTTATAATTAAGAACCTGTGCTTTAAACATTCTCATTCTTTTCATCTTTTTTGTTTCTACTCCTTTATCTTGCTGACGGAACATATTTTCTAAATTGCCTGGGTTTACACATATAATTATTCTACTAAACATAGTACAAAATGTTGCCAAACTTAAGTTATAATTATATCTTTCCCTTTGTGAAATTTCTTACCAAATATATTCTATGTATATAAATACTGACAAATGTTTACTATACCTTTTAACCAACATTACTCATCATATTGTATCATACTTCCCAATTTTTTTACATTTTATTTGGATGTATGAGTCTTCTCATTTTTAATAATGTCTCAAAGGGCAATAGCAAATTTTTATACAGGACTCCTTTACTCATAACAGATAAATACGTAGATCACTGGTTATATATGTTGAGTGGGTGGATGAAAATAGGTTATTCTATTAGTGTTCTGTCTTCTAGGGGGCTACTGTGATTCTAGGATGTTTCATCACATATAACATCACAGAAATAATATGACGGTTTTTAATCCATTTGTTTCAAATTAGCAACAGTGCCCACCTCCGTTCAGGGCACCAACTTGGAGCATACAACTAAAATATGTTGATTTTTTTATAAATTACTTCCCTTTGGGGTTGCCTCAATCCTTTGACATGGATCAGATCTCTGATCCAAGAGATGGCACTCTCCACACAGCTTCCTCTTGTGCATTTTAGTAGCCTCTCCCTCTTCTCCTTGTGCCTTGACCAGTACAACACAGTCTCCTGTGTTCTCCTGAACTCTGCTCACACCTTCATAAATAATCTTTTTATGAACTTTCCTCAAATTCCCCTAATTTGAGTGTCCTCTGTTTCCTGTTAGGACACTAGTTGATACACCCTCCTGGCAGTTGTGTTCACATGACATTGTGCACAGAGCCCTTCTTGTCATGTGTTCATTACCTAAATCAATATGTATTTGTTATGCATCCAGTAAGTACCAGACAGTCTCCTGGGACCTCATGAAACATACATCTCTTTAAGTTATGCCAGCACTACTGAGGCAGTTATGTACTATGAGAGGCAGTTATTGTTTAATTTAATGAGTCCTGTATATAGAGAAGTGCATAGTGCTGTGGGAGCTCATAGGAAAGACTCCTAACTTAATAAGCATTGGAGAAGTTGTCTTGAAGAGCATGAGATGTAAGCTGAGACCAGGAATAAGGAAGACTTAGTCCCACAGAAAGAGTTGACAGTGAGAAAGGAGTTTTCCAGGTCAAGAAAAAATATGCTTACAGAGTCAAGAAATAAAGATTAGCATTGCTGAGCAATAAAAATGTAAGAGATGGAGTGTTTAGGATGAGTGAAGTGTACCAAGACATCAGGCTGGAGGATAACCATGGGCAGATTAGGGGAGACATGCTAAATGGTGCCAAGTTTACCTCTCCTCTAATGGGCATCATCAAAGCAAGAAAAATAAACATGCTTTAACTTTTGAAATATGCTTACTGGGTTGTAGAGATTGTATGTGAGGAAACCCAGAAGAGAGGGAGGAATATAGGAAGTATGGCATGTGCTGGGCTGAACTGATGTGCACACATGCAGTGGAGAAGAAGAAAAATGATCAGATTCCCAAGAGATTTTATAGTCAACATCTGTAAGGCATAGTGATTTTTTGGAATTTGGGAAATGTGAGTTTCTGATGCCAGAGATTGAGGGAGACTTTGAGGATATATCTACAAACTCAAGACCAGGCAACTAGTTGGTGAATGCTACATTAGGTGTGGAGAATCTAAGTGAGAGGTCTAACAGTTCTGAAGTTTGCATTTTTTTTTTTTTTTGTAATTTCCATTTGGGTTTACCCCTGTTTCCATTTTCATGCCATTTTGGGACAACAGCATAGACTGGAATGCTCACCTCACAAGGTTGCCTTTGCATTTGGAGAAAACCTTATCTTGGGCCCATTACACACACACACACACACACACACACACACACACACACAGGACTTGGGCTTATAAGAGAGAGAAAGATCTTCCCTCTGCAAGAAGTGATCATTGATTGAAGGGAGATTAAGATGGAACCATAGGGAAGATAAATCTGAAGAATATGATTGTATCACATGCCGAGAAAGGTGTTTTAAGAATGTTTCACAATAACAAAAATAAGGACTGAAAAATACTCAAAGAAAGAAATTAACATGCTGACCAAGGAACTTTGACTAAAAACAGTTTCCATGGTGATAGTGGATGGAAGCCTAGATTAGAGGGGTAAGGTAAAGTAAAAAGGAGAGAGTATACAAGACTCTTCTGAGTGCCTTTTCTCTGAAAGAGAGGGAATTTGGTTTTAGTTTGGGTGGGCTCAGGGACCTGGATTGCACGTATGCATTTATTTACATAGTTAAGTACACATGTGAATATGTATCTGTGTATGGTAATGGAGAGATCTTAAGGAGTTTTAAATGTTGGTAGAAATAGGAGATTAAAGGTACATGAAAAGGAGAATAACCAATAGATTTAGATTTACGGGAAGGTAGGAAACAAACAATATTGTTACCAACTTATTTTGTTCTTTCCTACTAACCTGAACCCTCAAAGGCAGAAGCTGTATGTTTCTTTGCTTTCTGAGTACCTAAGACATTATTTAGGGATTACTAGGATTTTCTATATTTCAGTGGAAGGAAAAAAGTAGAGTAAGGTGGTAGGTGAGTTAATTTACTTCAGAGCTCTTCTTTGACCCATGGAAAATACTGGCACTGTATCCCATCTTCAAAAACTGTCAAATGTATATTTTTAAATGTATTTCATTTATAAAAATGTTTTTAAAGTACCCAATTGGGACATTAAATAACAGTTTTAATAAGTTTAAAGTAGTACTAAGTTTATTATTTTAGTGTTCTTCTAATGTTCACTAAATGAAAAAAAGAAAGTGATAAATGTGAGAAATGAGTTAGATCAATGTGGTTAAATTTAATAAAATACAAATTGAAGAACTTATATTATTTCTATGACCACATCAATATATGTGGCAAAGACTCCCTCAATCTACAGGTTCCAATAGTAAGAACAGGATGACTGTGTCCAGAAAGCTTTATTCTCATGTTCCTGTATCCCACCTGTTCTCTTTTATTGACTGATTCTATTTCTGGAGATTCAAGTAAGTTTCCATTAGATTAGACCATATACTAGCCACATGGTTTTCTGTCACTCTAAAGTTTTAAATGTAATGAACTATTAGAAGTAATCTGGATTTATAATAAAAACTCATGCTATATATCGTGGCGCTCAGCTATGATGACTCAATCAAAATAAAATTTCATTCAGTTGTGCTGCGTGGGGTGGGATGTGCACTCTGCCCAGCTGTGTGCAGCCTTCTTGTCATCCTTCCTTTCTACATGATGTTGAATAATTACACTTTATTAAAAATATTTTAGTTTTGAGGAACTTCTAGAAAAACATTTACTTAAGAATAACTTCTGATTTGCAAATTTAGACCCTCATAACAGAATTTCAAATACAGTAAAAATAATTATCTTGGTGAAATAAGAAAAGACAAATTCAAACCATCTGATCATTCCAAACACAGAAATATTAACTTGACTGACTATTGATTTTCAAATACCATAAAAATAATACTCCATATAAGAAAAATACTTTACCTAAATTCCTTTATTAATTTTGACATTGACCATATACACACTTTGAAATTCATATACTGAAACTGCTTAAGGGATAAAAGGAAACAGTTGACATACCCTTGACATATACTCATATGTATCAGATTAGTTTGTTAGCATTTACAGTAATAATTTTAAACATGGAAATTGTAAAGTGCATAAATATACACTTTAAAAAATTTAGTATTTTTTTAATCTGGTTGACTGTAACATGTACACCTGCACCTGTGCTGAGTGCTTCATATATATTATTTCACTTAGTCTATACAACACAATGATTCATTATTTTACCAATGAGTGAACTGAGGTTCAGAGAGTGTGTAGATAACTTGATCTGGTCCCACATTAGTAACTGGGCAAACTGGATTCACACTTGGATTTGTGTGACTTGAAATCCATACTCTAGGCCCTATCATATGTATTATTATCTTGTAAATTTATAATGTTTTCACTTATACTTTCAGTATCATATTTGTTCATGCATAATATAATTGACCATATTTGCATATATCTTTTAAATGCATTTAAAGAATATGTAATACTTATTATTGTATCAAGAATTGCATCAGGCATTTTGAATTACAAAATGTACCTAATAGTGCTATCTAATGTCAGGAATTTTAATATAGCTGCAAAAGGGTGACATCCATGAGTAAAATAATTAGTGAACAGTATAGTCCAAAGTATATGCTTTACAATGGTACAATATGAAAAATATATTTTTTAGAGACAGTAAACCCTATAGGAGTTTAAATAAAAGAGTTCAAAATAGGCATCTGTCATTACAGAAAGTTTACAGGACATGAGTTCTAAGCATTAATAAATGCAAAATATTTGAATTGATGTAGATACACAAAATGGGCCTGCTGTGATCCATATGCTTTAAGATTGAGGTCCCTCTAAGACTGAATTGGGTTATGAGTTTCCTGGGCCTGGAGGCAATTTTAGCACAGAGGCCCCATGAATCTGTGCTCTGTGGCTATTAGTCTGATAAATCCGAGGCACTTTATTTGCAATTCAGGTACCCACCTTGCCATTGACAAGTCTCTTGCTTGGTTCCTGTTTGTCCATAGCTCTTACCTTAACTGGCTTTCATCCTGGCAGACTCAACTGTATTCTCATCCTTCCTTGGTCCTGTTCTCATTGGGCCTATCTGCCTGGTCCTTTTAATAGTGTTCTCCAATAAAGAGATGACTTTATCCTTTAAAGAGATATGGCTGGCTGCCCCAGCACTTGCTGACTCCCTTTGGGAACCTACAGGAAGCCTCACAGCAGTATGCTGTGATCTCTTTGGAAGAGTCAGATATGCTGAACTTGAGTTTAAATAGCAGGAGCAGTTAGACCATGGAAAAGGCATCCAAAGAGAGGCAGCTAATCATGATGCCATTGTAGGTCCCAGACCTCATTTTTCCTTTCTGTGCTATTAGATATGAACAATGATACTTTATGAGGATAATATGTACATTTCTCATAATTTCTATTTCTAATTTGCTATGACTAATACATAAATGGAAAGAAAATATTTTTGTTCAAGGTGGTGAGTCATTAGGTTGCTTATTAACTTTATGTCCTGTCACCATGTATAATAAACATACCACTTTGAAACAATTTAATGTTTACCAGTAAAATAAAATTCAGAAATAAAGTAGTTATACAGTCTTGAAGAGAGTCTATTTTTATCAAGGGTTTATAATCACTTTTCAGTACTTGAAAATTATCATATAAATAATTTGATATAAAATGTCACTGTCTTCACATTTCAGGGTTTGCTTTTTAGATGCAGGAAAAGGAATTAGATGTTCTTCTTCCTTTCTGTTCCTGGAACCAGAACCCAAACCATTTGTAGATATTCTCTCCTAATGTTTGCTTTTTAATTTACCTAACTGTAATTTTATCCATTGGTGAGGTCTACTGGATCAAGGTCACCTTGCCCTATGTCAGACTATTCCCCTTCTTCACTGTTTCTGTTATTTCAAATATATGTCAGTTATTAAATCCTGAGTTTTTATTTATTTTGATTTTAAAACCACAGATAATTTGTTTCAGAATGGAAACATTATCCCAGAAATGTTGTTCCTATTTGGGCATCTGGCTACTGAATCTGAAGACCAGATGGGAAACATCTAATAGTTTCTCATTAATCCAGATAATTCAGCTATAGAAGAGGCAATAGGTTTGGTGTCATGGCCAGCATTCAAATAAAAGTTGTCAAGAAGCTAAAACCTGCTGATATGAACAGGGGACAGGAACTGGGGAGAGGGACCAAGGTCCTCCTATATGTGTTGTAGAAATATAGTGTGAACTCACTGATTATTAAAGCTGTAAAGATTTTTAAAGATCTGTAGTACAAAATTTCTATTTTTCTAAAGAGGCCTGAGGCACAATGAAAATAAATGCTGTACTCAATAAAGCCCAGTCAGTTAGTAATTAGCCAAAATTAAAACCCATCTCATGACTTCTAGCCAGTTCTCTTTGCCCTTTTAAAATAATGCAAAGACAATATGGTTATTTCATATGTACCAGTATTTGGGAAAAAATAGACTATTCTCATTGTTGCCTATGAAGAAAAAAAACAAATTTGTTTTATGTTTTTTAAGGCTTTAAAAATAAGTGTTTAGAGTTTAAATGAATTAACAAAACTTTAGTATACATAACTGAGATTTATATTTTCAACACTTTTAATTTCTTACTTTAAAAATCAAGTTGGGAATCCTGGATCAACTTCTTTTGCACTACTTGGCTAGTGTCTCAAAGTTAGATACTTTTGGGGGGGGTTAATAAGAAATGGTGTTCTACATAGTAGTAATTTACCTCATGGCACATAACCAATTCACATTTTCTTTTTTAAAATATTTTTACTTTTTAATTGTAGTAGGACACAATACGTTTATTTATTTATTCTTATGTGGGGCTGAGGATCAAACCCAGGGTCTCGCACGTGCTAAGCAAGTGCTCCACGGCTGAGCCACAACCCCAGCCCCCAATTAGCATATTCTTATGAAAAATAATTTACTTCCTATGTTGTACATGGCCTCCAGATAATATCATGCCTTATTAAATGCTTTTCAGTAAAGACGATAGACCTGCAGTTTTGACCCCTTGGTGATACTCTGTAAGGTCAGTTTGCATTTTGATTGTTACAATTTGATGGTACTATGTCTAGTGAATAGAGTACCAGGTTGCTGCTAAATAACCTACAACATAAAAGATGGTCCCCCATCCCAGGGGAGAAAAAAGCAAAGTATTATTTGGCCCCCAAAATGTAAATAGTGCCAAAGTTGAGAAACATGACTGAAGAGTTTAAAATCTTTAAAATCAAACTACTCAACTGCACATTGGTAAGGTAAAAACCAGGAAATGTCTAACAGAGTGAGTGAGGCATGCTAGAAGTACTCTTGCTCACTGAATTAACATGGCACTGATTGCCAGCTCCCCAGTATCACTCTCTGCACCCTTAGAGTTTTAGACTGAAAAAATAATACTTACCTTCATCTTAAAATAAAAAGTAAAAGCTGAAAGGTTGAGCTTGTCAACTAGATAGCACAGAAAAAGTAATAATATTACCTCAAATTTTAAATTTTAGGTTAATATTAGATTTATGGGGAAGTACAAGAGTTTCCTAATGCCCCTCACCCAACTTCTCTCGTTGTTAGAGTCTTATATTACCTTGGTACACTTGTAAAAATTAAGATGATATTGGTACACTACAGACTTTATTTGGATGTCTCCACTTTTCCCATTAATGTCCTCTGGGTTAGGTGTGAGGAATAAGTTCAATAAAGTCTTCTATAACATGGAAACAATAGAAAACAACAGTGTGTTATATATTTGAAATGGGCTATAAGAGTATAGTTTGTTTTAACTACAAGTAAATGAGAAGTATGTGAGGCAATGTCTATTCTATGTTAACTATTTTGATTTAGCCATTTCATATATATATTTTAAAATGTCATGTTGTACACCACAAATACATATAATTTTCATTTGTCAAACTAGTTTTTAAAAGTCAAGGAATTGAAACAACCCAAATATCCATTAACTGAAGAACTTATAAACAAAATGTGGTATCTCAGCAAACAGTCCTATTCAGACATAAAAATAGAATGAAGTTCCTTTTTAATGAATGAAGTTTCTCGTAAATGCTAGGATGTGAATGAATGTGAAAACATTCTGTGGAATGAAAGCAGCCAGTCATAGAAGACCAAAAATTGTATGATTTGGTTTATGATTTTTAGGTTTATGATTTAGGTTTCCAGAATAGGTGAATCTATAAAAACAAAAAAATAGTATTTGCCTAGGGCTGGGGAGGTGGTGTAAGGCAAATGGGTGGAATGGGGAGTGACTGCCAGTGAGCACAGAATTTATTTTTGGAGTGACAAATATGTCATAAATTTAGATTGTGGTAATGATTGTACAATTCTGTGAATATACTAAGAAACACTGAGTTGTACACTTTAAATGGGTATAGTACATATTTTGTATCTCAGTAAGAATATTTACACAAGGAGAAGAATTTTTTTTTATATATTTTTAAACAAAGCTCTTTGGTATATATGTAAAAATATATGTTTATAGTTTTAAATTAATAAATAGATATTTAGTACATACAACTAGAGTTTATGTTTTCAGCATTTTAATTCTTACATTAAAATTCAAACGGGGAATACTGAGTGCAAATATTTTGTTTCCTGTCTTTTTATTCTTTTAGCAGAATTTTCTCCAGGAAACATTTTAATTTTGATAAATTCTGCTCAACACTGTTCTTTCTATAATGGATCATACATTTGTTATATCCAAAAACACATTATCACTCACAGACAACTTCTGTATTCCCTTCTTTATGTGTGTGTATGTGTGTATGTTTATGTGTGTGTGTGTGTGTGTGTGTGTGAGAGAGAGAGAGAGAGAGAGAGAGAGAGAGAGAGAGAGAGAGAGAGGCGGGGGAGAGAAACAGAGTATGTATGTTGCTGGGGATTAAATCTCAGGCCTCCTGCATGATGGGCAAAGGCCCTACCACTATTCAAAGGTTGCTCAAGGGTTAATCTTATTTTTTTAAAATTTTTTAATATTTATTTTTTAGTTATAGTTGGACATACTATCTTTATTTTATTTATTTATTTTTATGTGGTACTGAGGATCGAACCCAGGGCCTCACACATGCTAGGAGAGCGCTCTCCCGCTGAGCCACAGTCCCAGCCCTCAAGGGTTAATCTTGTTTGGGAATAAATATTTTGTTCAACTACTATATATCTATTAATTATTTTTCACACTTCTTATATCTCATGATTTTGGTAACATCTGTGACCTTAGTGACTGGGCTGATGGTATCCAATTGCATGGCTCAGTCCTATGTTCAGTTTCAGCATCAGCACATTAAAATCTGTAAGTTTTTAAATAAAATTACATGAATATTTTATTTTTGTGCATGAAAGGATTCCCCAAGCACTTCATGTTAACCTTTCTATATTGCCCATGTTTGGCAGAATACACTACTGTCACCATTCTCAGCATTTCTCATTTCTGTTCTGACTTATTGATTTCTGTTTAAACAATTGAAGTTTAAACAAGATAGTCATGTGATCACTTGGTCTTTTAAGGATCCAAGATTTTCAAAACTAAATTTCACTGTTTCCCTTCAAACATAGTGATTTCTTGGTATTATTTCTTTTAGGATTTGTAGAACTAGATCCAGAAAAAGGCAAAGCTTCCAATTTGAAAAGGAGAGTACTTTCTTCTTTTGAGTTTTCATAAAAATGAATTTACATATGATTGCTTTTTAATTTATAAGTATCTGATAACATTTTTTCTTTAAATTTTATTATTTTACTCATTAAATAATAAAAAGGATTTAGCTTACTTAAAGAAGACCTCTACCCTGAGGTTCATGAGAAGATTTATATTAAATAATTTAGTAATATTTATATCACATATTGAAATTCTGTATTTTTGCTTTTTATATGTATTTCCAATAGAATGTGATAATAGCCTAAGGATGTATAACATCTATAAGTAGGAATGTAGGAGATGCAGCCCATTAATATGGTAAACACTAGAATTGGAGTGTAGCTAGATGCAGAACAACTGGATTTTTATTACTATGATCATGTCCCTTACATTTCCTTGCAGTTGTAGTAAATGTGAATGACCTATCATAAGGTAAAGCTAACTTTATGACTCATATCACTTTATGTAATTGACATTCTATGTTTAGGTTCAGTGTGCTCTTGGCATATTCCCATCATTTCCATTCATGAGAGAATCTCTTTCTTGTGAACTGGGGTGACTTTTTTATCGACATAACACAAGTGCAAAAGATTTCCAACAAAGCATTACTTTGTAACAATAGGCCAGGGACATACAGCCATGCACCAAATCATAGTCACTGAAGCACAAAGATATTTAATTGGTATACTAGGTAGAATTGATATTCTTCTATGGAGATTTTGATTGATTACATGCCCTTTATTCAACAACTGGTAACATTTCAGTTATTTAATTCTATACTTATTAAATTTCATATATACATCATTGTGTTTTCCACCTGAATTCCCAGCTGAATATAAAAGTAATAATAAGAAGTGTTATTATTTGGAGATTTTTTAACAACTCTCTAATTTCATAACTTGTCATTTCCTTTCTCTTTGATTTAGAAATGTCTTATGCTTGTGGAGATTTCCACAATTTTTAAAATTTTTATTTTTTATATATGACAACAGAATACATAATGCATTCTGTTGGCATATATAACACGACACCCTGAGTTCATATTACACATATAGAGCATGATTTTTCATATTTCTGGTTGTACACCAAGTAGAGTCACATCCTTTGTGTCTTCTTACATGTACTTAGAGTAATGATGACCATTGCATTCCACCATCTTTCCTACTTCTATACCCCCTTCCTTCTCCTCCCTCCCCTTTTTTCCTTTGCCCTATCTAGAGTTCATTTAATCCCCCCACCCACAGCATATTATGAATCAGCATCCTTAAATCAGAGAAATCACTTGGCATTTGGTTTTTGGGGATTGGCTAATTTCACTTAACATTATATTCTCCAGTTCCATCCATTTACCTGCAAATACCATGATTTTATTCTCTTTTAATGTTGAGTAATATTCCATTGTGTACATATACCACAGTTTCTTTATCCATTCATATGCTGAAGGGCATCTAGGTTGGTTCCACAGTTTAGCTATTGTGAACTGTGCTGCTATAAACATTGATTTGTTTATTTCCCTGTAGTATGCTGTTTTTAAGTCCTTTGGGTATAGACCGAGGAGTGGCATAACTGGATTAAATGGTGGTTCCATTCCCAGTTTTCCAAGGATTCTCCATACTGCTTTCCATATTGGCTGCACCAATTTTGCAGTCCCACCAGTAATGTATAAGTGTGCCTTTTTCTCCACATCTTCGCCAACACTTATTGTTATTTTTTTTATTCTTAATAGCCGCTATTCTGACTGGAGTGAGATGAAATCTTAGAATAGTTTTGCTTTGCATTTCTCTAATTGCTAGAGATGTTGAACATTTTTTTCATATATTTGTTGATTGATTGTATATCTTCTTCTGAGAAGTGTCTGCTCAGTTCCTTGGCCCATTTATTGATTGTGTTATTTGTTTTTATGGTGTTAAGATTTTTTGAGTTCTTTATATATCCTACAGATTAGTGCTGTCTGATGTATGTGTGTGATAAGAATTTGTTCCCAATTATGATTGTTTCTTTTGCTGAGAAGAAGCTTTTTAATTTGAATCCATTTCACATTTGGTATATACAAAAAATAGGATAATCTGAGAGTGAATGTTTTCATGTACTGATTAAGATCTTAGACTCTGGATCCACATAGTCTGAGTTTTTAATCTCTGCTCTGTTCCTTTCTTTAACCATGTGCAATTCAGTTATTCTCTCAATACCTCAGTTTATTTATCAAAAAAGTTGGGGAAATATCCATATATCTATAGATTATGATACCTTATTAATCAAGTAGTAATATGTGAAGTGTTTAAAACAAATTCTATGGGTTTGCTATCATTGTTGCTATTGAAAGAAAACGAAAGCACATTTGTTCATTTAATTATTCCATTTATTGTTATTAATTCATTTGATGTTCTTGTAGTGAAACAAATTGCAACAGTTCTCTTTGCATTTTGGATATTTTAAGTCTCATTTTTATCTTTACATATGAAATCTCTCACAATATCTCATAATATATTAGATATTTGGAATTTAATAATTTATTTTACCTAACCAGACAAAGCAGACCCTTTAACTACTAAGCAAGTATTTTTTTTTTAAATCAGCCCTATTTTATGAAGCTGTTATGTTATATTTTAAGCATGTAATGGTGGACAGGTTTCTGTTTTTCACCTGACAAAAAATTAAGACATATCCTAACAGTTAAAGATATATTTCCTTGTGAGCATGCCATTGTGATTCAATGAGCTATGGTAAGTCGAGCAATGGAGTAGAAGTTGGAACACCTGAGTTCTTCACCCAGCTCTGCCATTTACTTCCTGTGTTCATCTCTGACTTTCATGACTCACGGATTCTTCATATACTTACTGTGATTATTGTAAAAATCAATTATAAGGATTAATGCAAAAGTACTTTGGATATTGAAATCATCATACAAACAAAAATCAGTATCATTGTTTATTTTGGTTGGAAATAGCTGTTTTCCCTATGGAAGAGGGTAGGAATTAAAATGACTTTTAATATGCATTGTATGAATTAGGGTTGGAGTACTGCAGAACATGCTGATGCTCTTGCACAGAGAGAATAATAATGATGATTTCCAGGCTATTAGAATGGTACATCAGCTTCCAGAGGACTCTGTGGTGATAAAGCACAGACTGATCTTGACAGAAGTGACCAATCTAGGAGTCAGATCATGGTATCTAAAGGTGACTTATAAGTCTTATTATTGTCCAAAGGCTTTTGACACATCTCCTATTCAAATATTCTTCAAAGGATTATTACAAATGACAATATTCACAAATTTCAAATGTATTTCATTTGGTTATTCTCCCTACTAGAGATGCTGATATCTCCAGAATATAAAGGAGGAAAGAAAACATAATGGACATAGTAGATGCTCATAATATTTTTTAAATGCAATTAGTTGAGTACTATGTAAGAAAAGGAAGAATATTTGTTATTTTAACAAACTTTTATTGTGCTTCATAGTTTCATGCCATTGCAAAGCTCTGCCTAGTCTCTGAGATCCTTCCAGTCTGCTTGAGGGGGAAAAAACAAAAAAAAACATCAAGGAAGGTGTCTATGTTCCTCTTTCCCAATCTGCCTAAAAGGGATCCATCACTTTCCTAACTAGGACACTGAGTGCAGGGAAGACAGGAGCCTGGGTGATTTGGAGAAGGGAAGAGGTTAGCCAGACCATTGACTCAACAGGAAGTGAGAGAGTGGTAGGCAGTTTCCAAAGGATGTAGGGCTCAGAGGCAAGAGATTCAAAGATTGTTTCTGAAATTGCTTGTAAGTAATATGACTCACTCTTTTTATCTTAAAGAAACCATCACTGAACTTTCATATTTCACTTAATATGTTTGAGTTGGAATATGTGGAAATTGGGAATGATTTTTGGATATGATTTTATGTTGAGAAATAATAGTTTATTTTTGCATGATGCTTACTTAAAATTTTGATGAAGAGATATAAAAACAACATAATTATACATAATGTATGTGCTTTTGATAATTACTTCTATTATTTCTGATTGCCCAGCCTGGAGTTATACTAGGTGCTTTTATATCATCTCATCTTTACAACTTGAAATATGTAAGCATTGATACACCCATTTTAAAGACAAGAAAAAGAAGGTGAAGTAATGTGTGCAGATCATACAGCCTAGGATAAGCAGAGGTGGAGTCTCCATTGAGGGCAACTCCAAAGCCTGTTCTAACTTAATAATGTTTCTTTGCAATAAACATGACTTATTTTAAGAATAACTCATAGAAGCATCTCCTATTAATTCTATATTTATAATCTCATAAATTGAATCTTAAATTATAGCATTTTAGAATATAGTATATAGAAAAGTGAAACGTATTTGGACTGGTGTAAAGAAAATGATTAAATGGATAAAAATAGCCCAAGGCAATTATATTAATTTAGGCAAATATAAGTGGAATATTAAATTAAGAATATAATCTTCTTAGATTTTTCAAAGTAATAACCTTTCCTATTGCAGAAAATGTTCATTTTATGTAAGATACTGATTATTGAGAAAAAAAGATTAGTCATCTGTTTTTAATGTCTCCAACTTCCTGAATAAGTTATATTGACCCATTTCTGTATTTCTTAAACCATGTTTTATCTAGTGCTCCTATCTAGTTTGGAGGAAAGAAAAAAAAAAGATGAAAGACATTTCTTTCTGAATCTGCAGATATACTAAAAGTCTGTGCTCACAGAAGTTAGATAATCTTTTTGTCCAATTTATGAGGTTTTTGTGTTTCTTCCACCCTTGCCACAACTGTGTCAGCAGCTTTATTTTGTGCTAATTCCTGCCACTTCTCCTTTTTCTTAATTCCCATTTCCAGTCCAGTTACTCTTTCACTTTACTGATTTTAGAAAAGAATATGGACTCCTTTTATACTAAAGATGCCCCAGAAGTTTGTGTTCTTTCCTAGCATTCAGTGAAGCTTTTACATGTTGAAGTGACTTGGGCATTCCCGGGAGAGTCCCACAGGTGTTCAGGAATATTCAAGTGAGGTCTAAACATAAGATGCTTATTTAAGACTGTAGTTTTTTTTTAATGTTTTTTTTAATTACACATGGCAATAGAATGTATTTTGACATATCATACATCCATGGAGTATAACTTCCTATTCTTGGTGGTTGTTCAGGATGTGGAGTTACACTGGTCGTATATTCATATATGAACAGGAAAGTTATGTCAGACTCATTCTACTCTTTCCTATTCTCAGTCCTCCTCCCTTCCGTTCATTCCTCTTAGTGTAATACAGTGAACCCCCCCTACAACCTTATTATATGTTGGCATTTGCATATCAGAGAGAACATTAGGCCTTTGGTTTTGGGGGATTGGCTTATTTCACTTACTGATAGTCTTCATCTCCATCCGTTTACCTGCAGATGCCATAATTTTATTCTTCTTTATGACTGATTAATATTCCATTGTGTATATATGCCCCATTTTCTTTATCCATTCATCTGTTGAAGGGCACCTAAGTTGGTTGCATTGTGAATTGAGCTGCTATAAAGATTGGTGTGACTGGGTCACTATAGTATCCTGATTTTAAGTCTTTTGGGTATATGCTGAGGATAACTTGGTCAAATGGTGGTTCCATTCCAGGTTTTCTGAGGAATCTCCATACTGCTTTTCTGAGTGGTTACACCAATTTGCCATTCCAATAGCAATGTATGAGTGTACCTTTTTCCCCCACGTAATCATCAATACTTATTGTTGCTTGTATTCTTGATAATTGCCATTCTGACTGGAGTGAGATGAAATCTCAATGTAGTTTTAATTTGTATTTCTCTAATAGCTAGAGATGTTGAATGTTTTTTCACATATTTGTTAACATTCATATTTCTTCTGTGAATTGTATGTTCAGTTCCTTAGCCCATTTATTGATTGGGTTATTTGGGGTTTCGGTGTTTTTGAGTTCTTTATATATCCTGGAGATTAATGCTTTATCTGAGATATAGGTAGAAAAGATTTTCTCCCATTCTGTAGACTTTCTCTTCATGTTCTTGATTGTTTCCTTTGCTGTGAAAAAGACTTTTAGTTTAATACCATCCCATTTATTGATTCTTATTTTACTTTTTGAGCTTTAGGACTATTGTTAAGGAATTCAGTTTGTAAGCCAACATAATGGAAATATGGGCATGATTTTTCTTCTAGTAAGTACAGGGTCTCTGGTTTAATGCCTAGATCTTTGGTACACTTTGAGTTGAGTTTAGTGCATGTGAGAGATAGGGGTTTAGTTTCATTTTGCTGCATGTGGATTTCCAGTTTTCCCAGCACCGTTTGTTGAAGAGGCTATCTTTTCTCCAATGTGTGTTTATGGCATCCTTGTCTAGTATGAGATAATTGTATTTATGTGGGTTTGTCTCTGTGTCTTCTGTTCTGTACCATTGGTCTCTATATCTGTTTTGGTCCCAATACCAAGCTGTTTTTATTACTACAGCTCTGTAGTATAACTTAAGATCTGGTATTGTGATGCCTCCTGCTTCACTTTTCTTGCTGAGGATTGCTTTAATTATTCTGGGCCTCTTGTTTTACCAAATGAATTTCATGAATGCTTTTCCTATTTCTATGAAGAATGTCATTGGAATTTTAATAGGAATTGCATCAAATCTTTATATTTCTTTCAATAGTATGGCCATTTTGACAATGTTAATTCTGCCTGTCCAAGAACATAGAATATCTTTTCATCTTTTAAGGTCTTCTTCAGTTTCTTTCTTTAGTGTTCTGCAGTTTTCATTGTAGTGGTCAGTCACCCCTTTTGTTAGACTGATTCCTGAATATTTTATTTTTTTCCAAGAACATTGTGAATAAAATAGTTTTCCTAATTTCTCTATTGATTCATCACTGATGTATAGGAACACAATTGATCTATGGGTGTTAATTTTATATCCTGCTACTTTGCTGAATTCATTTATGAATCCTAGAAGTTTTCTGGTGGAGTTTTTGGGTCTTGTAAATATAGAATCATGTTGTCAGCAAATAGTGATATCTTGAGTTCTTCATTTCCTGTTTGTATCCCTTTAATTTCTTTCTTCTATTTGCTCTGGCTAGAGTTTCAAGGACTATGTGGAACAGAAGTAGTGAAAGAGGGCATCCTTGTCTTGTTCCAGTTTTTAGACGAAATACTTCCAATTTTTCTCCATTTAGAATGATGTTGGCCTTGGGTTTAGCATATATAGATTTTCAATGTTGAGGTTTGTCCATACTATTCGCTGTATTTTTTCAAATGTTAAGACTAAAGTTTTAAACTTGAATGATGAAATGGCCCTCTATAAAGGAAATAAAAAAAGAAACTCACCAATACTTAGATGATTTTAAAAATTCTCTTTAATTTTATGTATATAAAAACTAAAGTAGATAAAATACTTTTCTGCTCATAAAGTTATGAAACTAAATATGTCTTTAAAATTTTAAGCAAAATTAATATTCCCAGTTCAAACAATGTAATGAAGAATTTGAAGACATTTTGTGTTCCCTGTTCTTTGTATTTATCCCTTAGAATTTTAATAAAATGCTACCTCTTCCAAGAAGATTTTCTCATTCATCACATCTCTAATTAGTTATCCCTCTGCTCTAAGTTTCCATAACTTCTCATATCTTTCTCATATGGTCATTATTATATCATCCTTTATGGGTATACAATTATCTGATTCAACTTAATGTTTCTTGAGAAGAAAAATCATTTATATCTGTTCACCACAATGCCTTGAACAGAGTCTTTTTCACTTAGTTATTTATTCCTGATTATAAAATGTTTTATATATATATATATTATATTGTTTAAAAATAATATAATAATATAATAATTAAGTTTGGTTTTGAAAACAAAGTTTTTAAAGGCAAACAATCTCTGAGAACTCCAGAGACAGTCATTACCAATTGTTATAGCATATCCTTTCAACCTTTTCTTCTAATTATCACAAAATGAATAGATTATATGTTATTTGAAAGCAAAAATGCTTTCAAATAACATATAGGTATGTGAGTGTATCTTATTTTATGAAGTTAGGTATGTTTGTTTTATTCATTTAACCAATACTTTTGTTGATTCTGCCAGGTTTTTTTTTTATTGGTTGCTCAAAACATTACAATGAGAAATTTAGGATCAAACTGTCTATGTGATTTGGCATTTTTCTATTTTTGCTTTTCATATTCTTATATAATTATTCTCCAGGATGTATATTTTATGAGTGTATACAATTATGGGTGAACCTAAATTCTGTAATTTGGTGACTATACAATTATGAATGTACTGTAAGCTTATTCAACTTTTTAAAAAATTTTTTTTATTTGTTGACCTTTATTTTATTCATTTATTTATATGCAGTGCTGAGCCACAACCCCAACCCCTTAGTCAACTTTATGTATGCATTTTTATATGACTCAGTCAATACATTTGGAGATGTGATTGTATACCAGTCATTGAGTAATGACTAGAAAAACAGAAGTAAAAGAATTTATGCACTGTCAGGGCCTAAGTCTTTTAGAAAGACAAGTGAGCCAAGGATTGCAGCTCTGTTAACAGTGAGCCCAGGTGAGGTCTAATTTACTGTGGGGCTTCTAATTCCCTTAGTAACTTGCATAAGCCTAATAAATTAAGCACTCAACATAAATTACTTAAATCTGAGCCATTTAAAACTAACAGATGCAAGAACCAGGGTAGGAAACATTACATATTTCATGCTTTTTTCCCCCCAGATCTTAACCCTTGGTTCTAAGGATAGGAAATTTTTCTTGCTGGAGTTCCATAGGTTTGTGGAATAAGCTCTTCTTGAACTAATTGCAGAAGCCTTGTTTGTTATTAGATCTTCAAATAATTAGTCTCCTCTTTATTCTGTGCTTCTTTAACCTTCTTTCCTTGCTACCTGGCCCTTGTCATTTACACTTGCACCTACACTTTCATGTCCATTTCAAATGCTCTTGACTTTTGTTTCTCCTAAGTCTACCAAAGGACTAGTTTTTGATTCTTTTTCATGCACATTTATCATCACAAGATCACATCTGGGGTATTTTAAAATTTTAATTAATAAAAAATAAACTTAAGTCACAACTGTACAAACAATAAGCCATATCTTAAGAGATTAAAACTTTATTTGCCCATTTACAGATTTTCTCCAGAAGAAATTCCAAATTAATCTAGAATGAAGGGCTATTAAATATGATTTTAATTATCATACCTGTACTATTTTCTACAACACCTAAACCACATAAGACATCTCATCTCCTAAGAAATTTCCTAAGAAATGAGGTGTTTCTAAATTGTTGTGATTTTTTTTGCATATGCAGGTAACTCTGCATAAACTGTTCTAAATTAGCTGTGTTTGTCAAAATTCAACTTACCATTTATGACCTGGATTAAATACTACCTATTCATGAAATATTCCCCGATGGTCCTACCAAGTAAAATATTGTTTAAAGCTTCAATGGTGATTTGTGTCCATTTCTTTGTACTTCATCCATATTAGGTTGTAAGTTCCTTGGAAACTAGAACCACTTGTTTATTTCTATATTCTCTGAACTGTCTGAAGGAAAATCTGACCACACTAGAAACACTCTTACAGGCATCTATCTGTTGCACTGAACTGATTGAAAAGAGCATTTTGAACTGCACCTGCAGCATTTGTTCATGACTTGAAAAGTATTGGGAAAACTTGATATCAACATGAATATCTAAAAATAAGCTTCCAGTTACAATCTTTTAACACTTTTGCTATGAAATGAAGGTTACTGTATAAAAACTGATACCCAAATGAGGAGGAAAAAAGACTTGGAAATACGATCATGCTTTAATAACACAACACTAATCTAATAAACAACACAATACTAATAATACTATGAAATACAAAATTCATGAGTCTAAACTATCTGTATGACAATTATCAATTATTTATGCATTTAAAATTAATAATGTTTTTATACAACAAATTTAATCTCTAGGAACAGATTATTATAAAGAAAACAGTGAACTTAGCTACATAAATGATGTATTCTGACTTTGAAATCCAATAAAACTTGGAAATTAAAATATATTAACATTTGGTGTGAACCAAATAAAATGTAAAGTTCACAAGTTCTAATTGAAAATCTCATTTTCTGTCCTGGGCCATATTATTTATTTTCTTAAGTCAAACATACTTTTAGGAGCTTCTGTCTTGCCTTATGTTCTTGTTTCCCGGGAAATATAAAGTAACAAAGATCCTTTTAGCAGACATTTTTCTAGATGTATTAACTTCAAGGTTCATTGTTCATTTCATTCACCACACCTTTTTATTATAACAAATAACAATGGAAGAATGGAAAAGGCTATAGAAGTTCTACTCTGTTACCTGCTGAGGTTATGACCCTGGCCAGATATTATTAATAATGGGATAATAGCTAGCATTTATGAGTGCTTACTATGTGCCAGGCAGACATGTATATGCTTTAAATATATTATTCAATGTTAATTTCATAATAATTTTATGAGATAGATATTTATATTCCTTATCCTATAGATGAAGAACATTTTATACAGAAAGATTAAATAAATTACCCAAGGTCAGAAAGCTGGTAATCTCCCTAGACAGTGAGCCAGGATCCCAGGATCCCAGAGCCAGCACCTGTGACAATGCACTGAGCACAGAAGGAAGTTCTAGAGCCTGAGTAGTCATCCCTGAATAACCTGAGGAAACATTTTGAAAATCAGTCTTTCTGCAAGGGAAATCTAATAGCCCTTTAAGTGACTATTCCATAATAACAAAAAGTTAACAGTGCATTAAATTATAGTTTCCTAAGGATAATTTGTAATGTTAGATGAAATTTATTTCTAGCATAGTGACATTAAGGAAGAGATGTCATGATACACAAAACTTTTAGTTACCAAAACGAAAGAAAGTAAGTGTTCCAAGTGATCTGCCTAAGAAAACAACTGTTTCCAAAACCCTGTATATTTTGTTGGAGTTAGAACACAGTTTAACCAATTAAAGAAGATAGTAAAAAAATAACCCTGGATAATTCCATATTTATTAGCAGTAGATAGGCTCAACGATACCTTGCAATATCTCTTAAACACAAAATTTGATAGAATTTATTCAGTTATTCTAATAACCATAGTAGTCATGTGACTTCCCTTTACAGATTAGAAACAAGAATGATAGGTAAATTACATGTGACCTTAAATGAGTGACTGAGATCTGTATTTCTCCATCTCTGTCTCTTTCTCTGTGTGGGTCTCTCTTTCTTTCTTTCTTTCTTTCTTTCTCTCTCTCTCTCTCTCTCTCTCTCTCTCTCTATATATATATATATATATATATATATATATATATATATATATACACACACACACACACACATATATGGGCATGAAGTTAGGAACACAATTCTGAACTAACTTGTAACATGCCAATTTATACCACAACAATATATTTTAAAGAGAAAAGTGGGAAAAAAGACAAATATATGATAGTCCTTCCTCATCCAGTTTTGTGTTTTATGGTTTCAGCTACCCAGGGTAAAACTGGAAAATTCCAGAAATAAACAATTCCTAAGTTTTGCATTATGTACTACTCTTAGTAATTTGATAAAATCTCCCCCTTTGTCCTGTGTGCCTGTATACACTTCTCATCCTTTAGTCACTTAGGTTAACAGATTGACTGGCAAGGTATTGAACCTTGTGTTCAAATAACCTTTATTTTACGTAATAATGCCCCCAAAGTGCAAGAGCACTGAAGGCGGCACTTCAGATGTGTCAGAGAGAAGCCATGAAGTGCTTCCTTTAATTGAAAAGGTTGAACAGTCTTAGCTTAAGGAAAGAAAAGAAATATCGAACTGAGGTTGCTAAGGTGTGCAGTGAGAAAAAAAAATCTATCCATTAAGTTGTGAAGAGGGAAAATAAATGTGTGTCAGTTTTGCTGTTGCACCTCAAACACCAAAGTTATGACTACAGTACATGGCACATGCTTAGTCAATATGGAAAAGGTATCGAATGATAGGGTTTGGTACTCTTCAAAGTTTCAGGCATCCTCTAAGGGTTTTATAATGTGTCCTTCCTTGGGTAAGGGGAACTGCTGTAATCAGGGGACTAGATATTAGAGAGGAGGGAGAAAGAATAAAGATAAAGAGTAGCAATAGAGATGAGAACTGGAGAGAGTAAATAAGGAGAGTGGATGTCAGATTATTTATTTATACCTGCTGGATGAAGGAACTCACAGGTAAGTTTCATGTTGGGTACATGAACTTGTCTCTGGGTTCCTCATTTTCTACATGACCCATGTCTCAGACAAGAAAGTAGACAAAAGGTAAATGAGTTGTTCTAGCTTCTGCTACATGCTTTTATTATTTTAACAATATTAATTCCATAGCTGAAATTTTTTCTGGCTATCCTTCCAGTACATGCAAGTCCCCCTTTATCATCTGTGGGGGATATGTTCCAAGACCCTCATCAGATGCCTAAAACCTTGCGTAGTATTAAACCCAATATATACTATACTATTTCCTTTTACATACATAGCTATATATTAATTTAAAGCTCAGTAAGAGATTAACAGCAATTAATAATAAAATAGAATAGTTATCACAATATACTGTAATAAAAGTTTCCAGCATCACTATTCTTGCACTTTGGAATCATTATTAAGTAAACTGAGGTTCATTTGAATGCAAGAAATATGATTCCTTGAAGTCATTCTGCCAATCCAGAAGGCTACTGAGTAACTAAAAGGTGGAGCAAAGAGCATGGAGATGCTGGGCACAGGAGTGACATGTGTCCCAAGTGGAATGGAAGAGGATGGCATGAGATTTCCTCACACTCAGAACAGCATGCAACTTATAGCTTATAAATTTTTTTATTTCTGGAATTTTCCATTTAATATTTTTGGATCACAGTTGACTGCAGGTAATTGAGATCACAGGCAACTGCAACCACTGGAAAGTAAACCTCAGGAAACAAAGCTACAAATAAGATTGGGCAAATATGTAAGCCTACAAGAGGATGGATCATGTTCTATTTATCATTATTTTCTCAGCACACAGCATAGTGTCTTATACATTGTTGGAATTTGGTTAACATATGTTGAATAAATGAATAAACAAAATGTATGAATAAATAAAACAAAATAAACTGATAAGGTATGATATGTACAATCTAGAATAAATGCTGCAAAAATAAATGGAATAAATGCTACAAAAATAAGAAGTTCCAGGAATGTGGGATCCAAACAAGGAAAAATATATGACCATGAGGTGGCAGTAGCACATACCATCTTAATTTAGGTAACAGTTTGACAGGTTTGCATGCAGAAGCCCCTTATAACATGGAATTGTACAAAAGCTACCATGCAGGAGCCACCATTCAGGAGAGAAGGATAGCAAAAAAAGTCCCAGAGGAGAGAGTTGGGAAATGGAGAGCTTAGCTTTCCAGGTCATGATCCACAGTGACCACCACAGTGAGTCTCTGGGTCAGAGTCCTGAGGGATATCAGTGGCTTGATGAATTCATAGCCCAGGGCTTATCTATAGCATGTTCCAGTAGATACTGGGTCAAGGTTTATGGGTTATGCAAGGCAGATCAGCTCTCATTCACTAAATCCTATTTGATACTCTGTTTGAAACTTTAAGTTTGTAAAACTTTAAGTTTGATGATGGCAGACTTTTGAGCTATCCAGGTTTTAGCCTTCTCTAAAGAATTAAACAACCAAGAGACAAACATACAGGAAGCATTTTTGACTCATTTATGTAACAGTACGTAAATATGATATAAAAGAAATTTAGGAGAGAGAAGAAATGAATTTATTGGCTTTTATCAAGAATTATTTCATATCTTTATTTCCTTAGGCTCATCAAGCTAAAATGTTTTATTATACTAAGAATCAGGTTTACATCACTGTACGCTCACACAAATTAAGGATAATTCCTATGTTCTGAGTTTCAATAAGAGACAAATTGAACACTAAATACCAATCTCTATAGATTAAAAAAATAAACTGAATTTTTTATAAAATTGATTATGACATAAACTCTCACGCTTTTGTTAATATAAAGAAAAAATATGGTGAGGTTAAAATGAATAAAACCCTCTGAAGAAAAATAAGTTATAATTACATTTTCTTTATTACTACTCTACTCATTAGGAAAATTCAGTTCTGGCTTCTCTTTTAACAAAAAGACAGTCTATAATTCTGTGCAGTATCATATGAGTACCTATAATCCTCTTAAGCACATGGTATAGCCATGAATATCAATACTCAGGACAAGAGTTTATGTTTGTCTTGTGTTACCTAACTTCCAAAGCAACTTAGATTTTATGCCAAATACTGTGAATGCACAAATGTTACACATGTCATAGCTATCACATGTCACATGTCATAGATGCCAGCAAGGGAGAACAATTGCAAAGTCCTATCTAATCACTGCACCTAGCTCAAGTGTAGACATTTTGGTGATATGATGTTGTTTCTACAATAGGTTTCTACTTGGCTTTGTGGGTCCTGTGACCTATGAGCTAAAAAGAACATGTATGTGCTCATTGTATACCCAATGGAAAATGGTAGAAGAGGAACAGAATAAACAGTACCATTCCCCATCACAATAGAAGAAATGGCAGGCATATGGTTGGCACTGTTCTATAAGAATTTTTAAAGTAATCTGTGTGGTGGTCATGAGGGTGAGGGGTCCTGACTCTCTGGAGAACACACCTCCCACACTGTTCCTTCGGGTCTCCAGAGAACTCTCAAGAAGGCACGTCTTTCCCATTACCCTCCTTATCCACATTGAAGAAGGTACTGTGGAATATGTCTTACTTGAGGACTTACAAAGCTTTCTCTTCTCACTTTCTGCTTAAGAAAGTTGGTAGCCTTGAATGGTAGCAGAGTGTTCTTAGTATAGGTTTGTGGTTCCTTTGGTAATCCAATCTCCTCAGAAACTCATTGGGTTTCCTAGCTATTCAATCACATCACATTGCACGTGCCAGTAATCATAAGCTTCTTTAGGGGCATACTTTCTCTGTTGCTTTGCTTTCTCTTTTCTACACTCTGTATATATGATAGGGGCTTCACTGAGACTACTGACCCCTGTGGAAAAGCAAAACTTTCAATGTGATCTTTGCCCTGTTATTTTATCCTGTTGAAATATTTTAAGGAGCCTCATTATAATGTGATATTTACCCTGAAGCATCATAATGTACTTAACAATTTTAATACGCAGTAAGACTATAGCTTTATTTTTCCTTTGAGACAGGTTAAATTTCAATGGGTTTTTGTGACCCAAAGCCTTCCTTCGCTTTGTTTCTTAATTGTGTAGTTTATATTAGTTACTCTTTGAAATGTTGCAAGGCCTCACATATTTGGACTCTCTCTTCTATTTCATGTCTCTTTGCCACTTGACTATTTCCTGGTGAAAGGGCTTTCCTTATTACCTTACCAAAAGTCATCAACATAGTCTACTAATACTGTTTTCCAATATCATCCTGTATACCTTGTGGCATACATGATCTGTACACTTTCGGCCAATTTATCAAAGACAATATTTATCAAATGTTTTTTCACTAAATAACATGGATTGTTTTCTACCCATCTTCTAATATCAATAATTTGACGGCTATCAGTGCCTCATTGTTTAGGTTTTTGTTTATAGTAGTGCCCTATTCCAGGTACCAATGTCTGGATTAGTCAAGATAAGCTTTGATATGCTGTGATGACAAGTTAGTGTTTAAATCGCACTGGTTTTACATGATGATAGTGCATTTCTCACCCCTATTACATGTCTAAAGCAGATCAGCCAAGGGCCTTTCATCCACATGGTCATTCAAAGACCCAGGCTAACAGAAGATCTATGACTAGATTCTCACTGGTCACTAGGGCAGATGTAGACAGAGTACATGAAGAATTCACATCCTTTATGCTTTGGCCCAAAAAGCAATTCTGTCTAATAAACTGTGTTATTTCTTCTTACAGATTAGTAGACAAAGTTATTCACATGGCCCTGCCTAGTTGCAAGTTGCTTAGATAAATAAAACCAATTGTATGGCCAATCAGTTAATATACTTAGTAAAGTCTTCAAAGAATGATATGGACAAAAATTAAGTAAGCTCAAGAAAGAGATGTGCTCAAAACAGCATCACTAAGGACACCAATGTGGGCTGTAAGAAGCAAGTTGGTGCTGGAAGTAATGTCTGGAGACATGGCCATGTGGTCACCATGCCTTCCAACAGGCAGATCCTCCCAGCACTGACTATATCCATGGCTTCCCAGGAATGAAACTCTTTTGAAACCTTACAACACCATTTGTGTGTTTTAGGAGAAACGATTCACACCATAGCATATACAGATTTGAAGTCAAATGTGATTCTGCTTTAATTGGAAGTCTGTGATGATGTGCCTTTGTGAATTACTAAAATTTATGCTACATACTTCTTTCCAGATATTGTGTAATGAGATTCTAAATTACTTAAGGAAAGGATCATGATGAATCCACCATTCTCACTTACAAAATTGAAGAATTTAAAATATAGCTTTGAATTTTAATTAATAGGCTCTTTAAAGAAAATAGATGTGTTTGGTCTTCTATATAATTTGTTAATTATGGGCAAAGATCTTAAAAAGTTAATAGATTAAAATTAAAACAAAATAAATATTGGACAGACTAGCCATAATTATTTTTTTTATTCATTAAGGTACTAAGTATTTTGTATGCATTATTTCATGTATTTCTCATAACAATCTAATGAATTAATAAAATTATTATTCCCCACTCTGAAGATGGCAAAATGGATAGAAGTCGGTTCAGCAACAGACCTAAATTCACAAGACAAGGGGCAGGACTGGTGTTCAAACACAATCAGTCTGACCCTGAGGGGCTTCACTGCTAATTAGTACTGTTTGAACACTGGTCTCTTCCTGTGTGATATAAGGTTGTATTTGTGGTGTACCACTGAGTACAGCCATCTTGAGAGTGTTCCTTCACTAACCAATAGTTATGTCATACTAAACTAATGGAATTTTTTTCAAGTGACACAGATCTTTTCCCCCATTTTGCTTACTCCCACATATTCACTCAGGTGAATGTGTCTCTCACAAAGTACTTTCATGGCATTTTAATACACTATCAACCACTGCATCTTTTGAGTCTCATTGCTCTTGTTTGTATTAAGTAACTTTTTTTGCTGTGTACAGAGAAGGTGACATGTAAAATAAATACAGATATATCAGGCAGATTTGCCATAAATTGGTCCTGAAATATAATGCAGTGGTTCAGAGTGAAGGATTTTCATGATCCCACAGCTATACAGCCTTTCGTTGTTGTAAAGGTGTTTGTAGACTGTCTCACACTGGTTCTACTCTAGCCGTAAAGATAAGTCTTTTTGGTTTTTCCTTCTGTTCTCTCTGATTAGTGATATAGAAAAACTAAATACAGGGCTCACCTTCTAGCACCATATCTTAATCACTGTGTGAACTTAGGCAAGTTATTTTATGATTCTGTGTCTTTGTTTCCTAATCTGCTAAATAGGAAAAAAAAATGTACTTCATATGTTGTTGTAAAAATCAAATAGTGACAATAAGCTTAGAAATGTGCCTATTATATAGTAAGCACTCAACATATAAAAATGTGATGATGAAGACAATTATAATGCAAGAAGAGCTAGTTAATTCCCTTCCTTTACAAAAGTCTACTGCCTCCATAGCGGAATCTCCCTTTGCCAGAACAACACAGCTGGATCTGAGAACTGCTAGGAGCTTTAGACCTCTAAGGCAATTTTCTAAAGGAGTCTATAAAGGAATTACACTTTATTCTTTAACTATCACAACAGAAACAGTATTGGAGAAGAGATTAAAAGCATAGAATATGGAATGAGATTACTTGGATTTGAATCCTGGCTTTGCCTTTCAGTAGCTATAGAACTTGAGACAAGTTGCTTAGTATCAAAGAGACCCAATTTACCCCTTATATAAAAAGGGATAGGAAAAAATCATAACACTTTCTTATAAAGTTGTTATTTGTTATTAGCTATCAGGATTAACATAAGAAAACACTTATAAAATTGTAAAATTAGAAAACAATTATAAATACACACCTTCAGCACATGTATTATTCTATATTAAAATGTCTTTTCTTTATTTCATGGAATTCTGGACCAACAAGGTATGAATATTACATTTTAGTGTTAACTCAGTTCCTAGAAGACAAAGCAAAAAAATAAAGACAATGTCACTTATTTAATTTTTATTATGATAAATTAATAAGTTTTTATAATGCTGACTTTATTGTTACGTAGCCTGATGTTAATTTTATTTTCTGTGAGGAAATTATCCTTTCTGCTCTCTGTACCTATAGACTTTTTTGCAGGTCCTCTTAGAAAATGAATGAGTATGAAGCATTTGTGTCGAAGGAACCATACAAAGAAGAAGGTGTATGGGAAGAAAAGAACTAGTGTTTGTGTGACCTGTGTATTAAATGCCTTTCAGTACTTCACTCATTCAACCTCACAACAATCCCACAGACTAGGTGACCTACCCATAAAAATACTTGACTAAGATTCATATGATAAACAAATTGTAGTACAAATTTATTTTCACAACCCAGAGAGTATTAGAATATTCACATGAAACATCAACAATTTTATAGAACTTAGTAGCTGGATCCCTAAGTTGATATGTTATGAGCATCAGTATCTTAAGATGATTTATAATAATTTACATTATCATTAATAAAGCATATAAACATAGGCATAGCATATGCATAAGTTCTGGCCAAAGAAATTTTCATTGACCACTATGTCTCTATATGCTCAATTAGATTTTAAGAAAATAATCTAGATTTTTTTTTTTTCCAAATTAAACTTCCTACTTCTTGGCAATATGATGTTTCCTTAGTATATTTTATATATTATGAACTCAAGGTATTTCTAAGAAAATAATTTTTCTAAAGTCCTCCAAAAGCAGTGCACTGAAGAGTATGTTACAACCTGAATATGAAGCATAGTAGGAAATATATATATTTTTTTCTATTCTTTAATGACCTACTATGAAATTTTGTGTTATCTGTATGTTTGAATAATGTTATTGCAAGTACATTTTTTTTAAAAACCTTACTACCTACTTTGACTTTCCCCCATTTTATATGTCTAATTTTTTAATCTTTTGGACTAGGATATTTATAAGTAATAATATTGCTGGACCGTCATTCAAATGGATCATAGTTCATAGTATAATTTAAATTTAAATGAGCTTCCACAATGTAACTATATCGATGAGCTTGTGATAATGATTTAACCTCCCCAAATCTTAATTTCCTCATTTATAAACACTGGAATGACAGTATATCCATTGCAGAATTGTTCAATAAACTGCAGATACTGTATTCCTATGTGGCTAGCATGTTATGGTACTTAAATGTTAATCTTCATCTTCATTTTTTTCTATTAATGTAATTGCTTTGTAGCTGTTATTACAGAATACATCTGGTATATTTTATAACAATACTTATTATATAATAATATTCAACACATGCAAAAGGAATAGCTGCAAACTAGCTATCAAAGCACATCAATACTTTCCCACTGTGAGTCTGTGGATGGGTGCTTATCACATTTTCACTCTACAATTAGAAAAATAAGAATAATATAGAAAGATTTTCATAAAGCACCCTTTATTTCAGTTATTTTGTTCTTTTTACCTGTGTTGTGATTCAGAGTTCTTGTGTGAAATAACAATAAAAATAGTGGGTTTTTAAAATGTCCTTTTTTAAAGCATAATAGAAAAGTAGGAATTTCTGTGTCAATTACCCAAATGTGTTTTTAAAATTTCTTTTAAATATGAACTTTGCCATTTTACCTATGTGATTTAGGGAAAATTATTAAAACTCCTTATGGAAAAAAGTTTCTCATCAGTAAAATGGGAATACCAATAGCAACTATTGCATGGATCATTATGAAGGTAAAATTAGATATTATATCTAAGACTTGTAGAACAGTCTGGCACATAATAAACATTCTGTAAGAGCTAAAATTACTATCATTATTACTAGCTGGTGAAATCTGAACTGTAAGAATTATCCATTTAGTTAATTCATCTTATACCAAAATAACTTAATAATCCATATATACAGATGAAATGATACAAGAGATCCCTTTGTACACAGAGATTGTTATTGAATGTGAAGATATTTTATAAAATATACCCTATTTGCAGCAGTAAATTGAACATTTTCATTAAATATAATCCATATTTTATTTGGTGATTTTAAAAGTCTGTTTTCATATTCAACTAGGTTTTTGATGCTTTTGTGATATTTAAAAATATAATTGATGCCTACATTATATTTAAAATTTAATTATAAAAAATTTCTTTAATTATTCATTATTTCTAAAAGATTTTCTATGTATTTACCACATAATGATGAAGGTGTGTGTAGTTTTATTTGAAATAAAAATAATTGCTGATGATGAGGTATGAGTTTTCATTTTTTTCCACATTGAATTACTATACATAGTTTGTTTCTAGAGGTTTAGGACATTTAGAATATTATTCATAATTTGCTCTTTATAATATTCTTATAAGACATCACAAGGAAAAAACAGGATAATTAGATAACTTTTTAAAATAGCTCAGCATTTCCTTTAGTTCGAATAGCATTTGTTCCATTTTTCTTAGTAGAAAGAGTTATTCTTATGTTAATCCTGAATTATTAATACCATACTGTGGGCAAAACAAAAACCTTCATCCATATGTTTGGATGGTTGAAGAGGAAGAAGAACTTTTTGAGGAAGAAAACAGCACAGTATTGCAAATTATTCCTTTTTAGTGAAAGGAACTGCTGCCTTACAGATTTAGTTCTAGAGAATTCTAATTGACCATTTCTTGAGCTGCGTCCATTTACAAACCTTAGTCTGACTTCTCCTAAGTACAAAAGCTTTGCCCTTTTTCTTCATGGCAGAATGGGAGGGCTTGGCAAGAGCTGTCATTAAGCCTCATTCATCTACACTTTTTCAATAGTAACAAAATTTATTTCCTAGAATACAAACCCTAAAATGGTAATGCTGTGATTTTAATGTGTCCTCCAAAGTTTGGAAACTTAACCCCAACTGTAGCAGTGTTGGGAGGTGGGGCCTAATGGGAAGTGTTCAGGTCATGAAGGCTCCATCATCATAGATTAATGCCAGCTAGAAAAAAGTGGGAGGCTAAGAGTTTGATTCTGGATCTCTTGCCCTCTTGCCTCTCTGCCTTCCACCTTAGAAATGACTCAGAAAGAAGATAGTTTTACTCAACTTTTTCACTGCTGGTGACCAAAGAACCTGCAAAAAACAATTTTAGAGGGGGAAAAAGTTTATTTGGGGACTCCTGGTTTTAGAGGTCTAAGTCCATAGAAGGCCAACTCCATGAGTCTTGGCCTGAGTAAGGCAGAACATCATGGTGGAAGGGTGCGGTGGAGGAAGGCAGCTCAGGACATGGAACCTGGAAGCAGTGGGAGAACTTAGTTCACCAAGAACCCAAAGGCACGCCCTCCCCCCTACTCCAGCCACACTCTACCTGCCTTTAGTTACCACCCATTTAATCCATATTAGAGGATTAATGTACTGATAAGATTAAAACTCTCATAACCTGGTCAATTTACCTTTAAACTTTCTTGCATTGTCTCTCACACATGAACTTTTGGGGGACACTTCATATCTAAATCATAACAATGTCCCTTGCCAGATGCAGGCTTTTCAACCATGGACTTCCTAGCCTCTCAAACTTCAAGAAATAAATATCTGTTTTTTATAGTTTACCCAATTTAGGTAATCTGTTATCACAGCACAAAATGAACTAGGACAAGGAAGGTACTATGTCATTTATATTTTCATCCCTAGTACCTAGTATGATGCTTAATACTTTAGTAGTTGCTCAGTGAACATTTATAAAATGAATGGATCTTAAGTCAGTGGATCAAAGCAATATGCCAAACATGTGATTAATTTTGAATCATCACTTTTAACTGAGTCTGTTAATTTAAGTTTCACATTCACAGGCTTCATATCCACACTCTCCATTCTGCACTAGACCTATTACAGAAACTGACTACTGCATTTGGAGCACAAGTTGACTAAGCACTGCACTGAGTAATTAATATAAAATTTTCTAAATCACTTTATTGAGGTATGATTGATACTCAAAAACTATACATATTATACACTAAATGAGTTTAAAGATAAGAGTATACCTATGAAATCATCACCACTCTGTCATAAACCTATCCATCGCCTTCCAAAGCATCCCCTTCCTTCTTTCTCAAGAACACTTAATATAAGATCTACAATTTTACCAAGATTTTTAAGCGTATGATGCTTTGTTTTTTAACTATAGGCATTATGTTATATAATAGAGCTAGGTTTTTCTCATCTTGTATAAAAGAAACCTAGCACTCTTTGGCTATTATTTCCCTTCCCAGAGTCCTTGGCAACTACCATTCTGCTCCTCTGTTGTGAGTGTGACATTTTACATGCCTGACATAAGTGGTATCATATCCTTTTGTTTCTAATTTTACTAAGCACAATATCTTCCAACTATATCCATGTTGCTGAAAATGGCAAATTTTCCTTCTTTTATAAGGCTCAATAATAATATCCCATTGTATTATATTACCACTTTTCTTTATCTCTTAATCCATTGATGGAGTTTGAGGTTGTTTCCATGTCTTGGCTATTGTAAATAATGTTAAAATGAATGTGGAAATGCAAATATCCCTTTAAAGTACTGTTTCAAATTCCTTTAAATATATGCCAGAATTGCCATTGATGGACCATATGGTACTTCTATTTTTAATTTTTGAGGAGCTTTCATACTGTTAGCCATCCAAACAGGTGTAAGTTGATATCTGACCATGATTTCAATTTGTGTTTCCTTGATGATTAGTAATGTTGAACACTTTTCATTTATCTTTTGGCCATTTGTGTATCTTCTTTGAAGAAATATCTATTCAGGCTCTGGAGGCTGAGGCAGGATTCATGAGTTCAGAGTCAGCCTTAGCAAAAGTGAGGCGCTAAGCAACTCAGTGAGACTCTGTGTCTAAATAAAGTATAAAACAGGGATGGGGATGTGGCTCAGTGGTCTAGTGCCCCTGAGTTCAATTTCTGGTTCCAAAAAAGAAAAAAAGAAATGTCTATCCTTTGCCCACTTTCTAATAAAGTAATTATTTTCTTTTTACTATTGAGTTGTATGATTTGTTAATATATTTTAGATATGAGCCCTTTATCAGATATATGATTTGCAAAGATCTTCTCCCTTCTGTACATTACCTTTTAATTTTGTTGTTATGTCCTTTGCTCTGAAGCTTTTTAGTTTGATGTAATCTCATTTGTCATTTTTGCTTTTATTTGCCTATGCTTTTGGTGTCGTATCCAAGAAATCATTGCCAAAGCAAAATATAAAATTCTGAACTTCACTGATCAGTGTTTTGGACTCAATAGAGTTCTGAGACTCTTCCCTAGAGTAGAATAAAATTAAGATAATTTAAATTCCTAATTCATAAACAAGAAAAGAAAACACTATTTCCTTAATTACAGTAAAGCAGTTGTGGCTATTAACAAACAGCTGAACACTTTATAATAATGTGTGAAGCTGATAGGTGCCTGATGAAACCTTATTGATGTAAGGATCTCATTGCAACCAGAACTGTTCCTTCATTCCTAGATGTGTGAATCAAGAGTTCAAGAATAATTGTCAGCAGCCAGATAATGCAGGAACTTACAGAATAAATTGCTATATAGCACTGGCAGCTTACAAAGTTGTTGTCAGGAGCCATGAACCATAAGTACACATTTTACTGGATATGTTACAGGTGAAGGCTATCACCTTCATGAATCAGTGGGCCTGGGAATGTTTAATGTGAAAACAGATGTTAGATTGTTAAAGCGCTCTTTAAAATTAGTCCCATAAGGAATTAATAGAATGTATTTTATAAACTTATTTATTTAGAATTTTTTTAATTGACCTGGCAAACATAAAATGTAGAAAATAGCTGTCAAACCACATAGTAGCTGTAAAAAAAAAAAAAAAAAAGATTGATTTCCCCTCCTCCCCCACAGATACTGGGGTTTGAACTCAAAGGCACTCAACCACTGAGCCATATCCCCAGCCCTATATTGTATTTTTATTTAGAGACAGGGTCTCATTAGTGCCTCGCTGTTGCTGAGGCTGGCTTTGAACTCCCAATCCTCCTATCTCAGCCTCCTGAGACACTGGGATTACAGGCATGCACCACCATGTCTGGCAAAAGTTTGATATTTTATAACAGTATTTAGAGCTTATTGTTCATATATGTCATTATCATTGGTCATAGATTAATATATGAGCAAGGAAAGGGTCTTGTTTTTCCATACCCTCTTTTAACGTCTTTACATGTAGCCATTAGTGCTTCCAAGTTGCCATATTCTTATAAAGGTGCTTAGAAAACAATTGAAATTTGATACATTTGTGTACCAACGACCAATTTCTGTGGAAAATTCTTTCTTAAATTACTTTTTTTTAATGTATAATAGGGTAAAAGGGAAAATTTTATTCAAATAAGAGCATTTCTCCAACCATTTCTTTATGATGTATAGTAAAAGGTTTGTGACTATTTAAAGGGCTGAGAGGTAACTACTTATTTCAAAATGTTTTACATCTCTTTAGTTTTTAATGTCCTATTATGGGTAGAAGTGAGATGGGACTTAAATTCAAGTTGTTACCAGAGCTCTAATGGCTCTGAATGAATCCCTATTTCATGTAAGCAAACATTGGCTAGGATTTAGTAAAGCTATTGGACCAGGCATATCTATTTATTTAATGGCCATTTTATAGTTTTTCTATAGAACATTGCTTCTCACACTTTTTATTAAGTTCAGTACCCTTTGTCCCAAGCAAATGTGAAACAAATACAAAAAAAAAAAAAAAAAACAACTATGGGCTGGGGATGTGGCTCAGCGGTAGTTTGCTCGCCTGGCATGCGTGGGGCACTGGGTTCGATCCTTGGCACTACATAAAAATAAAATAAAGATGTTGTGTCCACTGAAAACTAAAAAATAAATATTAAAAAATTCTCTCTCTCTCTTAGAAAACAACAAAAAAACCAAAACTATAGTTGTAGGGGTGATTGGTCAGAAGCCACAAGAGCCCTGCCAGCTTTTATCCTCCTATTTTCTCATCTCCATTTTTCTACCATCAAAGCACATTTCAAAAAAGGATAACTGAATGGAAAAAAATGACATATAAATCAAATGACTATCCGTATACTATGTAGTCATAGTACCAAATGACTATCCATATGGCAACCTAATTATAATCCCCGAATCAGTCATAGTCCAAGTTCTGATCTATGCCTCCTTCTTTTTGACATTTCCCTTTCCTAGATACCACTTTCAATTTCTCACTTCCACCCCTACTGCCACTCTCACCCCCACAATCTATGCAGAGAAACACAGACACACATACATGCACACACACATAATTCCCAGCCATGACCACTGCCAACTTCTTAAACTTTGGTGGCCAAAGTTCAGATTAAAAGTAGAATTTAGAGTAGATTAAGAAGATGCTGATTCCATGACTCATCTTTTCTCTCAGCAGTCTCCTCGCCAAGCTGAACTTGACCATTACTTCTTTTTTTGGATAGCAACTATATGCTTGAACTGCTTGCTCTCTATCCAAGTTAATCCACCTTAGATTGGGACTCTTGCTCGAAGCCCTGATAAAAGACAGGCATCTGTTAAACAGAGACTTAACCTGTAAATAGTATATAATGAATTAATTTAGGTCCCTCTCTCCCTCACAGTATTTTATATCCCAAAAGTAAGATTTAATTGCATAATATGAAGAATTAAGTTCTCCTGAACTCTTTAGTAAGAGGACTGCTTAAGTAAATATTTTATGAGTACTGTGCAGTTAAGTGGCCACTTAAATTATATAATATCTTATATTTTTATAGTTATTATCTATATAATAATTTAGTGTTTCCCAGAATATGGGAGCTAGACAACCACTGATATATGGGACATGATTTTGGGTAGTGAACAAGCATTTTTAGGTGATATAAAAATACCTGCCATTAAATAACACCAAATTTTATATTCATTGTTAAATTATCATTTAATTCTCAAAGAGAAAGTCTCACATTGGTGTGAATTTTATTTTGAAATAGATTTGCTTATGTAAAGATGAGTAGATACAAATTAAAATCAGACAAGTAATAGGAACTTGCAAAATTTACAAAAGCAATACTGGTATTACTTCAATTTGGAAAGCCACATGAGCTCATTTGTTCTACATAAAAATTTGTGTGTGTGTTGTCATTTATTCTATCTCCATTTTTCATCTAATGAAACCAGGGCTGAAAAGGCTTAATGATTTGACATGTCTAATAAATAACAGAAAACCGGATTTGTCTCAGGACTGGTCATAATTGTAACATGTTCATACTTATAGTAACACACACATACTGGTAATTTATATACAATATGAATTCAGAAAAAAATGCATAGTATATAAAAGTAGTTAATGAATACATACAAATAATTAGAATTGGACTTTGAGTGTTCCAGCATTGTGGAGCTAATGAGGATTAGTTCTTAGGAAGTAAGTACTTGACAGGGATCTTGCTTAAAGTAAAATTCAGGTAGACCATTGAAACAGGATATTTTCATAATGTAAATATCTACGCAGAAGCATGACTTTTGAATTTTATGTAGCATGCATTTTCACATAAATTGATACTATTATATTCATTTTGTATGCACTGAATGTCATTCCTGACATTCTTCTAAATTCTTGATAGTAAATAAATGATATTTTGGGGGATACTAAAGCTTATTTAAACATGATTTGATTTCCAGCACAACTGATAAAGTTGTAAGTGGAACACAAAAATACTATTTAAAAGAGACTACATTCAGAAAAGATTTCCCCATGTGGGAATTAGGCATTTGCTATGAATAGACTAAACAATGGACCACTTTTCTTTGCTTTATTTTAGAAGGGTGGAGAAGGATGATGGAAATGCAGCTTAAGTGACTGAATGCATTTTACTTCTCTTGTCCATTACAAATGTTATAAAATGCCACCATGCAAACTCTGTAAATCTTAATCCATTTATATGACTCCTCAGAGATTAAAGGGCTTGTGGAACATTGTTTGAATTTAGTTAATATTTCCTAAATATGAAAAGGATGCCAATTTGATGAAATAGAAGTAAGGCTTTCAAAACTGTGCTTTGAAAAAAATCAACTAACTGACAAATTAAGAAAAAAAAAAGGAAAAACAAAAGCAGGAAAAGAACATTTTCAAACCCTCTCTTAGTTTAGAAAGACAGTTGTCAGCAACATGACATCTTCCAAATTCAACTTCAGCAGTTCGAATCTGAAAGATAGTTTTCTGTGCTTGTCAGCTAGGTCTAAAATCAAGGGACCATTATCAAAGTAAGGAATGTAAACAGCTCCAGAAATTCAATACTTTGATAACATAGATTATTTTATAGCAGTTTCAGTCTGAAGCCTGGCAAGTATTTATGAATAATAGTTCAAAAATCATTTTAGAAAGGATGGAAGGTGAAGTTGGTAACATTTAAGTGGTGATTTGAATATCTCAGTATTCAGTTCAAGCTCTCAGCATTTTAATCCTAACAAAATGTCATTCTAAATCCCACGAAGAATAAATGTGATTTGTATTTTAATCTATGTTGGTATGGAGTATACACTCATGATGTTGATAACCATATATTTATTAGAACTATATCATCATTTTCTACAATAAAAGCAAACAAAATACTAATGACATTAAATTGAATAAAGATAAAGAATATGTGTATCTTAATGTAGAGGTAAAGAGAGAGATAATAAAGTAATAAGAAATTAATTGAATTCTCAGCAATCTAACAGTAATATAATAATTGAAAAATAAATGTCATGGCATTATTTTTTCAAAATTCTTATGTTTTATAAATTTAAAATTTTAAAATTCCTAGTTCAGGTCAATGAAGTTTATCTTACATAGTTACTCTCTATGCCTAGAGCTGGTATTCCTATGAGCAATCATTAAACCAAAATCAGAAAGTATATTAGCTAAAGTAAGTACTGTGCAAAGCTTTAAAAATCAACTCGACACTCCTAGGGGCTTGACACAGGACACAGTCCAAGGTGGGTCAGTAGTAGAAACAGCCACATAGTAATTTAGGGATGCCGGATTCTTCCACCAGGCACTCAGTAGTGCTGTAGATCCTCCAAGTCATCCCCTCCAACCTATGCTTCCTGTGGACAAAGAGCAAAAGGAGAGGTGCAGTGGGGGCCTGTAGGTGATTGAAATCACTGGCACCCACATTTTTTTTTAAGCAGAACTTGTCACATAATCTCATTGTGCTATGCAAGGCTAGCAAATATAGTCTAGGATGATTCTGAGGGAGGAGAGGTGAATAGCAGCTCTGTTGCACTGAGAAAATGACTTGGCATTTAGGATTAGCATTTTCATACTCAACGCAAGGAAGGATATCTAGAAGGGATTCATGGGGAACTGAGTACTGAATCATGCTAAAAGAGGAATCAGACACACACAAAGAAAATAGGGCTTCCAGGGAAAAGAATAATGTTCAAGATCTGACCAGAATAGGACATATTTCAGTTTGCTATAAGAACAGATAACTAATCTTCAGGATTAGAAGATCAGAAATAGTGTGAGTATCATAGTGTAATATCTGAGAGCAAAGTACCTTCCCAAGAAAAACTATTGTGGAAAACCAGGAGAGAACTCAACTATGAGAAAAGGTAATCATTTTAATACAATTAGTGAAAGTTTTGAATCATGAAGTTTTAGAAAATAAATGTTTCAATACTAACATATTAAAAACTGTATTACCATAAGAAATAAAATACAAACACACAGAAGAATTTCATAAAGAATAGATAGAATTTTTATAATATTAAATATTAGCCTGTAAGAAACACTTATTAAATATTTTCAATCAGTGTGCTATTTCATAAAAAATAATCTCTTATAATGTTGGCTGCTAAGCTTCTATGCTGACGTAGTGTGGAGCTCTAGATTGGGACCTGCTCCTCACATCACACTTACTGTACTATATTCTAATTATGTGTTCTCTTGTCACTCAATTATGTGAGTTGCCTAGAAACCAAGGACTGTGTGTCATTTACCTTTGTAAAATCAGTACCTAGCATATAACAGGATATTCAACTAATGATTATTAAATTGTTTAAATTGTTTTTAAATATACAAAGGCTTCTCATTTTACAGCCTTTCTAGGATTATAACTATCCTCTCCCTGAATTTTCTTGTTTTCTACTATGTAAAATGTAACAATAAGTCTTGCTATACAAAATATTTTATTCCTTTGCCTCTGGGAGTTGTCAGTTAATATTGTCATCTTCTCCCCATGCATCTGCTTTTATCATTCAACTTGAAAAACCAAGAACTCCATGACAAACCAAGACAGCACAACCTGTCTTGGCTATTATTCACATTTGCCATGCTTCCTGTTATCGAAACTAGAACTATTTTAGTCTTCCTGCTCAGTGTCATAAGTAGGCTGATATCATCCAGTGGTTGTTGTACAGTATTATTTGTGTTCCATGAGAAGTATGTGTCTCTTGAAGAAATTGAGTGGAGAATATTGGGGAAAACTGGATGTGTTCTGCCATGTTTACAGAATACAATATCATAGTTGGAGTTTGTACTTTATAATGCAAGTATCACATATTTTTTTAAATGCATGAAAAATATTGATGTGTTAGACATAGAATTCTATTGTAATCAACGTTTTTGAATGTGAACATTATAGAACATATTATATAGTATTTTGAAACTTTCTTTCAATTAGGAGCTCTTATCTTAATGCCCTCTTAATGCTACAAAACAAAGCATTTTTCATAACTAAGAAGACAGAGCCTCCTTTCAACTGTGTCATTGCTACCATCCTGTACTTGGCTGTCCTTTTTTGTTGTAAATTAAAATAAATGAAGGCTGTCGAGCCAAGTCAATGATGGAGGCTAATTTAATGTGATATAATTGATGAACTATAAATTGTTGTACTTTTCCCCTTTGAAACATACCGAATAGAGCTTAAAGTGCCAGATGGAGAATTTTGATTTATACTCTTTGTCGCAATGATATTGGAAAACTCACTGTACTTGATAGATAAAAGGGAATTAACTCTTTTTGAGACTTTTATCATTTCTGTATATATGCCTATACCAATCAAAGAAATGAACCCAGCATAAATATAATGTTAGAGCAATCAGTTTAAAAGAGAAGAGAAACATGACTTAGCAATAGGAGATTACCAATTTGATGCTAATACAATTGAAACAAGTAATCTAAAAGAGAAAGAGATTAAAAATTCCAGGTGTGCTATCAGACTTAGGTGATCATGAATTGTAGGAATTTGGATTAATTTGAATTTCTTGAACCAGAATATATGTCAGAATTTTCAAGTAAGGAGAGAATAGATCATGTAGGCATCTCAGCATGATGAGTCTTCTTAGCATATGGCACACTGATAGAGTTCAGTTGAACTTGTAAGATGCTATAATTGTTTCTGGTATCAGGAAGAAATGTGTTAAGGCAAAAAATTGGCAGCTATTGGGGACTGTTGTAGCAGCAGTATTCTTTTCAGTGCTGTTTCCATTAGGTTATTTCAAAAAGATCATCAATACTGCTCATACACATAATTGTGATTTCTTCTCACATGATCTTTACAAGATAGCTAGCTAACAGAGAGGAACAAGAAAAAAATTTTTTTTTCAAACTCTAGTCTTATACCTTTTGGTATTTGACAGAAGCGCTAGGTGCTATACTAACACTGTTAATCATTAAATTTGTTAGTACATAGAAATTGGAATTCAGATATTGGAGCTCTTCTTTAATCATATGATCAGAAATCACATTTCCATGATGCAAATGAGGTATATTCAGTAAGTGACAATCTATAAAAATAACATTTTATCCAAAACTCCAAAGCATTAATTAAATAGCTACTCAATATAAATAAAACTGCAAATCCTTGGGTTGGGATTGTGGCTCAATGATGGAGTACTTGCCTAGCATGTGTGAGGCCCTGGGTTCAATCCTCAGCACCACATAAAAATAAATAAAATAAAGATATTATGACTAACTATAACTAAAAAAAAAATACTAAAAGAAAACCCTGAAAATCCACCATGATCTCTTCTGCAGTAACTGCTTTTTGTTGTTGTTGCCATATGCATGTTTGTATTGAGCTTCATTTTTTTAAGAGAGAGAGAGAGAGAGAGAGAATTTTTTAATATTTATTTTTCAGTTCTCGGTGGACACAACATCTCTACCTCATTTTATGTGGTGCTGAGGATCCAACCCAGCGCCCCGCGCGTGCCAGGCGAGCGCGTCACCGTTTGAGCCACATCCCCAGCCCTTGAGCTTCATTTTTAATAAGCAATCGTAATGATACCAAATCACATGTACAACGAGAGTCCTAGACAATCGGAACTACTGAGTGCTGTTGAAGGGCTGAGGAGTGCATCCAGGGGTTGGCAGGCAGCTGCAGTCTACTGGCATTCTAGGTTCTTGTCTGAAAACTTACCAGCAGAGAACCAAGCCCTTCCTACAAACACCTAAGTTATCATGAGAACAGTAGCAGTTCTGGACCAAGAAAATTCAAACCAGCCATGCAATAATCTTTAAGAAATAAAAACATGTTGCCAATCTAAATTTCAAAAACACCTTGGCATCATCTCAGTAAAGCAGATGCATTCTATACTAGCAGCAAGAGTAAAAGAGATGGTGTTGGAGATACCAGGCAAGGGCAATGTTAGGAGGAGCAGGAGGCATGGTGCTTGAGTCCGCCAGGCTGTCAAGGGGCTGTCAAGGGAAGAAAAGAGGGCAGCAGCTGTGTGTGACCTCCACATGCCAACAGGCTTATCATCGGAAGCTCTCTCCCCTTACTTTCTGTAACTTCCTGCTGTGTTGGTTCTTTAACTACCTCATTTTTTTTTTCTTCTTGGTCCCCTGAATCTTAATGTCAATTAATTTTATAAAATAAAATCATATGATCATCTCAATATATGTAGAAATTCAATATCTTTCATAAGGTTTAAGAAAATAATTATTTAAGAAAATAATTTCAGCCAAGGAGAAATACAAAAGTATTTCCTTTAACCAGTAAAACAGATGTTCAAGATAAAAACAGATGTTCAAGATTTTTATGTAGAAAATTATGAAGTTATAAAATTATAACACTTCATAAAACTTTATTAAGACACATTATGATGACCAAACTAATGGAGAGAAACAGCATCTGCATGGATAGGAAAATTCCTTATGATAAAATTATCCGTTCTATTCAAATTGGTCTCTGGACCGAATGAAATTCCCATTGCAACAGGTTTTTGTAGAACTTGAAAGATAATTCTAAAATTTACATAGGAAAGCATCAAGACACTCTGGACAAAGAAGTACAAGAGGAAATGACTTGCCTTGCAAGACATCAAGCCTTATTATAAAACTAGGTTAATTAAGGAAGTGTTAATATTTTGCACAGGGATAGACAGTTAGACCAAGGGAACAGAATAAAGTCAACAGCTAACCCACACAAAATTGGAAACTTGACATGTTGGTGTAAATCGTTGAGTAAAAAAATGAATGTGATAGCTTTACAGAGATGGATGTTAGAAACATAAGCCTAAGTAAAAGTAAGCTTTTATAAAGCCAGAACATTTTTACAAATATCCAAAATAAAAAATACAAAACTACAGTGGTGTTTCTGCAGCAAGGAAGCAGGGAGGTGTCACTGAGAGGGAGCATTTAGGTCAATAGAAGTTTCAGCAAGATACGTAGTCATATATCACAGAAGCAGAAACAAATAGTTACACTATAAACCCTACAAATGATGAAAAGACAGTCATCAAAATTACTGAAGCATATAAAAATGACATTGAAAAACCATTTTACATACACAATATTAGGAAAAAGTTTTAAATCTGACAATGCAAATATTGCTGTCTATATAGAGAGGTGGGGATGTTACTTGGTATCACTGGAAAATAAATCAGAGCTCTCTTGCAAAATTGAAGATATACATAAAATGTTCCTGCATTCACCTTGAAGACAGTATTCAGAAATATTCTTGGTGATGTTGTTTGTGAGGGAAAAGCCCTGGAAGCAGAGCAGAGATCTATTTATAAACTATGCTATATTCATATAGTGGAATATTGTCATATTAAGAAAGAATTGATTATAAGGATAAGTGTCAACATGAATAAATCTCAAATAGATGATCGTACATGAACAGTAAATATCAGGGATGTATATAACACATAAAGAAGAAACCCACCCACAGCTAAGCAATAAGATCATTTAGCAATACATGTATATATGGGTAAACCTCTCAAACACAAAGTGAAAAATTACCACAGTACTTAGATATAGGTTTCATGTGGAAAGAGAGAGATGCACCCGGATATAGAGAGCTTCCAGGATACCAATCATTCTCTTTCTGAAACACTTGATAAGACTAGATAATTACTGTATGATTGAATAGGTTTCCCAGAGCTGCTGCAACAAAATACCACAAACTAGATGCCTTAAACAATGGAAATGTATTTTGAGTTCTGGAGGTGTAAATCCGAGATCCAGATATCAGTATGTTCCTTTGGAGGGCTGTATATGCCTCTCCCCCAGCTTCTGGTGGGTTCCTGGTCATCTTTGCATTGACAGCTTTTTATAGACTTGGAAAAAAGTCAGTGTGAGTACTGTTGCATTGTTAGCCTTTACCATCTAGTCCATATATGGAGTTAACTTTTCACATCTCTTTTGACACCATCTTATATCATCCCGACCTCAGGCCCCCTTCCACTTTGCTGTTGCATTGGTTTCCTCAGGCTACTGTAACAGTCACCACAAGCTCAATGGCTTAAAGCAGTGTATTCCTTGACAATTCTGAAGGTCAGAATTCTGAATTTAGTTTTGCTGTACTGAAATTGAGGTGTGTGCCTGGCACACCTCCTCTGGAGGCTCTCAGGGAGAATCCATTCCTTGGCTTCTGGACCCTTTATCTTCAGAGTACTACATCTTGTTTCAGTGGACAAATTGCCTTTATTGTCATTTTCTGTAGTCAAATCTCTCTTTGCCTTCAATTTTATAAGGGCACAATCATCACATTTAGGAGCCATCCAGGTCATTCATGAAAATCTTCCCATCTCAAAATGCTCTGCAGAATCCTTTTTGCCACATGAGAACTTTCATGGGTTCCAGGGATCAGGACCTGTCCATCCTTGAGGAGCATGGTTCAGCCTGCCACAGCTGCTCTCTGACCAAGTCACAGCACACATTTTTCTCTGCCTTGGCTTCAATTTTATCCATGAACTTTCTAGTACCTATATTACCTTTTTATTTTTAGACACTTTCTAAGTTTGGACATGAACAAGTGTATGTAAAGATGTCCCCTTGTATCACACTCTGACCAACAGATGGCAAACTTTGTCACTATATTCTTAGCATACATTGTTAAATACCCCAATGCACAGTCAGTTATACTGCCATGCAGTTTGGGTTCAAGTGAACTTTCACCATACTAGGCCATTTCTGATGAGACAGTCAAACATAATCAGATTTAAGAACTGTCCCATGAGCTACTTTAATGTTCTCTGAAACAAATAACTACTTTAGCTCTAAAATCAACTATTACGCATTTTCTACTTCACAGATTATTCCAATCTTTTTGCATCCTTCTGGTTCTCTAGTAACTTCTTATGGGTTTACTAAGTTTTATTGAATAGGGTCAATTATTTATCACAATTATAAGTATTCATATACAAGACTTCTAGAAATCTCAGGGAAGTACTAACCTTTGCCACTTTTATAGTATCATGTAATATATAAGTAGAAGATGTAAATATGCCAGATTTCTAAAATAGCAGATGTTATTAATTATTACTGGATTGTTTTTGTTTCCCCAAATCTTACATTCTTTTTAAAAATTTTTTTGTACTTGTAGATGGACACAATGCCTTTATTATTATGTTTTAATTTATGTTTTATGGTGCTGAGGATCGAACCCAGTGCCTCATACATGCTAGGCAAGCACTCCACCACTGAGCCACAACCCCAGCCCCCAAATCTTGCATTCTTACAGTAACAATGTAAATAATTCAGTGGCACAAAATAATATTATTCTTCCCTCTTAAAGAAAAGTTGGGCAAAATATAAATTCCAATTCATGTTCTAAAGATAAAACTTTCTTGTATATTCCAGCCATAAAGATATAGTTGTAGATGGTATATAATTGACTTCATGTTTTTTGAACCTCATTGAAAATATCAGATTTATTTTATTGATCCTTCTCTATTATATCTCTCTGTGTCCTTCAACCTAAAGAAAGCATCATTCCAAATCTTATTTTTATCATAATATATATGATTTCATATATGTATATTTATGTATCCATAGAAATATTAATTTATTTATTTTCTGCATTTTTGCATAAAACTAGATGCCTAACATTTCAAAATGTCATTACAAGTTCTATGAAAATATTTTAATGATAATACAGTGTTTTCCTTTTTGATATTCCATTTTGTTTAAGGAAGTAATGAATCTTGCTGTATCTCTCATTATTTCATTGATGGCAGTGGGATTACTAGGTCAAAGACATGCATTTTGGATAATTTTGATACCTGTTAGCAAATGGCTTTCTAAAAGGGCCAAGTCAGTTGCATTCTCTAAGCACTCTTTAACAGTGTGCCTCATTAGTTTAAGTCTGTGAATTAGGTAAAAATCTTCTTTGAGGGGCTGGGATTGTGGCTCAGTGGCAGAAACACTTGACAGCATGTATGAGGGACTGGGTTCAATCCTCAGCACCACACAGAAATAAATAAAAATAAATAAAGGTACATCAATAACTAAAAAATAATTTTAAAATATTCTTTGATGTGCTCTTATTTACTAATTTGTCTTATTAATCTCTTTCCTTTTAAGTTGTTACATATATAATAAGATGCAAATAAAATCATCATTAGCCAGCTGCACTAATATTATGAAAGAAAATAAACATTTGGGAATATCAATGTCATTTCTAAAGGTGGCAGGGATCACAGAATGGAACAGTGTAGATTCTCTAGCTTCTTATTTTGAGCAGATCCAAGGTGTTGTTTCTGCCAATAGAAAGACAATGAGAGTAAAAATGACTCTATTAACAACAGTTGTTTTGTCCTTAACCTTTAGCAAGTCCCATATTTGCTGTGTGACTCACTTTTCACTGCAAAAATTGGAGCCTGAACTTGCAAGGTTCTTGTGAAGACACATTCACTTTCACAAGTGTGATCTTCCTAAAGAGAATTACTATATTAACAAAAAGGTGTATAAGTATAAAAGAATATATGTTTGAGTATTTGTAAACTCTTGCTTCCTTTTTCATGCTCTTCCTTTGAAAAGGCTGAGAATTTTTTTTTTATAGGAAGGGGGCATACTTTCAGTGAGATTATACTTGATGTTCCTCTTCTTTCATTTGCACTAGAGAAAGTCTTAGCAGATCTGATACATTTATTCTCTGAAGGTAGGTTTGCATAGTTTCCAATTAAATGTTTTATGTCATCAGGATATACTAAATTATCATAAATGTTATTATAAGTTCAAGATGAAATACTAAGAAATTACTAAGAGAATTGCTAAAATGTAGCATTTAAACTCTATTGGCTCTGTTTTTTTGCTAGTGTCTGTGGTATATGTTAGACTGATGAGCTTACAGCAATTTCTAACTTGAATTAAAATATGGATTTAGTCGATCTTGAGGTCAAGACAACATTAAAATTAGAATAAAATTTGCTTGGCTAATCATTTCACTTTTTTAAGGAAAGCAGGCAATGAATTGGGAAAGTAAATTATAATTGTTTACTTGGGAGTCCCAGAAAGGAAACAAACCCATGTGCTTTGTTGATAACTGTAGCATTCAATGGGTTTAATAATAATTTATGTTATGTTCATTAATTTTATTACTGATGAAGAGAAGAGTTGGTTGAAAGTTAGCAAAAACCAGTTAGATCTTCAGGAACATTTTAATAGTATTTATAAAAATTAATTCATTTTCCAATAACTTTAATATTATTTTTAAATTTTGACCTCCCTGGTCTTCAAATTTTCATTAAACAAAAAAGGTGATTCTTAATTAAGAAACCCTAAAATATCCACCACAGTGGTAGAATTCAGTTGTTATCTGGACATGTCACACATTTAGATACCTTGTATGTTCAATGACTGTAGCTTGCATCATACGGCCAGCAAAGCTTGTGTCAAATAAATGATAGATGCAAATTTAGTTAGGTTTTTCATACATTGGTATCATATACCAGTAGTATAAAGGGTGAAAACTTATGTCTTGTGGCAGGGCGAATAAAGATTTATGGGATTCATAGATGAGAAAATTTGAGAGAGTTGAAAAGAAAAAAGGGAGGAAAGGAAAGCAACGGTAGTTTAACAAATGAGAAGAAATAATGCTCAGGCATTTGTAGTCATAAAACTTAGAGAATTGTGAAATTAAAGAATAATTCTGACCCAAATTATCATTTAATTATCATACCCCCTGTACTTCCAGAGGAAGGAAGATGGCGGCGAGGGGAGTGCATTGCCCCCGTGTGCTGCTTCACTGTGTGGGAGTATGACAAGTCAGGACGGCTAAAGGATATCTTGTTAGGAATTTCCAGCAATAGTGGGGTGCTCCGGAACCTGGAGGAAGAATTTCCATCGCACGAGGATCGGCTACGGGGACTCAAACGCGAGAGCTTTGTCGCACGGAGGGTAACACTGCTTATTCAGCAAATCGCCCCGCGGCTAGAGTCTGCAGCGCGCGCTGGGA